>NC_084809.1:6182297-6521880 GCF_963583255.1 Pyrus communis | reverse complement strand
GCTGCATCTCCAAGGCAACCGTTCCAGAAGCACATAATGCAACGATACTTGCCTGCAAGTTTAAGTAACAAGTTTGAGCAAGAACAGACATATTCAAATATGCTCAGATATGAACATTCGAAAACTTGGTTTCAGATATGCTCAGATTCATGCTCTGGTAGATGGTGATGTTAAGTGCATCACAGCTATCAAACGAGGAGACAAATTTCACTGTGTAGGAGGTAAAAGGAAACACAAGCAAATACAATTTATAGCATCCACAGTACTCTTTTAGGTTTTTTTCACTCACACTGAATGCATCATATTTTTGGTGCAGGGATCCTCCTGGAATCAATATAGTGGGCACAGGCCACTTGTTAGTGATTCCAGCAACATAGTTCTTCACATGCTGATTTGGAGCGACATGGATGACTGTTACTAACTCAGGAAGTGACACTTTTAATAATCCCATAGCGTTTGCGAAGATACAAAGCATTCTGGTGACCTCTTGTAATCTGCTTCCAGGAAGCAAGGAAATGACTTTGGCTCCTTTGCAAAATAAAAATCACAGAATATTAATGAACGTTCCAATTTTGATAGAGAAAGAAACGTGCACACACACAAAAAGGAGCTCCTTGGCAATGATATGGAGCTTGGAATAAATTTATTTTAAAAAGGAGAAGAAAGGGGAAGAAATAATCAATTGATGGAGCAAGAAGATTTGAGAAACGGTTTCATTGTGGAACCTCGATTCTTAGGCCACTATAACAGAATTATTCTTAGGTACTGCCAAGGATAATCAAATAAATATTACAAATGAAGATTAAATTTCACCTGCTGGTATTGCATGTCTCCTTCGGAAATCTTCACAGTTTCCTTCTATCTTCCATTCATGGGGTGAAGTGTCCTTCTAGAAACAAAATTGTGTATTAGTACTTGACACTTAAAAACAAAAGTCGATTTTAAAAGCATCAAATGGTTCTGAACTATGTTTGTATTGTTTTCTACTGTTTAAAAGAACGAACGTGAAGCTAAAGATCCAAGAAATCTTAAGTATGATCTGTAATGAAAACTATCAAGTACATCTATTCCAAAAGGGAGAACAAAAAAATCATACTGATTTCAGCTCCAAAACATCCTCCAAAATGGGGTGGCCCACAAAGGTTGCAGCCAGTCCATTTGATCTGCAAACTTCTTCTTCATTTGGAAGTATACACAAGACATGATCCACAAATCCAGCCAGGCCTCGGAGTCTTGCTTCACCCCCTTTCCAAGCCCAGAATGACGGTGCTACATAGTGGAAGTGTACTGGAGCATCGAATCGTTGCTGATTGTATCTAGCTGCAAAAAGCATGTCCCCATTTTCCAACACCATATGTATCACTAAAGTCTGATTATAACACCAAGAAGGTGGTGCATATTACCCCGTAACTGTTTTAAGAGGCGGAAAGAGAAACCCTTTGAATCCACTGTCACAACAACATGAGGTTGAAACAAAAGAACAGCCTCTACTGTCTCCAGCAGCTTCACCTGGCACAATACAATAACCAAATAAGATGCCAGAATGTAAAAACTTTTTTTCCCTTGTACTAAAAGATGAAACACTATTTGTCGTCGAATTTGTTCAGTAAAGTCTTATGTAGCTCATACTCACTCTGATCCTATTCAGATGAGGCAATAACTCCAATAATCCCATCACTGCAATATCCTCCATCGGAAACAGCGACTTTAATCCTTGCTTGGACATCATCAACCTAAACACATTATAGACACAAAACAAACACCTCCTGTTTATCCAATATCATTCAAACAACAAAACTTCAAAAACCACAGTTTTGTCCAAAGCGTCTAAAATGTTATCCATGTGAAGATTGTATTCTCTTAAGAAAAGCAAGACAACCCAATTACTTAAATGCACAGACAGAGGCTGCTAACATAAACCTATGTAAAAGTACTTCTGCAAAGAATTACAGTTTCCAATAAAACCGCAGGGAAAGTAATAGATTACCCTCCAACACCGGAAAAGCGGACAGGAACAGGACAGAGATTCTTCAGAGACATCATGAGACGAGAGCCAATGGTGTCCCCAGAAACCTCTCCAGAGACTATGAAAACCCTCAGCTCCCCATCTCTAACAGCCATGTCTATCACACTTCTGCTTGAACCTGATGCATTTCTTCTGATTAGCCTTGAAAACCCCACAAAATTCTCACCATTCACATTCCATAATTTTCTGAACCACATTCCTGAAGATCTCCTGAGCATTCTGGTTTATGTACACAAGAAAATAAGTATTTTAAAAATCTTGGGCAATGAACAAATTAGAGCTATCCCATAAATTAACATACACAATAAACCCCAAGATAAAAAATGAGTGTGAAAATGAAACTCATCGAATTTAAAATCCCATGTAAGTGAAAGCAGCCATTAGAACTGAAGAAAATAATTGCTTTTCTACGACATTCAGTGGAAAAAAGAAAAGGAAAATGCCCAGTAAAGTGTTGGTTATGGAATTTAAACACACAGCAATTTGAAATATTGAAACAATAAATGAGAAAAACAGTTGGAAAGGAAGAACTTACAGTTGAGCAGCCGAGGCAAAGCAGTAGGAAGAAAGCAAAAGGGTTTCTTCAGAAAACTGCTGCAATTTTTGGGTGTACAGATCTTAGCTAAGTTTGTGCAAGGCCCATATATTGATTTCTTTCTTCTAAAAGGCCCATATATACACACCAGAGTGACCCAATAGGCTAAAAAGAGCAAAAAACACTGTTCTAAAAATCCTCACCTAAACGTTAGACGGCTGGCAACTGTCTCGATTGATACTTAGACATTTGAAAATTAAGAAAGGACGCTTAGACCTATTGAGGTGTCCACCTAGACCGTCTAGGGACCCGCCTAGGTTGCGACTCATTTAGACAAAAAATAGATAACTTTCATTTTGCATTTTATTTTTTTCAATAAATTGTAAGAAACTTGTTGAATACGTAAATAAACAAACATTATATGCTTATTCCCTATGTTTTCATGATGTTCTAATACTTCATAATATATATATATATATATATATATATATATATCTTTCTATTTTGTGGTTTATGATGTAATTATATATATTTTAAGTATAAAGATATACTTATTTACACGAAATATAATAGATTTATTTAAATCTACCTAGTCCGCCTAGATACCCGCCTAGCATCTTGGACAACCTTGCAAAAAAGAAATTGAAGAGTCTCAGCAAAAGTTCCAACTAGTCAAAAAATTCATATCATCTTTGTCTGGTGCGCTGGTTGACTTGGTGGACTTGGCAACTTCCAACTAGTAAAAAAATTCATACTGGTATAATCTACAATAATTCTGGTTAAGCTCCGCTCATAGCAACAAAAACAGGAGAGGAAAAGTTAAGTTTGGCATCAGCTTGCAGAAAATCCGACTCTTTGAAGAGATGGATATCATTAGCAACAATAACCTCATTTCTCAGTCTGTTGTTCTGCTTCTGTTATGTTTTACCTTCAATGGAACTTCCATGGCATCTGATTCCATCTTTGCAGGCCGCTCTCTTTCGGGGAGCCAGACAATCACCTCTGCAGGTGGCATATTTGAGCTGGGTTTCTTCACACCAGGTAACTCTCGAAACTATTACGTAGGCATATGGTACAAAACTCTCCACCCTCGAACTGTAGTTTGGGTAGCAAACCGAAACCAACCTGCCTCTGGTTCATCTCCTTTGACACTGCAACTCTTCCGAAATGGAAGCTTAGCGTTGCTGGAGCAAACGAAATCTACAATTTGGTCAACTCAATCTATGTCAGCGGTTTCTGATTCCACCATGGCAGTGCTTCTTGACAACGGGAACCTTGTCATCAGAGATGAATTGGATTCATCCGCTGTTTTATGGCAGAGTTTCGATCACCCAACTGACACTTGGCTTCCGGGTGCCAAGCTTGGATATAATAAGCTTACCAAGGAAAAACTAGTTCTTACTCCCTCGAGAAACCCACAAAATCCAGCCCCTGGAATATTTTCTCTTGAGATGGAACAAACTGGAACAAGTTTTTCCTTATTTCGAAACGGTTCCGTCACTAGTGAGCAGAATGTTGGAACCACTTCTGACATTATTCATACAATTATGATGAGAAGAATGGAATCGATATTCCTCTAGCAAATTTTACTTCTGTTGCAAATGAGAATGGAAGCTACGTAACTTATGTTACCACGTATCCTCATTCATTTATGAGATACAAACTTTTGATCAATGGTCGACTCAAGTTTTATGACGGGGTTGAGACAAAAGGCTCTTGGGGTGTTCAGCTTGGACAATGCACTGACGATGCTTCATGTGGTGCTTTTAGTATCTGCGACTCTCAGAATTTGCCTCGTTGTCGATGCTTGGAAGGATTTGAACCCCAAATCCCAGAAGATTGGGATTTTGGTGGTTATTCTTATGGTTGTGTGAGGAAAACTCCTTTTCAGTGCAGTGATGTAGGAACTTACAAATTTTTGGGAGTGCCTTATGTTTATTATTCGCAACATGCTGTCTTTTTAAAGGTTAAAAGCATTGAGGAATGTATATTAGCATGCTCAAGAGATTGCTCAATCACCTCCTTTGTTTACAATAACAACTGTAAGATTTGGAAAGGGGATGTATTCAATCTGATTCAACTACCATCTTCCCTGACTAAACTAATAGATTACGGAAAAATGCATGTACGAGTTGCAGATTCTACCAACGAGGTAAAGAGAAAGATTACTTGGATTGCTGTTGGAGTACTTGCGGGGTTCCTTCCAATCTCAACCATTCTCATGGTATTTCTCATAAGGAAGCGGTCAAAAGGAGCATCGCCAATAGTTCAGGATTCCTTGGTGCTGTTCAAGTATAAAGACTTAAGAAGAGCAACAGACAACTTCTCAGAAAAACTTGGGGAAGGAGGTTTTGGTTCTGTTTTCAAGGGGATATTGCCTAATTCAACTGATATAGCAGTGAAAAAACTTAAATATCTGGAGCAGGGAGAGAAACAATTTCGTGCTGAAGTGGGAACCATTGGCGCTATCCACCACATTAATGTTGTTCGCCTTTGGGGTTTTTGCACAGAAACTTCAAAACGACTTTTGGTCTATGAGTACATGCCAAATGGTTCTCTGCAATCTCTTTTTCATCAAGAGAATGCACTAATGTTAGATTGGGATGCCAGATATCATATTGCAGTAGGGACTGCCAGAGGATTGGCTTACCTACCGAGACTGCATAATACACTGTGATATTAAGCCCGACAACATTTTGTTGGATGCAGAATACAGTCCAAAACTGGCTGATTTTGGTCTTGCAAAACTTGTCGGAAGACACCATAGCCGCGTTCTGACAACCATGAGAGGAACTGTAGGTTATCTTGCACCAGAATGGTTTTCAGGTGAAGCCATCACACCAAAAGCTGATGTCTTTAGCTATGGCATGTTGCTGATTGAGGTTATAACAGGAAGGAGAAATAGAGAAGGGTTAGATGAGGGGTTAGAAAACTACCGTCCTCTCATGGTTGCCAATGTAGTTAATAAGGGAGAAGATGTTGGTACTTTGTTGGATTACAGGTTGGAAGGCCGTGCTGACAAAGATGAACTCGCTAAAGCATGCAAAGTCGCTTGTTGGTGCATTCAAGAAGATGAGAAGGATAGGCCAACGATGATGCAGGTTGTTCAAATTCTCGAGGGAGTTTCAGATGTCGACATACCCCCAATCCCACAGTTCCTCCAGCGCCTTGTACAATGTCCATTAGAAGGCGTTAATCACCTGAAGACTACTTGCAGTTCAGGCTTGTGGTCATGCTCTGATGATCAAAGTGCATTTCAAGCCAAAATCAACAACCGTGAAACGAATATTCACGAGGATGCACCTGAAGGGGAACATTGTCCATCTCTTTGTACGCGTTGAGAGCGCATTTCCTTCTATAATTAGAGGCTCACAGACTCGTAGAGTCGCTTGTTGAAGTGAGCACGATAAGCACTTTGTATGTACTATTGAAGAAAAACCTCTTCTTCTAAATAAGATCAGTTGTTTTTTAAGTATTTTTTTACAGCATTCGATATGCAGGACTAGACTAGACTAGCTAAATGACTAGATTTCATACGCAATCAAGGAAGAATACGGATATTGTCTTCTAACTTGAAGGATTAAGACGGACAATTCGTACGAGATCAAAATACACATTTAACATTACAAACCAACAAACTTGATAAAGCCCAAGAATTAAAATGTGAGTAAATGAAAGCAGCCATTAGAACTGAAGAAAAATAATTGCTTTATCTTCAAGAAATAAGCAGAACACAGAGAATCTAATAACGACATTCAAAGAAAAAAATACCCAGTAAAGTGTTCATTAATACATAGCAATTCGAAACATTAAAAGCCGTGTAGGAAAAAGCAGTAGGGTTTCTTCGTGAAAATTTCAATCGGGGTTTAGCGTCTCTGTTTTAACCTAGAAATAACCTTTAATTTGTATGATTCAAGATTTAAACTCTGAGGGTCTCTGTTTTAAAGGTTTAAGCTTTTTAAATAAAAAACAGAGCACTAAGCGCGCATAAAAAAAATTCAGTTTTCTTTACTGAGGCGTTTTGCTGAACATTTAGTGGGCTTGTTGTAGTTAGTCGAACCAAGTTGTGCACATGTCAATAGGTATTGACATATGCCGGAGCAATCTGATGAATATTATTGAGAGAATTTGTGGGCACAAAAAGGACGCGTACCAAACATTCAAGGGTCATCGAAAGACCTTCACATGTATATTTCTTAGAATCCAGCTCCAGATGATGTCAAGACCAGTTTGGTTCCAATATGCATCCGCCACTTATCTGTATGCATCCAATTGGTAACAGTAGCGGGTTGTGCTCCCCTAAACACTTTGATTTTATTTCATTGAGATTTTCATTCCCTAGTTTTCTAATTCCGTTTTTAGTCCGAAAAATGTTAAGGACATCACATTTAAAAAGACTTATATCATTTGTTTAATAAAGATGAGACCTACTTTTATTAATGAACCCTATCTCAACGGAGAAAGTTGTTCAATGTTATATCTCTAACATCACTCAATAATTAAGCGAAAATTATGGATGCATTGGAATTTATAGATGTATATCTACAATTACAACATTCATTATGTGACAATGATACGTTGCTAATTCCCAATCCTGTTGCGCGGTCTATAACCCTATCACGCAACCAATAATATATCGGAGGTGTAACATAAGCTCAAATATTGATACACATCACTCTTTTTCCTTTTTTTTTTTTATTCAGACACAAATATACATCATGCCACACATTATTTTCGACTCATTACACAACTAGAGACGAGACGGAGCAGGGGCGGACCCACCTTGGGATAAGGTTCCTAAGATTAGATATCTTCCATGGAAGAGTTGGGTGTTACCCTTCTAAAATTTGAGATGCCCTTAAAAGCTGCCTTCCAACTGATTGACGAATTGTCTGTATGGGCACTGAGCAGGGAAGCTGCTAGCCTCATGCGCCTCATGCCATTGTATGTGTTGGTATGGACATTTGCCGATAGGTTCACTCGGCATACTCGCTCAAAAGTTATTGACATTTGTCTCGTAAGTTGTTGGCATTTATCGACAAGTGTGCAATGTCACTTGGCAAATAACCTCATATTTACCAAAGATCGATAAAATGCCAATTTGCACGCTATTCCGTTCACAAAGTTTTACACCCAAATCGTGCTATTCTTGCTAACTACCTCTCCAAATAATTTTTTTGGATCCACCACTAATGACGTAACCATGAATTTTTTCTCGGATGGCTGCAACTCTAAGCTACCAATAACTTGTGACCCACGGGCCACGACCAATAGTGGATCCAAGAATGGAAGTGGTAATTTAAGTGAGTAGCGTGAAGTTAACAGTGCAACACAACATGATGCCATGGCTTGGATCAAGTACATAGATCAACTTAGTATAAATTCATGGTGGCATTTTTCCGAGCACATTGTTCGCGCTGTCGAGTTCTGCCCATGCCTACCGACTGATGCGCGCATGGCATGCCAAAAGTTGTCTACAGATGCGCAGTTGCGCAGGGGATCACAACTTACAAGAGCTGCCGACGTCTGTTCAGCATTTGCTCCATTCCATTTATATGCAAACATTCATTACAAAACCTAAATCATGTTTTCCAACATTTGGAGGTTAATGATCAACTAACCATGTGTCTGTGTCTTACACCATCGCCATTCCGATTTCTGCTTGGTATAGAAAATATATAATTGATGCTTTCACAGAAAGGGTTTTGTAATTAGTCTTACTACTCCGATGTAACAACAAATATACCCTTGAGTATTGGATTAACTAAGAATTTAATTATTGATTTAGGTACAAGAGGTTTGATTATGTAACTAACAAAGTTTATACCACTACCCACAATATTTGTGTTCGATTTCTCTCTCAATATCGCTTGTATAAAAAAATATATATATTTAAAAAAAAAAAAGATGTTAATTTTTTTTTTAAGAAACTTCGACAGTGCAAGAAAATTTTTATTGATAACGAAAAAAAAAATGTTATACCTAGTCATGAAGATATAAATTTTACCTCTCGTAAAACAAAAATATAAAATATAAAAATACATGAAAAAGAAGGGGGACAAAATTTTTATCTCTTTAGAAATAAAAACAAGAAAGATATAAGGAAAATGGGAGACATAAAACCTAACCCCTCTAAAACAAAAACTAAAAGATATAATATCCTGCAAAACAAACAATCAAGAAGATTAGGAAAAAATAAAAAATAAAAAATAAATCATCAAGAAGAGGAGACAAATGTGTATAGGTTGGGATGCCCAAAAAATTCGTGTGCAGAAAAGGGGGAGTCTCCAATGATGGAATCGCATGCCACAAATGGAAGACTAAAGCAGCCCTAAATTTGCCAATTCATCAACGACCTTATTCCTTTCTGGAAAAATATGAGAGCAATAAAAAACCATATGCTTCACAAGGGAAAGGCAGATTTTCCAATGAACCCGAAGATGCCGAGGAGAACAAAAAAAAGTCAGGATATCACCCGGGAAGAGTTGCTTTTGAGCCACAAATTTTGCCTAACTCCATGCATAGGCCAACTCCACAGCAAGGATGATAGCATGAAGCTCAACATAGAAGGAAAGTATGTTACCCCAAACTCTGAGAGAAACCACTAGAAAAATAACCCGTAGAATCACGAAATACTTCACCACAAGCCACAGGACTCGGGTTACCCTTAGCAAGCCCATCTATATTCACATTAACGCAATTATATGAAGGAGGATGCCAAAGAATGGGAACAATAGAAGGAGCATTACATAACTTAGAGGGAATCTCAAAAGAGACTAAAAATTGCTCATCTAAAATCCGTGGACATGACAAAAATAGAAAGCTTCAAACTGCCTAATCCAAGTCAAAGTACAACAACAAAAGCAGATATAAAAAAATATATTTATTATTCATGTAACAAATTTGATTCATATATTTGTTAATCATGTATGATTGGAGTATCCCGATCACAGATATAAAAAATGAAGAGTCATTTATGTTCATATATTTTCTAAGAACAAGCAAATTTCTCACAGTTCATTGTGTCAGTTTTCATCACCCCCGCGCATGTAACATTTTCATGTAAAGAGTGCTTCCAGTTTTTTCAGTAAAATGCAAATCGAATCCAACTCCCAACCATTTTTTCACCTCTGACAAAGTCTCACCCGCAACATGTGTTCAAACTTGATCAATCCCATCCAAACAAAAAGAAACTCAGAAACTATAGAAAACTGGTTTACGATTTACAGAATCCTTGTAAATTGTAGCACCAATTCATAGCAGAAAACGTCCATAAATGAGCATCAAAAGAAAGCCAGCTTTGTTTTAGGGTTTCAGAACAATGTTACAGGTCACTTAACTAGGACCTGTCAGTTTCTGAGCCCCCATTAAATGTATTACAACCACCACCTCTATTTCTCAAAAACTCATTATGGAAGCATTTTTGCTCACCACTATTTACTGTAATGTATGCTCATCATCATTTAGTGTGATGTATGCTCACCATCCTAATTATCACCTTTAAATGAGTTTAAATTTCGAGATTCGTGTAGTGGATAAGCACAAATCTCAAAATTCAAACTCATCTAACGATGATAAATAGAATGGTGAGCAAAAATGCACTCAAAATTAGTTGGGAATTTATATTCAGTTACCTTCCTAACCATAAGGACCACATCTCTTGTTATTAATTCGTGTATTCATTTTTATACTATAGATTGCTTTTATATATCAACTTTGACATTTTTTGAAATTGTAGGCTATAAATTATTAGTAATACCACATGACAGTTTAACGTTTATACTACAAAATTGTTGCACACTCTTGGTCTATTGAGTTTTGACCCCCCCTTCCCCCCAAAACAAAAAAAAAAAAAAAGCCTTGATTGGTACAAAGCGCTGAATTTATTAACGTGTTTACTGAATCCAAAACATTGTTTAAAACCGATTATAATTACCATCGCCTAAATCTAGATTGTTCTTAACATATAGGAATAGGAGACCGTGCAAGTGTGTTGCTGCTCCACATCAACGAGAAATTTTTAGTTGTGACGGGAATATGAATGGTACACCACGTGTTTTTATGTAAGTGGTGAAAATTTTTAATTTAAATTATTAACCTTTTAACATGCATAACACACCATTTATATAGGACCACGTGATGTACCACCTTGTGTGATGGTTACATTGAAAAATCTCTCTACATCAACCTATAAATAGTGCCCTCTTGGAGCCTTCTGGGATGGGTAATTGTCTGAAATCTTAAACCACCAAGGTTAACCAAACATAACTGACATAATTGAATACTGTCCTGCAGACTCATGGCCTTGCAGCTTGCTTGCTTCTAGGTTTTGATTGCTTCCACAAATCCCTCCAATTTCTCACATGATTATATTTATTACAATCCCATCTCTAAAACCATCTCAAATATCTTCCAACTTTTGCCAGCCACTAGCCACTGACACAAATAGTAGCTAGCTAGCCATGGCATTCGTATACATTTCATGGTTTCTTTTAACTCAAATCCTGCTTCAAGTTGCAAAACATGTGGCTAAAGTTCCAGCAGTTATTGTGTTTGGGGACTCATCTGTGGATTCTGGGAACAACAATGGGATTTCCACACTTCTGAAGAGCAACTTCAAGCCGTATGGCCGTGACTTTGACGGTGGTCAGCCGACAGGGAGGTTCTCCAATGGCCGAGTTCCACCGGATTTTGTTTCCGAGGCTTTCGGGCTCAAAACTTCGGTCCCTGCATACTTGGACCCCAAGTTTGGCATTTCAGATTTTGTCAATGGTGTTTGCTTTGCTTCTGCTGGAACTGGCTATGATAATGCAACTTCTGATGTGCTAGTAAGTCCCCTCTCTAACTGTATCATAATTTGGATTTGTCTAGTCATAATCCTGCATGTATGCACATATAATGCCCATTTATTCTTATATTTTGCTCAATATGTAGTACGTTATATTATCAGACTATCAATCAAATTTCTTTGAAATCCTAAATTCATGATTCATACAATATAAATAACACAGTGCGTTCTGTTACCAACTTTCAATAATCCGTACAAGTTTTACCTGATTGACGCTTCAAAATTTGAAGCAACATATGTGGGTAAGAAAATACACGATAAAAAAACTAAGCATGCTATATATGCAGAATGTGATACCACTGTGGAAAGAAGTGGAGTACTACAAGGAGTACCAGAACAAACTCAAAGCCTATGTTGGCCATGACAAGGCAAAAGAGATTCTGACAGAGGCCTTATACTTGATAAGCTTAGGAACAAACGACTTCCTCGAGAACTACTACTTATTGCCCCGCCGGCGAATGCAATTCACAGTCCGGCAGTACGAGGATTTCCTCGTTGGACTTTCCAAAAACTTCATTAGGGAAATCTACAGTCTAGGGGTCAGGAAAATATCCCTAACTGGGCTTCCTCCAATGGGGTGTTTGCCATTAGAGAGAGCCAGCAATTTCATGGCAATTGATGAATGCATGCAGGAATATAACAATGTGGCTGTGGAATTTAATGGGAAATTGAAAAATATGGTGGCAAAGCTGAATCAAGAGCTTCCAGGGCTTAGAATGCTATTTACAGAAAAAATATATCCGCTGTTCTACCAAATCATCAAAACACCTTCATCATATGGTAAGTTTTATAGTAAATATTTGTATTTATCAACTATTGATCTACATAGATGCTTATAGAACTGCAATGATGCATTAGCAATATCTTGGCTTGCCTTAATTGTGTATTAACCATAAGTCATGACAGCATCTTTCTACTTTGGCAAAGTTCCAATCAGGGCACACTCATTGGAAGCTTTGTTGCCACACTTTCTCTGTGGAAATATCAGATCTTTGGTTTGGAACTTGTGGATACATACATGACACATCACATTATCATTTGTATTTATATCTCCTGAACTTTTTAGAAGAAAAACTACGTGTCGCATAAAACAGGCGTCTCACATTAGCACTTTGACTTGAAGGTGTGAAGTCATCCAACAGCAAAAAACATCCAGAACTTACTAGCAGTAGATATGTGGTTATAAAAATTTAAAGATATCCTCAAATTTTTATTTTTTATTTATTTATTGTTAAAATTTGAAACTCAATATATACTTTTTTCACTTAATATTACAGCAGATTAAACTGGGATTATAAATAATCCGGATACTAACCAGATTTACCAGAAACTGGTAATAAGGGGGTGCTATTGGTGAAAGCATATATGCATGAACTAGACATGAAAGTAGTTGAAAATGTTTGGTGGGAAACTTTAATATGGGATTTTAAATAAGCATGCAACCAATTAATCAAATCTAGTTGGGTACACATGGCTTCTGTGTTTGTTGCAGATAGCAGAGTCTGATTTTTCTGAAATTTTTGACTTCCCTTTTTGATAAAACATTTCCTATTAGTTCTAAATTAAATTAATTAATAATTTAATTATGATTTATTGTTTGTTGTTTGATTGGAAGGATTTGAGTATGCTGACAAGGCATGTTGTGCTACTGGGACATTCGAGATGAGTTACCTCTGTAATCAGAACAACCCATATACGTGCGCAGATGCAAGTAAGTTCGTATTTTGGGATGCCTTCCATCCAACGGAGAAAACAAATAAGATACTCGCAGACCATGTAATTGGCGATCTTTTAGACACCTTTAATTGATTTATTATTGGAAAACAAACAAAAAGGCCATGGCACACGCGTGAGCGAGCTTTCTTTTTGAAGAAAAATCATTTCTTCGCTGTGGTAAAATAGTAATGCGTGTGGTTTCTAAGGGTAGCAGTCTAGTAAAGTTTACGGTAGATCATCCATCTATACAACCACTATCGTTACTATTTCATCTGAATTAATTATATCTCACAAATCGTGTGATGATCTTTGATTGTATTGTATTAATGTATATTTCATTGAGTTTTCAAATGGTAATGTATGAACTAATATTTCTGTGGTGTGTTTTATTTGTAAGCAATCATGTGTTGTAAATTAGATATTCACCACAAAAAAACAAGGTTTATGTGGCGATAGTGATTTGGCGATGAATACGAAGATTCATCATATTTGATTTTATGTGACGAATTTTCAATGTAGTAGCTGCACCAAATCAAGTCTCACTATCATTAGGGTTGTAGGTGCAGCTAGGACTTTAAATCAGCAGTGGAGGCAAAGTATAAACATGAAGGCTATATCTAAAATCTTTTGTTGTTTCCCTTAACAAACATGCTTAGTGCGAGTCATTGCCGTTTCCCTAAACAAACATTCTTAGTGCGAGTCGTTTTCCGGATAAAACTGTTGACATATGTAAAACCCCCACCTCCGTTTTATTTTTAAAAAATGGTTTTTGGGTCTTAATTGGGGAGGCATATTGTCTGCCCTCTTGTTTGGGTGCTATTCTCATCTCCTTCTATTTGTACGGTCACGCTTAAACTACGTCAATATTTTATATTCCTATTGCTTTTTGTCTTATTATTTCTATAAAAAAAATTCAATATAAAATGTTGACGTTCCTTAACCGTGACCGCACAAAATATGAGGGGATGAGAAGGGCATCCAAACAGGAGGGCAGACAATCTGCCTCCCTTAATTGGTGAGCCCTTGGGCCCACCTCCTCATTTGTGTCCCCCGGATCAAGATCCTCTCCTGAGCAAAAGGTGAGAATCCTCCTGACCAAGCCCATCGGGCCATTGAAATTTCATCTAATGGTTACAAATAGAGGACCTTCTAAAGTTATAATTATTGTCGCCGTTGGATAAAATTTTAACGACCCAATGAGCTTGGTCAAGAGGATCGTCACTCTTTGCTCAAAAGATGATCCTGATCTGTGTCCCCTCGGCCCCAATCTCTCTTCATCCTCTCATTCTCTTTCTTTTCCCTAACTCTCTCTCTCGCCGAAACTCTGTGCAACTCTCTCCTTCCCTTTTCCCCGAACATACACACACACAGAGCAACCATCACCACCATCACTTGGGCTTAAGACCTCAAGAACGTCAGGCCAAGCACGACCCTCCACCGTGACAGCCATGGTGCAGGCTTTCCCGACGAACTCCGGTGACTTTAGAGGAATTTGACAACGTAGTTAAGCTTCGAGACTCCTTTGATCTTCCTTCCTCGTAGTCTACATTACCTGGTTAGTGATTAAAATGACTTTGGTGAAGGTTTTAGCACGAAAAACAACTCGAGGGGCATTTTCCAGAAATCTGTAAACTTCAAAACCGTGGTCGTTTGGCTATCTTGCCAACTCTGGCTACCACTCGGTCCCCACTTGGTATTAATATCTTCTCCACATTCCTAACTACATTTTGGCTTTTGAATCACTCATTTTGGTTAAGTGAAGAAGAAGTTACGAAGCTTTGAAAATTTCTAAAACATTCGGCCAAAACCCAGTTTTTCCGATGAGCACCGCCTCTTTCGAGGCGTTTTCCGGCGAAAATACCGTGATTTGGTAGGCTTACAGGATATCAATCTCTTCATCTCGTCGAGTACTACAACTATCATTTTCGTTTCACTTGATTTCGTTGAGTAACGAATAAGTTATGGGCGTTTGAAGTGGTGCCCAGAAATCGGCCGATTCATTGGCATGGAAATTGGTCAACCCGACCCAAGTCCTTTGAAACCAGCCCAACCCGTGACCCTTTTAAGCCCAAACCCAATTATTTACCCCAGGCCCTTTTATCAACCCAATTCCCTAACCCATTAACCATTTATCCTAAGTCCAACCCACCTAGACTTAACCCTAACCCAAGTCCAAAACCCTTAAACCGGAACCCTTCCTAGATTAATTTCGACGTCCTGAATTCGTTTTTGACATCCATTTCTCCAAATTAAATCATTTTAATATAGTTTTATTAATTAGACCCTTTATGTGCTTAGGTGCATATATTGTGGCGTTTCTGTTTTCGCTAGTTTGCGTGGCTCTCTATGGTGAAGCATCTGTGAGTGGCCCCTTCTAAAATGCATGTTTTAATAGTAGAAATGCATACATAAAAAACATGATTTAATGATTACGTTTTATGAGATAACATGCTTATTGAGGCTAGTTTGAATTATTACTATTTTTCCTACAACACGTGTTCTTTATAGAATATCCGATGGATGACGATATCATATTTAGAACATGTTTCGAACATCTCTTTATATTATAGATGATGGATGACTTTATACTATGAAGTTTCTTTTCAAATATATGTATGTTCAATGGTTTTGTACTTACCTAATGGTCCCTATTCCACTACGGGGTAGGGGATAGATTCCGTCACAGGCGAGGTTACGGTATTGGCATAAGGCCTGAAGAAATAATCTCTAGCTACGGGTTGAGAGACATGAGAAGCTGGCACGGGGCCTGGAGTGAGATTAGACATTCGCACTATATATGTACAATATATGTTTTGAGACATTGCGCGACATGCTAGGTTTCGGAAAACCTATTTTATTTATCATGCTATATGAGTTTTCATTAAACTTTGGGGGTTAGTATGTTGATAACTGTTTTATTATATATATCAATTTAGTCCACTCATGTTTGTTTTGCGCCCCCTCAGGACTTAAAATCGAGACGTACAATCCTGGCGTCAAGGCACTTCCGCATTGGCATCTTCGAGTCATCTCGGTGTAGGACCCATCCTTTGTTTCATTCAATTTTATATTCTTTTTTTTAGTGTTCTAGTTAGTTGTATGCTCTTAACACGTTCCTCACTTGCATATTCATTATTTTTAAATTCATAAGTCTTATTTATTCTTGTTCTCATGCATTCTAAATGGTTTTCGTCACCCTCGGGTGTTGGCCAGCACGTGCCTATCCTGGTGTTCGGGGAATATTAGGATCGTGGCGTGTCAAAATATCTCACATTTACCGTATCTTTGAGAAAAGAAAAGTTTAAATATCTTAACTACACTCCAACTAATACCAAGGTCTTTTAAGACACAACCCCACACCTGTCGGACTGTGCAGTGTTAGTTAACAAGTTGGGAACACTATCGGTGTTGTTGGAAGTGGGTTTTAGACCCGTCTCTCTGATAATTCTTCATGGTATCAGAGCTATGGAGTGGGCTTGTACTGCCACGTGATGGGTTGGGTTGGGTCTTCGATCCGTCTCTCTGATAATTCTACATGGTATCAAAGACAGGGAGCCGGCTCGAACTACCACGTGATGGGTTGGGTTAGGTCCCACGTAATGGGGCGTTTTGAAATTATCAGAGTTAAGGAGCACGTCTGTATTGCCACATGTTGGGTTGGGTTGGATTCCACATGAGAGCACATGTTGAAATATCCCATATTGACCATACCTCTAAGAAAAGAAGAGTTTAAATATCATAACCCTACTATTACTAATACCAAGGCTTTTTGTGATAAAACCCCCACACCTGACGGATTGTGCAGGTGGTAGTGGGTTTTCGGTCTGTCTCTCTGATAATTCTACATGGTACCAGAGCCAGGGAGCGGGCTCGTACTGTTATGTGATGGGTGTGCCCTTTGGCCCCGCGTGTAGTGTGAATTCCCTTAACTCCACGTGATTGTCGATGTGCGGATCTCTCACGTATGACCCATTAATTTGATTTTGTGTGACGAATTTCCAATGTAATGGCTGCACCAAATCAAGTCTCATTATCATTAGGGTTGTAGGGTGCAGCCAGGACCTTAAATCAGCAGTGGAGGCAAAATATAAACATGAAAGCTATAACTAAAATCTATTGTTGCTTTCCTTTACAAACATGCTTAGTGCAAGTCATTGTCGTTTCCCTAAACAAACATTCTTAGTGCGAGTTGTTGTCCAGATAAAATTTTTGAAATATTCTATAGTTACCATATCTCTGAGAAAAGATGAGTTTAAATATCCTAATTTCGCTCAAACTAATACTGAGGTATTTTGAGATAAAACTCCACATCTGCCAGACTGTGCAGGAGATAAAACCTCATACTTGCCAGACTGTGCACCCTTGTTAGACTGTGCAGGTGTTGCTGGAAGTGGGTCTTCGGCCTGACACCTACCAGATTGTGCAAGTGGTAGTTTATAAGTTGGGGATAATATCGGTGTTGTTGGAAATGGGTTTTTGGCTTGTCTCTTTGATAATTATGTACGTTATTAGAGCTAGAGAGCGAGCATGTACTGCCACATGATAGGTTAGTTGGGTCTTCGGCCCGTCTTTCTGATAATTCTACATAATATCAGAGCTGGGAGCAGGCCCGAATTGCCACGTGAAAGGGGTTGAGTTGGGTCTTATGTGATGGGGCATGCCTGTATTTCGATGTGATGGGTTGGGTTGAATCCCACGTGAGGGCGCGTGTTGAAATATCCCATATTAACCATATCTCAAGTTGAGGATATTATCGGTGTTGTTAGAAATGGGTCTTCGACGGGTCTCTCTGATAATTCTATATGCTATTAGAGTAAAAGAGCAGGCCTATACTGCCAATTGATGGGTAGGGTTGGGTCTCTGATACTTATACATGGTATCAGAGCCAGGGAGTGGGCCGAACTGCCATGTGAAGGTTTGGGTTCGGTCTCACGTGAGGGGGCGTGCCCGTATTGCCACGTGATGGGTTGGGTTGGGTCCTACATGAAGACGCGTGTTGAAATATCCCACATCGACTATATCTCAAGTTAGGGATAATATCAGTGTTGTTGGAAGTGGGTCTTCGACCCATCTTTTTGACAATTTTATATGTTATTAGTCTGGGAGTGGGCTCAGACTGCCACATAATGGGTTGGGTTGGGTTAGGTCTTTAGCTCGTCTCTCTGATAATTCTACATGGTATCTGAGTCATGGAGCAGGCCCAAAAAAATTGAAGGGTTGGGTTGGGTCCCACGTGAGGAGGCGTGCCCGTATTGCCACGTGATGGGTTGTGTTGGGTCCCACGTGAGGGAGCGTGTTGAAATATCCCACATCGATCATATTTATGAGAAAATAAGAGTTTCAATATCCTAACCTCACTCCAACTAATACCGAAACCTTTTAATTCCCAAGTTAAGGACCCTCATACCTGATGGATTATGCATGTGGTAATTACCAAGTTAAGGACAATATCAGTGTTAAGGACAATAAGGACCCTCATACCTGCATCCTAACCCCACTCCAACTAATACCGAGACTTTTTAATTACCAAGTTAAGGATCCTATACCTGATGGATTATGTAAGTGGTAATTACCAAGTTAAGGACAATATCAATGTTGTTGGTAGTGGACTTTTGGCCCGTCTCTGATAATCTACAAAAGTTGTTTAAGGCCAACTCTACTACTTAATAAGTTAGGATTAAAGAGATCCGTAACTAAATTCACATCTTCAATTTATAACTCTATACATATGGTACTCCCTTTAATTTGTTCACCCTGTGCATTTTGGTTTAATCGTGCGAATTGGAGATTTAAAGTCTTGAAATCCTCAAGAACACCATCAGTTTGAGGAGTTCTCGCATCATCACCCACCAGGCCATTGTTTCACATTTTAACGGTTTTAATTAGGAGGAAGCTCATCTCTTTCTCATTAATGTAGATAATATAATTTGTTCACAATTAGGAGAAAGCTCGCTCTTCTGCTGTAGCATTAGCATTATAATTACGATATAAAAAGGTTGGTCACTTAGTGTTTTTATACATTTAGAGAGGTTAATTAGTATTAACAGAGAAGAATGAAAGCATTGCTTAAGCAGATTTAGAGAGAGATATTATAGAGAATACTATTTTATTGAGTTTCTTTAGAAAGAGAAGAAGACAATGGAAAATGCCTTACAAGGTTTGTTTATGTAGAGAAACTAACTACTACAAAAGTGCCATACTACCTTTTTCATATTCTCATCCTTTTTAACAAACCCAATCCTACTTAATGCATAACCGACTATTATGATTATTACTCCTCCTTCAAACTAAGCGTGGAGCAATCTAGCTTAGTTTGTTGCACAACTAGTGACAATCCCAGACCAAGATATCTGCAATGCTTCAAGAAAACAGGACTATATAGTCTATTGATGAACACATCAGCAACCTGATCATCTGTTGGAATATAATGAACACTGATGTCACCTTTTTGTACTTTTTCACGAACAAAATGGTAATTTGCATCAAGGTGTTTAATCTTAGAATGAAACACCGAATTAGAACTTAATGCAAGTGCAAACAGGTTGTCACAATGAAGGGAATGAGGACTAGAGAGAAACTGATGAATATCTTTGAACATAGATCGAATCCAAGACACATCAGCTGCACATTGTGCCAAAGCTTTGTATTCAGCTTTAGTAGAGCTTCTGGAGACTGTAGATTGCTTCTTCGATTGCCATGAAACAAGATTGGATCTAATATAGACCACAAAACCAGAAATGGATCTTAGAGTGTTAATATCAGCAGCCCAATCTGAGTCTGAATAGGCAATGATCTGAAAATTTAAACTTTTTGTATATTGTAAACCATAGTTGACAGTTCCCTGAATATACTGGAGTATTCTTTTGACCAAATGAAAATGTGCATCAGTTGGTTGTGTCATAAATTGACAAACCATATTCACTGAATATGCAAGATCAGGTCTGGTGAATGTCAAGTACTAAAGAGCACCAACAATACTTCGATATTAACTTGGATCAGACAATATGTACCTTCACCAACAAGAATTTGTGTGCGTGGCTTAGAATGAGTATATGTGGGCTTACAAGACTCCATGCCTGCTTTCTTCAACAAGTTTTTTGCATACTTGGATTGGTTAATAAACAAAGAACCATCATCATTGTAATGGATATGTAAACCCAAGAAATAGCTCAGTCGTCCCATATCTTTGAGGTCAAACACTTTTTCCAAATTGTTGATTATGTCTTGTACCTTTGTTGGATTTGAACCAGTAAGGATGATATCATCCACATACAATAGCAACAAAATAATATCTCTATTATTAGACTTGACAAACAAACTTGTATCTGAAAGTGATGGTGTAAAACCCAATGCTGGAAGATAGCTTGTAAACTTGGAATTCCAAGCCATATGAGCCTGTTTTAAACCATAGAGAGATTTCACTAATCTGCAAACATGAGTTGGATTCTTATCATCAACAAACCCTTGAGGTTGCTGCATGTATACTTCATCTTCTAACTCACCATGTAAAAATGCGTTTTTGACATCCAATTGTCGCAAGGGCCAACCAAATTGAGCAGCAAGTGCAAGTATAATCCTAACTGTAATATGTCTAACAATAGGACTAAAAGTTTCAGACTAATCAAGACCATGTTCTTGTGTAAATCCCTGTGCAACCAATCTGGCTTTGAATCTGGAAATAGACCCATCGGGATTCTTCTTAATCTTATAAACCCACTTACTACCAATAACAATTCTATTTAATGGGTGTGGAACTAAAATCCAAGTACCCTGAGCTTTGAAGGCATCAAATTCCTCATACATTGCAACTTTCCATTCTTTCGTACTTGCAGCACCTTTGAAAGTCTTTGGTTATTAGCAAGGAATGAAAAACTAACTTAATATGGATGTAAACATTGATTATCAGAATTACAATCCATTAGTTGTAAAGAAGGCAACTCAGGTAGTAATGCCAAATAGCTAATATAATTCTTCCTTGTAATTGCACCTGTTTGTAACTGAGTTTGCATCCCATGCAATCTTATAGGAATAGTATCTAATGCACTAGATGAAGGAGAAGTATTAAAAGGTAGAACTACCTGTAATTGTGCAGAATCGAAGACAGGAAGCAAGGGAGTAGTATCATTGTGAGAGGAAAGAGTAAATCCTGTTGTTGATGTTGATTCATCGTCCTGAGAATCTGATACTGATGCAATACCATTGTCTGACATAGACGGATAATGATGTCTACTTACATTGACCTCAGCTGAAACATAAGCTTATGGATTTGGAGATGAGGATGCAGTAAACTGAGATTCATGAATTGGACCATCGACAGGCTCTTTGTGATATAAAGAAACTGGTATAATAATCGGTGGACATCTCTGTGAATCTTGACTTTGTACCCCAATTGTTTTAAGCACCGTAGTAATTTACCAGGAAAACATGATTCATCAAATACTACGTGTCGAGATATAATACATTTATGAGTTTGCATATTAAAATAGATAACTCCTTTATACCCCATGGAATAACCCAAAAATATGCACATAGCAGATCTGGCTTGCAATTTATTTGCAACATATGGTCTTAACCAAGGAAACACAATTGAGCCAAAAATCTTCAATGAATGTATATTTGGTATTTTCTTATACAACATTTGATAAGGAGAAGACATTGAAAAAGTCTTACATGGCATTCTGTTAATCAAGAATACAGAGTGTGCACATGCAAAGTACCAAAACTCAAAAGTTAAACCAGCAGCACTGAGAAGTGTGATTGCAGTTTCAACTATATGTCTATGTTTCCTTTCTGCCATTCCATTTTGTTGTGGAGTATGGATAAGAAATGTATTGAATGATACCCCTTAACATACTCTCATCCATCATCTGTTTGTAAACCTTTAATGTGCACCCCAAACTGAGTAAGTACAAAATTATAAAACCGCACAAAAATTGTAAACACTTATGATTTATTACTCATTGGAAAAATCCACACATATATGGTGTATTCATCAATCAGAGTTACATAGTACCTATAACCTTCTAAGGACTTCACAGGAGAAGGCCCCCAAATATCTGAATGCACTTTTTCAAATGGATAGGTACAAGTATCTGATCTAATTGGAAATGGAGTTCAAGACATTATTCCCTTAATACAAGGAACACAAACACTAGACTTATTATCTATATCAGCTACAATATTTGACTTCTGTAACATAGAATTCATGATTTCATGAGTGGGATGACCCAACCTCTGATGCCAAGTATCACACTTGATAGCTTTACCTACATAAGCAACTGGACTACTTGTAATATATTGCACTTCTCTTTTCCTTTGCACAACCGAAATCTGGAACAGTTCTTCAGGCTTACTTTTTCCTTGATACACTATTTCCTTTGTCTTCTTGTCCTGCACAAAGAATTTAGATTCATCACATATAGACCAACTCTTATTGTCAGCACAAAGTTGTTTCATAGATAATAGACTTCTAGCAATATATGGAACATGTAACACTTTGTTGAGAATAAGAGAGTGATTGTTAGTTTGTAAAGTAGTTGACCCAATGTTTTGGATTGGTAGATCAGTACCATTGCCAATTGTTATTTTCTCAGAACCCTCAAAAGGTGTGACTTAAGTCAAGGAATTGATGTCAGCTGTCATATGATGAGATGCGCCGAAATCAACAATCCAGGCATCTTAGGGAATGAACTGAGTGGTTTGTAGAACATTCATTGCAGACAGTGATAGAGGTGGAAGTTGACCTTGATATGAGTAATTGCTTCTTTGATAACAATCAAGAGTTGAATGTCCTCTCTTGCCACATATTTGGCATTCAACAACAAAGCTTGAATTAGAAACATTGTTGTTCATGTGATAACAATTGGCTGCAATATGCCTCTTTTTGTTACATATTTGACATTCTATCATAGTATTTACCCTTGTAGTAGTATTCCCAAACCAAGAATTATTGCCATTCTGCCTTGAGTTACTTGAACCATATCCTCGTCCCCTGAAAATGTTGTTATTCCTGTAATTATTGCTTCTGTATTGATTGCCATGTAATGCTCAAGGTCCAAATTGAACTCCCACGTTAGACTGTGCACCAAGATTACTTTGATCACTGAGATGACCAATAAAACCATATCTATAAGATTCACCAGGATACATAGCAGATGGTGATGGTGGAAAATATGTTGCAGGATGTTGTGAAGGAGCATGATAAAATGGATGTTGGAATGGTGGTAAAGGCAAAGACTGATGCAATGAATTTTGTTGACCCTAAGAAATGAAACCCTATGGTACTGCAGTAATTGTCCCCAAAGTACTAGCAAGAATATGATTATATGCCTGAGAATTTGAGGATGATGTTGAAGTCAAACTAGCACTTGAACTGGAACCTTGAACATATAAAGCAGATAAGTTATGAGACAAAACATTAATCTCTCATTCAATCTCCCTTTCTGCCCCCCCCCCCCCCCCCCCGGATAGTTGTGCTCTAAACACCTTCAAGGTAATAGAGGACTCCCTAGCCAAAATGACTGTACGAATAACCCCATATTCCTCTGGCAAACCAGCAAGACCAGCAATCATTATATCATTGTCAGATACAGACTCACTTGCAGCAGTGAGTTGATCCCTAATACCTTTCAGCTTCAAGAGATATTTATCAATCGTATCAGTTTCTTTTTGAATTGTATGTAACTCGGTTTTGAGATGGTTGACCCTAGACTTAGAAACAGATGCAGATCTATCAACCAAATTGACCCATGCCTCATGAGCAGTCCTACAACCAAGAACATACTCCATTGCCTCATCAGTTAAAGTGGCAAGATGCAAACTGAGCAACGCCATATTTGTAGACTCCCAATCCATAAACGACTCAGTAATCTCCTTTGTAACCCCAGCTTTTGTAGCGACCACATACTTTGATGGACACACAATTGTGCTATTGAAATGCCTAAACAATTTATACCCCCGCAAAATAGATTGAAATTGAAACGCCCATTTGGTAAAATTATCATCTTTCAGTTTGATTGTAAGCATACCCAATATTTCATCAATTTTAAAAGTTGAACTACTCATGATTGTCCTTCAAACAATAGCAACGAATCAGCAATTGACCTGAAACTCCAGCAGAAATCAGAAGTATCCTCACAATCTTTTTTCGACTGGAAATCTCTAACACCTCCTTCATCAGTCGCACAACAAATCCTCAACACCCAAATCGAACCACTAACGAAACAGCGAACAGCGGAGCAACTCAAGATCGGAATCGGTGATTAACCAATGCAAGCAATGATACCATATTAACAGAGAAGAATGAAAGCATTGCTGAAGCAGATTTAGAGAGAGAGAGAGATTAGAGAGAATACTGTTTTATTAAGTTTCTTTAGAGAGAGAAAAGAAGACAATGGAAAATGCCTTACAAGGTTTGTTTATGTAGAGAAACTAACTACTACAAAAGTACCATACTACCCTTCTCATATTCTCATTCTTTCTAACAAACCCAATCCTACTTAATGCGTAACCGACTATTATGATTATTAATTAGTTTGATTTTATTTTAATTTTTTTCCAGTAGAATTTTGGGATATTTTTTAGCATTGATCCACAGACTAATTAATGTTGTGAAAATATTAAGCTGCCAGATTTGTTGGTCTTTGATAGTTGCATAAAAGGATTGAGATCAAAGAATATCTTTGGGTGATCCATTATCGTTTTCATAATATGATACTAGCATATGGGCATACACTTTGTGTGTGAGAATTTTTTTTTTTTTTTTTTTTTTTGAAATAGAAGGAGAGAGGAAGAGAATAATAGAGAATATGGGAGTGGGAATTTTTTTTTTTTTTTTGTATTTTTTTTAATTAGAGATATGTTAAGATTACATGTAGGTGAGGCTTTGAAGAAAAAAAAAACAAAATTTGGTTATGTGAAATTACATTTCTGCCCCATATTTCTTATTCATGTTCTATTTTAATTAGAGGGTCAATGTCACATCTTGGCCTGAGGCGGACCACTTCCTGGGCCCGCTCCACCACCATAGCACGATATTGTCCGCTTTAGGCCCCGACTATGCCTTCACGGTTTTGTTTCTGGGAACTCACACGAGAACTTCTCAATAGGTCACCCATCCTAGGAATGCTCTCGCGCGCTACTCGCTTAACTTCGGAGTTCCCATGGAACCCGAAGCTAGTGAGCTCCCAAAAAGCCTCATGCTAGGTAGAGATGGGAATATACATATAAGGATCACTCCCCTGGGCGATGTGGGATGTCACAATCCACCCCCATTAGGGGCCCGACGTCCTCGTCGGCACACCACGGTCAGGGTTAGGCTCTGATACTAAATTGTCACATCCCGGCCTAGGCGGGACCACTTCCTGGGCCCGACTCCACCGCCGTAGCATGATATTGTCCGCTTTGGGCCCCAACCACGCCCTCACAGTTTTGTTTTTGGGAACTTACACGAGAACTTCCCAATGGGTCACCCATCCTGGGAATGCTCTCGCGCGCTACTCACTTAACTTTGGAGTTCCCATGGAACTCGAAGCCAGTGAGCTCCCAAAAGGCCTCGTGCTAGGTAGGGATGGGAATATACTTATAAGGATCACTCCCCTGAGCGATGTGGGATGTCACAATCCACCCCCCTTAGGGGCCCGACGTCCTCATCGGTACACCACGACTAGGGTTAGGCTCTGATACCAAATTTTCACATCCCGGCCCGCTCCACCACTGTAACACGATATTGTCTGCTTTGGGCCCCGACTACGCCCTCACGGTTTTGTTTCTGGAAACTCACACGAGAACTTCTCGATAGGTCACCCATCTTGGGAATGCTCTCGCACGCTACTCGCTTAACTTCGGAGTTCCCATGGAACTTGAAGCCAGTGAGCTCCCAAAATGCCACGTGCTAGGTAGAGATGGAAATATACATATAAGGATCACTCCCCTGGGCGATGTGGGATGTCACAGTTAAACTGGTAATTTCATAAGATTTTGGTTGACAATGAGTGTTTTATTAATTAGTAGAGATATATGAGGATTAATTGATAACGATAACTGTCCAAATCTTCTGTATAAACTAACGTAATTAACATATCTCACAGATGAAGCTCAGGCAAAAGCACTTATACAACACTGCACATCAAATATGTATGGCCAAAACTAAACCCTAATAATGATAAGTTTATCGCTTTGAAGGACACATAAATGATGTATTTAATAGTCAAGCTTAGCACCTCCATTTCTGTTGGGAAAGCTTCAGAGAACTAAACCCTAGACTGGAACTAGTCACTTTCATGGGAGGTAGCGACCACATGGTTCTAATCTCCAACTCTCTCTCTCTCTCTCCTCCCCCCCCCCCCCCCCCCCCCCCCCCCGCATTTGGCTGTTTTTTTGGTGTAGTAGTTGTGAAGGCCAGCGTAATCGTTAAAGTGAATGACATGAAAAAAAGTTGAGGCTTCATCATTTAATTGGCAATTGGAAGTAGCCTAACTTACTTATAAGTTCATGCAAAGTTCTTCTTTCCATCATTGTGGGTGATGGGAAGCACGTGTGACCGTTGGCTTCAAACGTGGGATAATTTGCTTTGATACATTAAGGAAGTTGAAACTCTACTATGAAACCAATTAACAAAATCTCTTATAAGTCCTTGCACAATTTAGTGTGTGGAATTTCGCCCTCACATTCTCACATCACTAATGATTTCTTACTCGAAATATTCATATGATCTTTTGGTACATGCCTGCCTGCCATGATAATGTGCGAAAACTTGATATTTTGAAAACTCGGCGCCTATTGAGAGAACTTTCTTCGTACTTACATGGTTTACGCGTTTGCATGGTTAATTGCATTTGGTAGATGTCATTCAACGTATCTTTACACCCAAAGTCTAACCTCGTGAAGGAAAAAAGAAGCGACGACATTAATCGTCGCAACATTTATTGGTACAACAATGAGGTCCCTCTGTGCATACGTTGCTTGCAAGACGACTCGTAAATGTATATGGTACAAATATCACGTTATTGAAACAAGAAAATTAATAAGGGTTCCCTTCGTTAGATAAGGTCTAGGTTCGAATTTTGCTGTCGGCAATTCTTTTTTGTAGACGATCTATAAAAATCGAAAAAGAGACTAAGACCCCTTTGTAAGCACTCAAAGAGACTTGTAATACGACCTGCCTTGGGATAGAGTAGTTTCCCCTCTTGCTGAACATTTTCACACACCTGAGAAAGTTAATAAGGGGAAAATCTTGAGAAATGTTCTTTTTGGACGCGAACCTCATCAAACTGAAATATTTTTATTTATAATTTTTAGCTTTTACATTTTGTGTTTGAAATATGGGAGAAATGAGAGATGAATAAGAGTTGAGGAAGGAATGTGGGAGGAAAGGTACACAAAATGAAAACTTAAAGAAATTATTATTGGCAGTCTAAAAATCTAATTATGCACAATTATTAGTTCCCAAACTTGAAAACAAAAACTGTTTTAAGTTGTTTTCAATTTCAGGAATTTATTTTCATTCACTCATCTTTATTTCTTCACCTCCCCTCCCACCAACGTTCTTCATCCATCCTTTTTCTCTCCATATCTCTAACACCAAAAATGAAAGTTAAAAACTAAAAATGATATGGTTATCAAATTAACATCCGTCTAAACATACATTGTACTAGAAGTTTGGTCGTCTACAACAAATATAATAAAAAATATAGGTGGCTCCTGCCTTTGCTGTTTGAATTAATTGGTTGTATCAGCACTCTGCAGAAATATATATTGCTTTAAATATATTCTAGAACCAATTTGACATTTTAGATTATGTAGGACAGTGCGTGAGCAGTGGTTCAATTAATGGTACATCCATATCTCTTGTAAAACAAAGATTTTTTTTTTTTTCCAGTTTAGAAAATTAGATATCTCCTTGCAGACCAATCAGAGTGTAGTACTAGCGAAAAATTTAAACTCCCAACAACTTCTCCACTCCGACGCCTATAATTTCGAACTTATATTTCTGTTCCAAACAAGGTTATTTATACGCGAGAAGCTCCCCTCCTCACTCCATGTAATTCTTAACAGGCAAAGCAGCTGATCATGGCATACATGCACATTTCATGGCTTCTTCTAATTCAATGCCTACTTCTGGTCACCAGAATTGGTGCCAAAGTTCCAGCAATCATTGTGTTCGGAGACTCATCGGTCGATGCTGGGAACAACAACCAGATTCCCACAATTGCCAGGAGCAACTTTCAGCCTTATGGCCGTGACTTCGCCAGTGGCAAGCCTACTGGGAGATTCTCTAATGGCAGAGTTCCCACAGACTTCATCTCCGAAGCTTTTGGACTCAAACCATTCGTACCTGCCTACTTGGATCCTACTTATAACATATCAGATTTTGCAACTGGAGTCACCTTTGCTTCTGCTGGCACTGGCTACGACACTGCAACTTCAGATGTTCTAGTACGTACTATATATTTAGCATAAAGATTCCTCGTATAGTTATTTATTTGTTCATCCTCTAAACATATAGAGAATATTTTCTGCAAAATTTGTCCTTTTATCACCATTGGCTACCATAATGTGTCTATTACTCTCGTCACATTACTAATCATATATGTGATTCGTCACTAACAACAGAGATAAACATATGGTTGTATACAACTGGTGACATCCAAAAATCTCTTCTATTGATTGTCTAATACAAAATTAAAGTAGTTCTGTCTACTTCGTAAAAAATTGTTTGGTATTGAGTGTCAATCTACAATATGTTATTACATTATAGGTATTAGTCAATACTCTACTTATTTGGTAATTAATAGCAACAAAAAATTAATGGTACCCGATGCCAGTCAATCAATGTCTATCAACAAGCTACTAACGAGGCAAAATATCTATGATGTTAAAAAAAAATTAGGGTTCATTAGATATTGGTCTTGAAAAATCATGATTTCTAAACATAAACCCACATATAATTCAACATCCAACAAAAACCCAAAAGTTAAATAAACTGCCGCATAAGAATATAAGTAACTTACTAAATCAAATTATTTACAATTTTTGCCACAACCCACACTTGAAAATTAGCTTCAATCAAGGGTTTTAAAATCTGATTAATCATCCAGACGTTTTTTTTTCTATTTATTTATTTTTAATTTCTACAACAATCTAGTTCATTACTTTAAATCATGACTACATTATCATTCGGTGTAAATTATTCTCCTTATATATAATAGTTAAACGTCCCTACTTTACCTATATAAATAATATCGCCCTATAGTCTGTAATTTACCTACAATATATAAACAAAATATTCTCATATTTCTTTTGGCAATTTACCTGTGATATATGCAAATAATATTCTCATGTTTTGTTGGCATTTTTCCTTTAATATAATAGTAGGTAAATTATGCAGGTAGGTAAATTAATATATTAGTAGGTAAATTATGCTAGTAGGTAAATTTCAATAATAGTAGGTAAATTATGTACGTGATTTACCTACATTTTTTATGTGAATCAAATATCTAGACTATATATGTAAATAACTTACCTATGGTTGGTTCTTTTTCTTTACTTTGTCCTAAAATAATTTACCTGCAATTTTATCTCCTTTTATTTATATATTTTTACTTTGACAACAAATTTTTTTTATATATTTTAAAGTACAATAATTTACCTATGTATAATATGGACACGTTGTGATGGTAAATTGGAATTCGAGAGCCAAACTAACCAACAAATCCCTAATTTATATGCAAAATATTATTTTTGTAAAATCATTGATCCCCCTTGCAATTTGCATAGAATTAATTGTGTACAATAAGCGTGTTTTAGGCATCCAAAAAACTTTAAACGGGTAAAGTCAAACATAATTAATGAATTTGCTTATGTGGAGTCTAGTTTATGTGAAGTCTAGTCAATGGGTTTTATTCGAGCAAAAAATTTCATATTTTCAGACAAAATTATTTCAAAATCTGAATTCATCATTGTAGTCCTTGTAATTCAACATGCTAATGGTTTTGCACCCCCTACCCCTGTTCGCAGTCTGTGATACCACTATGGAAGCAAGTGCAGTACTACAAGGAATACCAGAGCAAACTGAGACTTCATCTAGGAGGAAACAAAACAAAGGAAACAATCCATGAAGCTTTGCACATGACAAGCTTAGGAACCAATGATTTCCTTGAAAACTACTACTCATACCCCGGCCGGTCGAATCAATACTCTATCGAACACTACCAAGATTTTCTCATTGGAATTGCAGGAAATTTCATCAAACAACTCTACGGTATCGGAGCTCGGAAAATATCCTTAGGAGGCCTACCTCCGATGGGGTGCTTGCCATTGGAGAGAACCACCAATGTGATGGGTGGAAATGACTGCATTTCAAGTTACAACAATGTGGCATTGGAGTTCAATGGCAAGTTGAAGACCTTGACTACAAGCCTTAACAAAGAGCTTACTGGGATCAAATTGGTTTTTTCAAACCCGTACGATATTTTCATGCAGATGATAAGAAGGCCTTCTTCGTATGGTAAGTGATTAGTGACTTATGAAGTGTGCTCTGCTTACAAGAAACATCAATAATATGAATTTCACCCAACCACTAGACCAAAACTTTAGAGCCCCATTTTTCCCACTTTAGCATTTAAGTTGTCACATATTAATTACATTCTTTGGGTGGTGGATATCATGTGATAGTTAATTTTTATGTATTTTTATTTTTACAATTCGACATGTATAAATAATTGTAAATATAACTAGCATATGGGCACACATAAAATGTGTGAAATTTTTTTTTATTTTTGTTTTTGAAATAGAATGAGGGAGGAAGAGAGTGGTAAAGAATGTGGAGTGAGAAGTTTTTTTATTTTTTAATTAGAGATATGTTAGGATTATATGTTTATTTTTTAATTAGAGATATGTTAGGATTACATGTAGGTGAGGCTTTGAAAAAAAAAATTTGTTTGTATGAAATTATATTTATGCTCCATATTTCTTATTCATGTTCTGTTTTAATTAAATGGTTAAACTGGTAATTTTATAAAATTTTGATTCACAATAAGTGTTTTATTAATTAGTAGAGATAAATTATAATTTATCTATAAGAATGAATGACCATCTTTGGTTATTAAATTTGCTTCGTGATTGACAGGACTCGAGGTGACAGCGGTGGCTTGCTGTGCTACTGGGATGTTTGAAATGGGCTACGCATGCAATCGAAACAACCCGTTCACCTGTACGGATGCAAGCAAATACATATTCTGGGATTCTTTTCATCCAACCGAGAAAGCAAACCATATAATCTCTGATTATGTGGTGAAAAATGTATTAGCCCAGTTTCTTTAATTCTCTTTAAATTCAAGAGCACTGTACACCTTATATGCTTAATTAGTGATCATATATATGTTCTACAAAACACTCGGTTTAGCATGTTTAATAAATCCAAAAAATTGTTGAACCCCAACAACTTTGGTGAGTAACTTTATGTGATCGTCACACATGCAGTTACTTGGTACACGCGTATTGATGTATTTATTAAATTATATCTTGGTCCTTAATATATCAATCTTATTGTTTACTTACAGTATTGTAGGATATGGATTCGTAAGGCGCCATGTTAATTTTAACATGAAGTTAAGTCTTAATTACAAGAAATGTAAGATTACATTATAATTATTGGTTTATTGTCCAATGTCACGTTACATAATAATAGTAAAATTATGAAATGATATTTTGTATTACATTAACAATACTCGTTGTTACATAATAATGTGCAACTTTCATGTTAAGACTGTTACAACGTGATATTAAATTTCAAAGTCTAAATTACAAGAAACATAAAGTTATATTATATCATACTTGTCAAACTTTACTTTCAAGGTTCAAGGATGATGTGTGGTTACAAATGTCGACATTGTTATACTATTGTAACAACATTAGTTATCGCGCCGTGGATTACTACACTATCAACGTACGCTTAATACTGGTGAAATGATAGAATAATATTGTTATGACATTAACTATGTTGTTACGTAATAGAAGCAACTTTCATATTAATTAAGATTGTTACAACATGACATTAAGTTTCAATGTCTAAATTACAAGAAACATAATCAAATCTTACTTTCCATGATTCAAAGATAATGGTGAGGTTACAAAAAGTCGACGTTGTTGTTAGCAATTACGTCCTGGATTATTACACTTTGTCAAACGTAGGGCCTATGCATGGATGCGATGGCATTACATACGAATCATGGTTCAAATCTCGTAGATTATTACACTATCAAGGTGACTAGTTATTCCTTTAACTACATTTCAATGAAAGTGACTAGTTGTTGATCTATGTGTAACAATTAAACGAACATATATATATATATATATATATATATATGGGGATAAATCTCAGTTTACTACTCTCAAGTTTTGTGATTTTTAACATTTAGTACGTGAAATTTTTTTTGTCCTAGAGTCACACCTAAAGTGTTAATTTTGGGATAGTCTCATACATCTGTTAGTTTAGCTATTAAATCTCCCATTAACTGATGACGTGGCACCCATATGAACAATGACGGAATACCACGTGTCATTAAGGGGTCCACATGAAAATTAAAATTTCAAAAAAAAAATTTCCGCCCAAATTTAAAATATTAAAATAAATAATTAAATTACAAAAATAAATTTAAATTTAAATTAAAAAAAAATAAAAATAAAAATAAAAAAAACCAGAACCCCTTCGTGTTCCCCACCCGACACCCCTCCATCCCTAAATTCAAAGTCCCTGAATTCAACGACAGCATGCAGGAGAATCAGCTCTATGGACGAGTCACCGACTATCTCAACTCGCTCACCTCCATTGAAGAATCAGACTTCACCAACCTCGACACCGGGAAAAAACCCAATGAAATTGTCATCCAGCTTGACCCCAATCAGACTATTTAGGACGATTTCCTCGGCGCCAAGGTCATATGGTAAACAGAAGGCAGCGGCGCCGATGGGAGTAAGAACTTAGTGTTGAAGGTTCGGAAAGCTGATAAGCGGCGGATTCTGCGGCCTTATTTACAACACATCCACGTCGTTGCCGACGAGCTCGAGCAGAGGAAACGGGAGTTGAAGCTTTACATGAACGTCGACGCGCCCGACAGAGCGTGGAAGCCAGTCCCCTTCATTCACCCGTCGACCTTGGAGACCATATTAATAGAGTTCGACCTTAAATCGAAAGTCAAATCCGATTTGGAGCCATTTCTCAAGACGAAGCAGTACTATCACCGACTGGGTCGAGTCTGGAAATGGAGCTTTCTGCTATACGGGTCGTCGAGCACCGGAAAGTCAAGTTTCGTGGCCGTTATGGTGAATTTTCTCGGGTACGACGTGTACGATATGGATCTCTCGCGTGTCAAAGACAACTCGGAGCTGAAGATTCTGCTGTTGTAGACGACAACAAAATCGGTCATTGTGATCGAGGACTTGAACCGATATATCGCTGAGAAACCCGCGGGTCTGAGTTTTTGGGTATATCGAATTTCATGGACGGGTTGCTGAATTCGTGTTACGACGAGGAGAGACTCATAGTGTTCACGATGAATTCGAAAGACCACATCAACCCGGCCTTTCTTCGACCGGGTCGGATCGACGTCCACATCCACTTTCCACTCTGTGATTTCGGAGCATTCAAAAATCTGGCGACGAGTTATCTCGGGGTGAAGGAGCACAAGCTCTTCCCGCAAGTGGAGGGCTGTCGGGTGGGGAAGGCGAATGGGGTTCTGGGGTTTTTTTTTTTCACCCCAATGTCTTCTCATCTATCTTTTAATGATTTTTTTAATTACAAATTTGTTCATTTACAAAAAGACTGATAAGGACATTAATTATCTTATTTTGCTTATTTTTTTTCTTTTTTAAAAGGTTGGGCATGGGAGACGATTTGTCTACGTTAAAACCCTAACTTATATTTTCATCTCCTTTCATTCAAAGAAAGTAAAAAAAAAATATCAATGGACTTAGAAGATGACTTTTTCATTGAACAGGTGGAAGATGACGCTTTTACATAAGAGGTAGAAGATTCTGTTTCCATTGAAAAGGTAGAAGAATAATTTGTGTGTAGGTCATTTGAATTTGTTCATCATATTTTTTTAATTTGTCGTCAAATTCTTTTGAATTTGGATACATCTGCCGTTTCCATATGAATTTGCAGACTTTAAGGTATTGTTTGGTATGCAGACGGGATGGGACGGAACGGAATGGAGCGGGAGCAAAGATGCCCTCAGATGGAAACAAGGAGGAAGAAGAAAGAGACAGAGAGGTTATAATTTTGTGTTCCACAGATGTGAAACGAGTCGTTCCAGGGGGTTGAGGTGGAACGAAAATTCACCCAAAACTTGTCCCGTGGAACAGCTCGTTCCATTCGTTTTAGGCGCACCAAACGTGGAACAGAACGCCTTATCCCACTCTGTTCCGTCTCGTCCCACGTACCAAACGGTACCTAATGGTTTTCATTTACATATTATTTGTTATATTTTTTAAGGGACAATTTTATAATTTCTTATGTATATATTAAAGGTTATTTTGGGAATAATAGTGGGTGGGGAAATAACGATTTAATTTTTTAACTTTTTAAGGTGGGTGGGATTATAATGTGGGTAGGAAAATAAGACAATGTAATGGGTCTAGTAGCTCTCTTTTAAATTTGGACGGAATTTTTTTTTTAATTTTTAATTTCCACGTGGACCCCTTAATGACACGTGGCGTTCAATCATTGTCCACATGGGCGTCATGTCATCAGTTAACGGGAGACTTAACAGCCAGACTAACGGATGTATGAGACTGTCCCAAAATTAACACTTTAGATATAACTCTATAACGAAAAAAACTCCATATACTAAATGTTGAAAACCACGAAACTTGAAAATAGTAAACTGAGATTTACCTATATATATGTCAAAATCCAACCATCTTATCCATTGAACTAGCTAGAAGCTATCATTTCAGGTCAAAGCACTAAAAGAAAAGGACCATAAAACGTGGTGGCATAGGAACCACGGGACCCCCTGCTAGGGCTGGAAAAAAATCCCAAAAATCCCAAACCAAACCGAAAAAATCCCGATCCCAAACCAAAAAAATCCCAAACCAAAATTCCCGAAAATTTCGGTATGTCATCCCGAACCAAACCGAAATTTTCGGTATGGGATTCGGGATTACATCTCCATTTTTTCGGTATTCCCATACCGAATAGAAATAAATATTATATATATATATATTATTTTTTAATTATAAGAGAATTATTTTTTAATTAATAGTATTGGTAGCCACTAGTGTGATTAATCTTTGTCTCAACTAAATAACTAATGTTTGTTTGTTCAATTTGTTTGTTTCTATATTCCAGTTGTCTCAACTAATGTGATTAATCTTTGGATATTAGTTTCCTGCATACCTAGCCACTAGTGTGATTAATCTTTGGATATTAGTTTCCTGCATACCTAGCCTCTAGTGTGATTAATATGTGGATATTAGTTTCCTGCATACCTAGGCAAATCAAGGAAACAAAGGAGCAAAGACCATTATGCATGCATGAACATATCAGTATACATATATTGTATATATATACACGGACAAGGTGGGTACAGGGCATGCAATTAGTTGAGCTCAAATTTTTTTCTTTTGTTTTCGAGTACACAATATAATTGTTCTTTCAGACATGGGCGCCGCCAAAATTTTCATTTAATTACAACTATGTGGAGGAGGAATCAAAGTTGGAATGTGGGGTGAGATGGCATTAGCCCAAAAACTTTGTGCACAAATGGGTAGTGGGTAGATTGAAACTTAATTTTAGCCCAAAAACATAATATGTCAAATTTTAGCCCAAAAACATAATATGTCAAATTTTAGTCCAAAAGCCCAAAAACATTTCGGGATTCCCGATTTGTCCCGAAATCCCGAAATTATTTCGGGATTCCCGAAAATTGGGATTCCCGAAAATTTGGTTTGGGATTGGTATTGAATTTGGGATTCCCAAAAATTTCGGTTTGGGAATCGGGACAAGGGTTTCGGTATGGGATCCCATACCGAACCACCCCTACCCCCTGCTAGTAAAGGGAAAACGGAAATGCGCTCTTGTGCACTAGCCGATAAAGCCCATTTCCTTTAGTGCAAGTACTTAGTAAGCAAGTTAACTGCAAAAGTCAAGGGTTTCAATCGACTTGATGCCAACATTGGCAGAGCCAACACGGAGACATTAGATGCAATTGACCCCAACAATTTCAAATATCTCCCTTTTAAATTTTTATATGACCTCTATAATAGTTATGGCAAACAAAATAATAAGTTTATAATTGAAACGTACCAAAACTGTTACTTTTTCAAAGCAGGGAGAGCTTTTCCAGTTATCAATTTGTGGAACAATTCACATCGTATAAAAATTAATGGTCAAATGATAATTTAGTTATATACAATGAGAAATATATATTTGATTCTATTGATAATGATGTTGTGGTACAGTGTTTATAAAATATGAGAACATGTTATAGACAATAAATGAAGTGAAAGTATGATTAATTTCCGAAAGCTTCTCGTTTATGACCCCATTGTTGTAAATTCCGAGCTCTATCACTAGAAGCCGACCTTCGTGCATGATTTCTTTATGAAGATGACAAATTCCCATGGTTTCACATAGAGGAGAGATGAGACTTTTTATCAAGCATTACCGTTCTCGAAAAGCTGTTACTTATGTGAAACCAAGGTGCCACAAAACCACTGGCGAAGCCAATGCGGAGGCATTGGCATCCCTTGACCCCAATAACCTTGGCAAGTTATCCCTTTGAAAATTATATGAACTCGTATAGCAGCACTGCAATAGCAGCATTGCACCACTGCAACAGCACGCCGCCTTGTAAACTTATCCCAATAACCTTTTACTTGCAAACTTATCCTTTTCTAAACTTATCCCTAAAAAGCTAAAAAATAAATTTTAATTAATGTCTTTTTAATTTAACAAAGCTACGTCGTTTGCATAATGAGTTTTCTGCATTGAAAGGAATTAGTAGCCTTGCACAAAAGTTGGCAGAGACAAAGAGGAACATAAAGTATCCCTTGGTGTACTTACTAGTGAAATTAGCATTGATTTTAACTGTTGCGACTGCTTCAGTTGAAAGAGTTTTTTCGGTGATGAAAATTATGAAGAATCCGCGTCTTAATAAGATGGGTGATTAATGGTTGAATGATAGTTTGGTTGTGTACATTAAGAAAGATGTATTTGATTCTATTGATAATAATGTTGTGATATGATATTTTCAAAATATGAGAACACGTCGTGGACAATTATAAATGAAAGTATGATGGATTTTTTAAAGCTATTTTTTGACCCCATCGCTTTAAATTCCTGACTCTGCTACTGCACACAACTGCCACTGCACACAACCCTAGCTAGCTTTGTGGCTTTACGCGGATCTTACTACTTACTACTAGAAAACCGAAGGAGCAAACAAAGTAAACGAAGGGACTCATCAAGCGACCACTACTTTGTTGTGTAGGCAGAATCTAGTTTCAAATCATCAGATGACGAAGTGACTGCACCAATGAATCAAGCTGATGAACACTTTTTAGTTTGATAGTAAAAATATTTATAAACCTAAACCAAATTTCCCACTACTTTGAGGTTTTTGCATATTTTCTTTTTCTTCACTATAAATTTGGAGGATCGATTTTGTTATAGATAATTCCTGTAATCAGATTTTTTTAACTATGAATTTGAAACCAAATAGTATTTACTTATTTAATTTAAAGAACGACTAATCCTATTGTTCTGTATAAACTCTTTTATTAACGAAACTGACCGTACATAAATAAATAAGTAAACTCTTTTATTAACGAAACTGCATATAATTCAATATAAAAAAAAAGCCATTAAATATAGTTGGGGACGGATTACTGTGCTAAACTTTAGCTAGAGAAACAGATTAACTCATCTGTCTCTTTTATGAAAAAAAAAAAAAAACAAGCCACAGCTTGCAAATCTGTCCCTTAATGAAGAGTCCCAAAAAAGGGTTTTTCTTGCGGTGTTGCTAAAAATAAGTCAACATAATATACCAGATGAAACTCAGATATCATTACACATCGATCAAATATGTATGGCCAAAACTAAAACCTATTTATAAAAAAATAGGCTAATATATAGTGGAACCAGAAGTTAATTTTAGGGGACAATGCAACTCGTTTTCTAAGAACACATTAACGTGGAATGTATTTAATCATCAAGCTAAGCGCCTCCGTTTCTGCTGGAAAAGCTTCTAGAATTATACCCTAGGTCCATTTTCAAAGGCACAACTACTCACTTTCATAGGCGGTAGCAACCACATGTTGTTTAATCACATTAAACTCAGCCTCTCTCTCAATTAGCACATTTGGCTGTATTTTCGGTGTAGCATCTGGAAGGCCATCGTAGTCGATCGTAATTTCTCTCAGCTTCAACTTAAAAGTTGATCAGGGGCATATCTAAAGGTTTGTTAATTGAAATATTATGATCTTCTTTGGCATGTGAAACTACCTTCCGGCTGTGATACGAACTAAGGTAATTGTGGTCACCTATTATTCGATCTTAATCCATAGGTAGGTGGGTATATTATTTTTTATGTACTTTCTCCTTCACCGTTAGATTAAGATTGAATGGAGATCAAGGATATTTTTTCTGGTCTAGCAACGGGACTCGATACCATCCTATCAAAATGGTATTTAAAAGATTCAGTGGCAATTGAGTGAACTTGGATTTCAATAATTTGCCACCATGTACGTGGTTTATGCGTTTGTGTCCTACATGTAATATACCAAATGTATACTCGTGAAGGGCAGTGTGGGAATGACGTTAATCCTTACCACATTTATTGGTACAACATTGTAGGTCACTCTGTTCAACTGACTTCGGCTACTTCTACATTTTATGGGTCAAATCATGATTTTAGTTTTTGTGGTTTCAACTTTTGCCATTTGAGGCTAGCTAGCTTGTAATTTACTAGGGTAATGTTAAAGAGAATAATTTTTAAGACCAAATTTTATAAATTATATAATACATGTGTTATCAACATAAAATAAACAACATTTAATGTCTTCATTTTGTCAAACTTATTAGAAATGGCATATGAACGTATTTATGTTCCAACAACTTCTATACTCCAATTGCCTATAATTCAGACTTGTATTTATGTTCCAACCAATATTGTTTATACATGAGAATCCCCCTCCCCCCTACTCTCACCACACTTCCAAGGTTCTTTTGCTATAACAAGAAAAACAGCTGATCATGGCATACCTGCACATTTCATGTCTTCTTCTAGCTCAATGCCTCCTACTACTAGTCACAAGAATTGTTGCCAATGTTCCGGCGGTCGTGGTGTTCGGGGACTCGTCGGTGGATGCTGGGAACAACAACCAGATTTCAACAGTTTTGAAGAGTAATTTCCAGCCCTATGGTCGTGACTTTGACGGTGGCATGCCAACTGGGAGGTTCTCCAATGGCAGAGTGCCTACGGACTTCATCTCCAAAGCTTTTGGACTTAGATCATCCGTACCTGCCTACTTGGATCCTGCTTATAACATATCAGATTTTGCAGTCGGGGTTACTTTCGCTTCTGCTGGCACTGGCTATGACACTGCAACTTCAGATGTGCTAGTATGTCCCAAATATTTATTATAAAGCTTCTTTCTCCACAGATAAATATAGTTACTATTAGCTTGATCGATTAATTGGTTCACTTTCTATTGTGTTATAATGATTGTCTAATATGATATTAGATATCTAGCTAGTGTTGCACCGGCCTATTTACTTCACTTTCTACCAACAAGGGAAAATAATAGCGTTTGATGCCAAGTACCAATTTACAGTATCTATTACATTTTTTTATAATTAGTCAATATTTTATCACAATTTATTTTACAGTATATATTAATATGAAAAATGTATTAGGTATTGTAGATACCACTCGATATCAGTTCATGATTCTAATTAAGCCTTGTACTAATTCAGTATATATATCACACTAATGGACTGTACTACCTTACTTTGTAGTCAGTGATACCACTATGGAAGCAGTTGCAGTACTACAAAGAATTTCAGAACAAGTTGAGACTTTATATGGGAGGAAACAAAGCAGACCAAACCATCCATGAAGCTTTGCACATAATGAGCTTAGGAACCAATGACTTCCTTGAAAACTACTACACATACCCCGGCCGGTCGAATCAATACTCTATCGAACAATACCAAAATTTTCTCATTGGAATTGCAGGAAATTTCATCAAACAACTCTACGGTCTCGGAGCTCGGAAAATATCCTTAGGAGGCCTACCTCCAATGGGGTGCTTGCCACTGGAGAGAACCACAAATATCATGGGTGGAAATGACTGCGTTTCAAATTACAACAATGTGGCATTAGAGTTCAATGACAAGCTGAAGACCTTGACTACAAATCTGAATAAACAACTTCCTGGGATCAAATTGGTTTTTTCAAACCCATATTACATTTTCCTGCACATGATAAGAAGGCCTTCTTTGTATGGTAAGTCAGTTGACTTGTTAAGTGTTCCTTGTTGCCATGGTTTGCTTCTTTCATGCTTACATGTAAAATCATCAATGAATTTCACCCAACAACTAAACCAAAACTTTCTCACTTTAGCAATTAAGTAGTCACATTATCTGGGTGGTGGATAATATGTGAAATTAATTTCTGTTACTTTTATATTGTTTACCAATTTTATTTTTTTTAATATTTTACACTAGGAGTGAAAATTTAGACTAAATTACACAATTAGCCAACTATAATATATAATATGATATCAAATTCGTTATTCACAAGAGTCGAACTAATACCTCTCACTTAGTAATAAGAAGGATATTTAGTGACATTGTTTTCCAATTTAAACTGGTACATATGTTAAAGGAAAGTCCTACTAGTACTCCGAAAAATTCTTCTTGCACCCTTTTTTTTTCATTCAACACTAGTTAAAGAGGCATGCAAGATGATTTTTTTAGAGCGTTAATAAATGTGTCGTATAAAACTATGATGTATCAGTGAAGAGCACCGACTAACCATTGATGATCAAATTCTTCTGCAATTGACAGGATTCGAGGTGTCATCGGTGGCGTGTTGTGCCAGTGGAATGTTTGAAATGGGCTACGCATGCAATCGAAACAACTTGTTCACTTGCACAGACGCAAGCAAATACATTTTCTGGGATGCCTTTCATCCTACTGAAAAAGCAAACCATATAATCTCTGATTATGTGCTGAAAAAAGTACTTGCCCAGTTCCTTTGATTAGCTTCAAATTAAGAGAAATGTACTCGCCATATATATGCTTTGTGATCATATATGTATTCTACGCGATGCTGTGTTGGTAGAAGAATATGATGTTTGCAGAAAAATGGAATTAAAGCCTAGGATCTTATGAACCTATGGTGCCTGTGATATTAGTACACATTCCTGTACCCACTTCTGAGTGACCCAAAACAAAAATTAAATGTTGTGTGAAAGGACATTTGTGGCTGCGTATTTGTATTATTGAGATTTTTTATTATTTTTGAGAAATTATATTATTTGGATTTAGATTTTAATTAAATTAGTTACGAAGTTTGAAGTTTGGAAGGTAATTATTTAAAATTTGTTGACCTTTTGAGGTCACAAGTAACATGTTCGAATAGATCTTGAAACTATGAGCGCATAGGCAAAAGCCGTTTGCGAGTCCGGATTATAACGGTATAAATACGGACATTTGAAGTTGTGTTACTAACCTATAGATTTTTAAATTTATATTAAATTTATTTTCAACTCCCATCTCGTGGGAAAGAGGCAATCATATTTATGTGGGATAAGGAAACCAATCAGAAGAAAAGAAAAGGAGGGAAAGGAGGAAAGGGAGAGGGAAAGAACCAGCCAACCCGGTTTCTCCACCCGACCCGTCAACTTGACCCGTTCATATCGCCTTCATACGAACTCTGTTTTGGGTGATCTTTGTGTCCATGGAAAGCCCTTGATGAGCCCTACATCTTTGTAGTGTTAGATTTCCCAAATTCTTTCCCATTTTTCCAATTCGAAGCCACAAACCCACTGGGGTTCCGGCGGCTTTATCCCTTTTTCCGGGGGCTTCGGCAAGTTTCACCATCCATGACCACCACCAAAAGACTCCCCTCAATCCCAGGAACAAAGCCCAAGCAGTGTTGGAGGCGTCGGAGTTCGATTGGAAGCCGAATCAAAGCACACATTTTTTTAGGGTTTCGACGGGTTTGAGTGAAATTGAGGTGTTTCCCGGCCAAACTGGACTTGGTCACAGGTATAAAGTTTGCTCTACTCTTTGAGATCTTCATTTCTGTAATTTTTGGTAATTTTTAAAAATAGTTGAATTTTCCAGCGAGTCCGGATAGCCGACCGCCACCCGCGGCGGCTCATGCGACGGCGCGTGACCAGTTGACCTATATTGGTTAGATAGTGACTTAAATATATGAGATATGTTTATTATCTTAATTTCTTATATTGGTATCAATTGTGATTAAAAAGTGGTCTTATGAATATGACTTCTATTCCATAGACCTATGCTTATTAAATAGGATTTGGCTTGTGCACTGATGATGTTTGTGAAATATATGTGTTTAATTATCTTTTTAATAATGTGATTGATAATTATGATGAATGTTATGACAATTATGGGATTTAAATATTGTTTGATAATTATTTGGATATGATTGCCAACTGAATACCTATTTAAAATTGGCATTACTACCTAGCATGAGATGGAGATGGAAGTCAGGAGATGAGTTAGGTACTTTATTAGATTTTTAGTAAAAATAGTAATTAAGGGAATTCTTTGAGTTGTGCTTCATATGACTAGATGCTGGTTGATATGTGGAATCGATAGCTTGTATGCGCATAATTATGTTTTAATGTAGGATGATGAGATTGCACCACATAGTAGTGGTACATGGATGGTCTTGCTTGGTATATCCGCGATGAGGACCATATGTATTTAGGGGTGATCATGCTTGGTATATCTGCGATGGGTGATCACTACCTGCACGATGAGTTTATGCCTATGGTCATGCTTGGTATATCCGCGATGGGGGACCATACGCATTCTAGAGGTGATGATGATTGGTTGTACATGGTACATTTTATAGGAGATCATATTTGGTTTGGTTCCGTTGAGTGGTCTGGAACCCGTGGTTGTTGAATTTCGTGGAGTGGCCTAAAATCCCATTATTTAGAGAAGTAGGCTTGGCCTAATTGTGTCACTCTAGCCTTAGTTTTATATATATTTGTGTCAATGGTTTCAAGAGTCTTATGAATTGAGTTAGAAAAGATGTTGAACGTCTGAGTGACTCATTCAGGATTTCTATGATTCGATTATGATTTCATAAGGTATGAATTTAGAAGATATGTGAATGATTATGGGTTTTTTTTTTGTTTTTTTTTTTTTGGGGTTGTAGGTAGTGGGTGCGAGGTTGGGTGCGAAGGTGGGGAGGTTGGGTGTGTGGGTGTGGGGAGAAGAGGGGGTGAGGAGCAGGAAAAACAAATTGTTATTATTTTTTTTTTCTCTTCTGTTTTTCTGGGTTGCAGTTGCAGAAAGGGGAAGAAGATGAAGATGGGGAGAAGGGAGAGAGGGGGCAAAGGGACGAATTGATGCTGTTTTTTTTTTAATAACTTTTCTTTATTATTTTAATATTTAAATAATATTAAATGATTTTTTTTGTTTTTAATAAATTTTTTAATAAAAATGGGTCCGGATCAATCCACGTCAGCATTTTACTGAGAAATAAACGACCAAGCTAATGCAAGGTATAACATTGACACAAATTCGTAAGATGAGGTATGACATTGTCAATTTTAAAATATGAGGTATGAAAGTGTCATTTGATCTATAGTTGAGGTAATTTTTTGTACTTTACCCAAAATTTTTTTTGAAAGGTTTATAATGAACCCAGATCCTCTCTAGATCTAATGATCGTAAGCCTAATAATCAAATGATCTGAATCGTTGAAATTTGATCAAATGACTATAGGCCCCTGTCTATAATGATAAAATTGTAGCCGTTAGATTAAATTTTAACGGTTCAGATCATTTTATCCTTAAGCTCGGAATCATTAAATCCGGAGAGGATCTGGGTTCGTTTATAATGATAAAATTGCATCACCGATGATCCTTATCCGCAAACGGCAAAATACGTGCATTCCCTTATTTGACACGTGTGCTCCTAAATTTTAGATTCTTATTCGCCACGAAACAGTTGTAGAGATATAAAATGTGAAAAACACACCCGACTCCAAAGTGGAACGAAATCATTTTCTTTCTGTAAGCAAAAAGCTAAATACCAGAAGAAGAAAGGAAGAGCAACACCAACAACCAATATGAAGAAGCTCTACAACAAGAAGGGCAAAATCCACCCGTCACCGTCGCCGCCCTCCGTAGCCGACCCTCTGACCCTTCTTCCGGCAACCATCCTCGCCTTGGCCATATCCCTTTCCGCCGAAGACCAAGAGGTCTTGGCCTATCTCATCTCCTGCACCAACAACAACTCCTCAGGCGGTTGTGCGACGAACCAGATTGGGCCCACTACTAAGTCCAATCCTGCACCGGCGACAAGACCGCCGCAGGTAATATCCATGCCTTGTATCAAGCCACACAATCCCAACGCGGACAAGACCTATGGCGACCACAAGGCCCACCAGAAGTGCGACTGCTTCAGGTGCTACACGAGTTTTTGGGCACGATGGGACGCCTCGCCGAACCGCCAGCTGATCCATGAAATCATTGAGGCTTACGAGGAGAGGTTGGTGGAGAAGAAGAGGTTAAGAAACTCAAAGGTGAAGAAAGAGAGAAGGAAGACTAACAAGGGCAGTGGTGGTCATTTGGGCTCTGGGGAATCAGGGCATGGGGACAAGAAGGAGGTGGAGGTAGGCCCACAAATGGTGGATGCTGGTGTTGTTGTTGGTGAAGTGATGAGAGCTGGTGAGTCTGGTGATGAAGGTTGTGAGGTTGGAGCGGAGAGGGGGACCATAAGGAGGCTGGTGAGTTTCATTGGGGACAAGATTTGGGGTGTTTGGAATTAGGGTTAGGGTTGTTCTCAACACAGATAAGTTTCCAATTACCAATTCTTTGTGTTAGATTTTATTCTTAAATCGTTTTCCCCTTGTGTACATTACCCATCTTGTTGAAGAAAAACAATGGGGATTTTAGTGGCTTCTTTGCCATTTGGGTTTTCATTTTAGTTTCTTTTTTTCCAAGATGGTTTTACTAGATTGGATTAATTTGGATTTAAGTTCCAAGAATCCAATTTAGTGCTGAATTTTGGATTATGGAATGGAGTTCCTCTTGTAAGTTATCTATATGGTTTTGCTTAAGCTGTGAGATTTTTAATTCATCTACAAAAACAATTTGTAGCATTAATTAAGTTGTCTTTCTGTTATTTTTTGCTTGATTAGTAAAAATTTTAACTCAAAATGTAAATTCGTTCACACAATCGATATTTCAATAGATTCGTACGCTTTTAAAATTAACATATTTCGATCTCAACCACTAAGTGATTGCCACGAATATTGCAGGCTGCATCATCAAACTAACATAATAATTTAATAATTATATTATTAGTTCAAAGTCTTGTTAAATTGTTTTTTGTCATAATCGTGTTTAACGCCAACATAAAATAACATGACTCTGTGTAATTGGGTTGAAGTTGAAACGGTCAAAGTTCAATGTTCATCAGCGTCGAATATATGACGAACCAGTACAGTCTACAAATACAAATATACGACTGACTGCTGTTCAACGTTTGAAAGTGCCAATTTTCTTCTGATGCTCTTTCTTCTGTTTTTCCTCTCATCAAGTGGGATTAAAATTAAAAAAATAATATGCAAATTAAACAGAAAAAAGAGAAGAGGAAGAGGAATCTTTCATAGTTAATTGTTACCAAGGAAAAGAGGTTTGCTATGGTCTAACATTTTAGGTCATTGCCTATTGGAATAAGTTTAATAAATAATGATCTGGTTCACACACCTTTTCTTAATCTCTCGCACACTTGTGTTATTTTTTGTTTATTGGTTTTTTTTTTTTTTCTTTTCAATTCATTTGATATGAAGACCAGAAATTGAGAGGAATTTGTAAGATGTAAAAATGGATGCGTGGATAGCACCACCTTTTAGTAAATGCCATAGTACAAGCTCAATTTCATTTGACACTCTTGAATGGTGTATTGTGTTTTCGGTGAAGCAAATGCATTGTTACATATCTAAACAAAAGATGTTTTAAGTTTGAAAACTCATTAGTTATTGCATGTTTTCTTTTTTCGATTTGCGAAGTCTCAAGGTTCGGTTCTCCTTGTTCTCGAGTTCGGTTCTCCTAAGTCTCGAGTTCGGTTATCCTTATTTATCTATTTAAAAATGCCAACCTCATTTTCATAAGATTTAATGGAGGCTGGAGTGGGAATTGTCTTACGGTACTTGACAAGTTTAGGTCAACTAAACCTAAATTCCACACTAAACATGACTTGTGTTGACTGATTTATACGCATGCTGTTCTCTAAATACACCATATTGTTAGTCCATGAAATGACGAACAATGCCTAGGTTTATGGACAACCTTCTTGCAATGTCACCTTCAATGTTGCTGAGGTGGTTGCACTTAGAGAAGCACTTCAATTTGCTGAAGTGGCATGGGTTCTTTGGTTTTTTTAGTTGTGAATACAGTGCTAGGTTAAAAATTGTGAGTTTTAATTAGGGGTGGGCAAATGGACCCTAGACCTGTGAGTCAAGGCGAGTCCTAACGGTTCGGGACAGGTCCAAAACTTTTAAATATGAAACGGGGCGAGGCAGGTTCATGATAATGGTGGGGCAAGGCAGGTCCAAATAGTTGAGGCAACATGCCCCCATCCCGGCCTGTATCCACCGTCCAAAATCAGTTATTTAATCTCTTATAGTGATTTCTCCTCATAACAGAGTCATGACTCTCAGTGACTCAGTTTAGTAGTAATCTTGAGAAATTGAGCCACTTAGATGGGGGTTTTGGTTTTTTGTTTTTCGTGCTTAAGTGTCTTTTACGGTTTGGGATGTCCCAAATTTAAAAACAAATTGTAAATAACCTAAAGAGCTATGACACGTTAGTGAAGCTAACACCTCCACCAACCTAGTTGACAAAATGAGGTAAAATAGAACGCAAAGGATACATGGATTAAAGTAGGACGTAATAGGGAGTAAAGTGAAATTTCATATAACGTATTAGGAGGTATAGTAAATTTAAGAAATGTTGGGATTTGGGCTTGACTATATTTGAAGTCATTAAATTTCAAGCAAAAGCGCAGCCCATTAAGCACCAATAAGCCCAAAGCCCATATTCATACAAAATAATTCCCCGCGAATAATAACAGCCCGCCCCAAAATCCAACATCAACGCTACCCCGCGCACGTTGTCACACTCCGCCTAAAACCTCCGTCAGTCCCCGTCTCTTCGTTCTTCATCCACCATTCTGATACAAGCTACAGTCCTCCGGCTGAGTCTCCCCAAACGGCAGTTCCTGCCGTCCGATTCGCCAGAAATGGACGCCCTGTTCGACTCGATCAACGTTCGAGAGCTCCTGTCGGCGCAGGACCTCAGCGACCCCACGACCCCTCTGTCCGCACCGGATCTCCGCCTCCTCATCCAACGCCTCGACTCCCACTCGCTCCAAATCAAGTCCAAAATCCAATCTTACCTCCTCTCTCACCACCAGGATTTCGCCAACCTCTTCTCCGTCTGCAACGACGCCGTTACGCGCTCCAATCAAATCTCCGACGACGTCGTTCAGCTTCTGAGTTCGATTTCCGACCGCCCGATCGAGGCGGAGATCGGGCAGGTTATTAAGAAGATGAGCGCCACGACGAAAGAGGCGAGGGAGAAGAAGGCATTGTTGGAGTTGGTGAGGGCAATTCTGGCAATAAGCGAAAAGTTGAAGGGCGCGAGAGAGGGGTTGAGGAATGGACGGCTGAGATTCGCCGCCGAAGAACTGAGGGAGCTGAAGAAAGCTCTTAGGATTTCTGATGATGATCGTGTCGATGAGAGAGAGCCCGTGGTTTACAGCTTGCTGAGGAAGGAGTGGTCAGAATGCTTTGAGGAGGTAAAGGAGATTACTTTCTGTTTGGTTGCCGAGAAAATGAACGAAAATGAGAGAAAATTAAATAGCTAGTTCATGGAAAAAAATCTATTGTGGTTGTTTTTTGCTGATTTTTATTTGAGTTTGTGATTGTGTTGTTAGAGGAATTCGGTTTGGGTTTGTAGATTCAAGAAGTGCTTGTGAGGTTCATCGGAAATGCGGTGTGGTTTGAGCGGGAATTGAATAGAATCCGTGTCAAGTACGTACTAAACATTGATGGAAACGATGGGATTGAGCTCCGCACAGTTTTGGAAGCTTTGGATGTAAGTGAAAGTTAATATGTTTTGTTCCTTCCCTTGCCATTGAATTTGAATATAAATTCGAGTCCTCATCTTACAGTGTCAGTACAAGTAGACACATTGTTCAAAACTACCCAAAATTCAATTCAAGTTATTGTAATGAATTCAGTTTTCTGATTTTGTTATGGGATTTTAGGTGGTTGGAATTTTGGATTATGGTCTTGCTAAAGTAGCTGACTTGATGATCAAGCATGTCATCTCCCCGGGTCTAAATTTTGGAGCTCCTGTCTCCTTTGTAGCTGAAGTAAATCAAGACTCTAAAGTACTGACTGAGGCGAAACTGAACATTGTGCCATCAAATGATCCTAAGGTAGTTTTTCCATGTCAATCTTGTCTAAATTTTTATCAGTCTTATTGTTAATGTTTAATGGTAGAACCTGTAATCTTTGAGTAAAAAAAAATGGGCTCACCTCAAGTTATCGTATATGATTAATTTGTGGGACTGACTCTTTAAGTTATCAATTCAATAAGGGGTATTCTGCAAATTTGTACTCACTGGATTCTGATAAGCGTTGCATTGACATTTTCCTTTGGAATTTTAGATTGAAAAAATGGATGGTGAGACTATCTATTCAGGGATTATTCAGGTTATCAAGTTTATTAGCAACTATATCTGCCTTCAAGATGAATCTTGTATTCGATGCTTTGGGAGATTGACATGGCCAAGGATTTCAGAGTTAATTATTTCTAAATTTCTTTCGAAGGTTATTCCTTTTTATCTCTTTCCACCCATCCCCTTCTTTTTTAATTAGTTTGTTTGAATTCTATTATAAACATAGGTTATCAAACAAGGATAGGAATTTTGGTGAATACTCAATTATCTCGTCATTAGCTGCATTAAAATTACTGCCTGCTCATGACATTTGTCATTTTGCATATGTCTATGTAATGGAGACATACGTTTTGTTGTTTCAGGTTGTTCCTGAAGATGCTTCAAAACTTACTGACTTTTTGAAGATCATTAGTTGTACTTCCGAATTTGAGACTGCTTTAAGGGAAATGAAGTTTATTTCAACATCTGATAACAAAGATAACCAGTTGAGCAATTTTGCTGAAAATGTCGAGGTTCACTTTGCATCCAGGAAGAAGACAGAGATCTTGGCAAAAGCCAGAAATCTGCTTCTACAATGTGATTTTTCTACTCTTCATGTAAGCTTCTATATCTGTCTTGAATGCATTCATAGCTATTCGATAATGCCAGCCGTTGAACAGTATATTTTCACTCAGGAGTATCCAAGGAATAACAAGAATGATCGGGATGCTGCCAAATCTCCAGAGCTTGTTGACTTGCTATTCCTGTCGGGGAGGTGTGTGGTGTCCAAAGCAGCAATTGAACTAATGAAGCTAGTGCACCAGACACTTCAGGTATCTGGATTAAAACTTATAAAATGTTTGATTTTCCCCTTTAATGAGGTAGTAAAATAGAAAAGCAACCTTGTGTTTAAAACTTAGTTTTCATGATTAATGCATTTTTTCTCAAGTTTCAGTTTTCTCGCTTCTCTCTGCTTTTAAGGCCACAACTGTGATTGGAATGTGTAGGATGTTTGCGTATCATCCCCCAGAGTTGCTTTGGAGTTCTATGGGGCTGCTAGGGATGCCCTACTTCTATATGAAGTTGTGGTTCCTGTCAAGGTTAGTACTTGGAAACCAGTTATAAACTTTACCTACGGACCTTTTTATACATTTGCTAAGCCAATCTAAAAAAGTGCAGGTGTGATGGTTATGTCTGTCCTATTGCGCTGTCTATTGTACTAAATTTTTTGAGAATCCGAACCCGGCTACCTTCTCTCTGTCCCTTTCTAAGTTTTATTCATGAAAGATACAAAAGAGGTCGCTGATGACAGTTGATGTTACAGTATCATTATGATTTTTATGTCATTTTTCTGATGAACAACCACGAAAATCATTTTAATATTTTAATTGTAGCATTTTGTTTTCCTATGCTTTAACATCATATATCAGTTTATAAAACTGCTCTGGCAAATCTTTATCAAGTTTACTTTCTGGCTTGTTTTCACCTCACTTAAGTTTTTCATCAGTATTGGTGATTTTTGCATGCCCTATAAGTGATCTTCTCTCTTGACTTGTGAAGCTAGAAAGGCAGCTTGATGGAATCAACCAGGTTGCTGTTCTTATGCACAATGATTGCTTTTATCTATCTCAGGAGATACTTGGGCTTGCTTTCGAGGTACGCAATGAACAGTCATAATTGGCTCATGTTATCAATTTTGTAGATTCTATTCACCACCATCACCAGTATCACATGCATGTTTGCACCTATAATCACTCTAGTATCATGTACCACTATCTAATAAAGTACGTTCAAATGTGTCAAAGAATCACAGTTCACTATTTATAGGATACCTAACTTAGATCCCAACAAAATGCTGATTTGCTATTCTGTCAATAATGGAATCCATTTAATCTATACTGCTTCTAAAGTTATAAAAATAGTGGAATTCATACATTTGTACTCTTTTGTCCCAGTATCGCTCAGACTTTCCAAGTTCAATCAAAGAACATGCTATGTTTGTTGATATGGCTCCAAGATTCCATCTTATGGCAGAGGAAATACTGCAGAGACAAATTCAACATGTTATTCGTAGTTTGAGAGAGGTATAACCGTGCAGAAATGTTCCAATTCGTATAAGAGCCAGAAATTTATGTAGTTTATTTTAGAAACTTCGAGCTTTTTATTGAACTTCAGAAATTTTTGTTTTTTACCAGGCTCTAGATGGCGCTGATGGATTTCAGAATACCCATGAAAGGCAACAATTTCAATCTGCAAATTTGAGTATAGATCAGGTGGCCTGCTGTTAATTTTAATGACGAACTTTTGTTTCATACTATATTTGTTAAGGCCTTTTTAGTACCTTTGTTTTTCTACGGAGGTATGTCTATAAGGCTAAACATATCTTGTTCAGGTTGTTTTTATTCTGGACAAAGTACGTCTGATATGGGAGCCAATCTTGTTGCCTTCAACTTACAAGAGAAGCATTTGTGTTGTGCTTGAATCGGTTTTTTCTAGAGTGACAAAAGACATACTCCTTTTAGATGATATGGCAGCAGAAGAAACATTACAGGTATAATCTTTTGATTATATTTCCGGTTGTTGTACTTTTGATGCTTATGTGTCTGCTAACTATATCGTTGTGTTTATGTTCCTAGCTTCAAAGTCTGATTCATTTGATGCTGGAAAGCCTAATTTCTTTGCTGGAGTCCCTTGCTGCCATCCAAGTAGAGAAGTCACAAGAGGGCATTGCTTGCACCATTGATGATTTCATACCTTCGTTATATAAAATTCGTAAATTGGCAGGCATGTTTGATTGTTTTCTGTCCGATGCTGAAACATTAGTGTGATTCAGTAGAGAACTAGTAGATGTCTTGCAAACAGAGACCTAATTCTCATTTTTGTGTTCAAATTCTTCAGAATTATTAGATATGCCCTTAAAATCCATTACAGCAGCTTGGGAAAGTGGAGAGTTGCGCAGTTGTGGTTTTACGTCGTCAGAGGTATGATTTCAGTTTTGTTTGTCCGTGGCATGATTTCACTTAAGCCCATATTTTGTTCAGCTTTCTGTGCTGTTTATTTCTCACTGTTTTACAAGCTCTTGAATTTTTGCAGGTAGAAGATTTTATCAAGGCGATATTTGCAGATTCACCTTTGAGAAAAGAATGCTTAGCGAGGATAAAAGGCGACTGGTAAAACGCGCATATGATTTTCCAACTTCAGCAAATGGAATTCCGAATGTACTTAAGAAGCTACAGCATGTATTAGGTGATTCACAATTTTTCGCTGTGGATCCGTTTCGCGGGATTTGGTGCCACTTAGCTATAATTTAAGAGAACTTTAACGAAAAGCTTCCGGTACTGTTCACTTTAACGAAAAATCATATTTTTACACTAAAAAGTCAATCATGATACTATTCACTTTTCTTTTATCTTATCCTTATCGTTAAAACTCAAAATTTTCAAGCTATTTTTATTAGTTTTTCTATAATTTAATGCATCATAACTCTTTTTATACCTCTTTTCTGTAATATTTCGAATCTAGTGGATCTTTACAAAGATGTTTTTAAAAGTTCCATTCACTTCAGCACATTAAATTTAGGGTATGGCTTTACGTCTCACAAATTCTTGTTAATTTTGTCCATTGATCTTTTTTAATTTATTCGATCAGACGTCTGATAATTAAGAGAGGTGTGTAAGAGGTAAAAGATTGAGAGGCGTGTGAGAGATAAAATTAGGTACGTATATAACACGACTCTTAAGTAAACCAATTCAAGTCGGTACTCAAAAAGATGACTTTTTCAATAATGCAGGAAAAATTATTTTCTCAGTTATACCAAGATCAGAAGCATAAGAAACGTTTATGTGAAAAGACGTTCCTCATAAGATAGCTCTCTTGAGCTCTGTCGAAAACATCGTTGAAAAAATAGAAACACTAGAACGATCAGCAACGCTTAACATTGCTCGTAACGTCCTCCAAAATCAATCTTAGCCTGATACACGTTTCCTCTATCTATTATGATAATGCTTTAAATTTATCACAACTCGTCCTTGTTCGTAGTGTCTTCTCCCATCAGTTCTTCAAGGGAGAACTCGTCCTCTTCAAGAATCTGTCCGTCTTTACCATCCCAGGGTTCGATCTTCACAATGCTCGGGGTGCCCTCCAGAGGCAAGTTTCCCTTTCCTCCACGCCCGGCTTCCCTCACAAATTCTCTGGAAAACGAAATTGAGTTGTTTTAATTTGTTTTGTTATCGCAGGGATCAAGGGTGGTTCAAGATAATGTGGAGGCAGAAAACTTACGTAATCTGATCAACCTCGAATGCACTCTTAAGTGGTGCATAAGCTCCCTTTTTCGCATTTAAGGCCACCAATGCTGGATATCCGTAACCTCCGACACCTACTCGGTTCTCGAGGTCTGGCTGCTTACCGGCTGCTGCCCAGACATAGCTGCAACGTACATGAACATTCATTGTCAGTGACTAGATTCTCAGCTTCTCAAGCCTGCAAGGTTTCATCGCAAGTGATTTATGCATTTTCCCAAAAACTTGCCTGTAGGGACTTCTCTTAAACTTCTCTGCAACGGATAGTAACTGCTGAATGTACTTGTTCCTCCCTTCTGCCTTGGAGTCCAAGATATCGGGTAGGAAAGCCACAAAACAGATCGCAGCTGAACCACATTTCTCTTCCATGGCATCCTACAAGGGCACGGAAGCTTTAGTCCCCTAGGTTACTTACAATCTCACACAGCTTAAGCATTGGAAGGAAATAAAAGCTTACAGGGCCAGTTAGCTCCGTCACTTCAGGAGGTGCAACGTTTGTTTCCAATTGTTCAAGAGCAAATGATTCAATGGCTGAAGCACTCCTCGCACCCTCATAGGGGAGTGGGCTCTCTTTGTCAGCTCCAAATACCAATATGGTTGGAAATCCTTGAACGTTGAACTTGCTCATCAGAGACTAGTAATGCCACCTTGTTAGAACCATATAGTACACAAAATAAAAAACATGTAGACCGAGCACTTATATAGAAGTGAAAGCATTGTTACCTTCTCTGCATCACAATCAACATGTCCCAACTTCGCCTTCCCTTGTAAGTTTTTAGCGGCCTTCTTCCACTCAGGTGCCAATTTTTTGCAGTGCCCGCACCTTAAAGGTAAAACAAGGAAATTAGAAAGAAAAGTTAGTCAATAATTTTCTATAATCTTGTATAATAGACTGACTGATCACAATCGGAAAATAGCTTATACGATCATCATACCAATAAAAACTACTTACCAAGGTGCAAAGAACTCGACAATCCAAAGTTCTTTACTTTTAAGCACCAGTTCATTAAAATTCTGGGAGTTTAATTCTACCGAAGCACTAGGTTCAGATTTTTCACTTGATCCTCCCGTTGTCTTTCCACTTAAACGGTCTTTCAACAGCGCCTTTATCTGTACAGGACCAATGGTCACATTACTAATACACAAAGGGGTGAGCCATCCACACACCCCTTGTTAATTTATGTCCGTTGATCTTCTTCAATTCATCCGATCCGACGGCCAAAAACCAAAAAGGTGTGGGAGAAGTATAAAGGGGTGTGTGGATATCACACCCCATAGACAAATCCATTTTATGCAAGAGCATTATATGACCAAGCGACAACAAAGGATAATCGCATCCTCTGATACAGAATTCTATTCCAACCGATATTACAAACAAAGAAATCAACTAACAAACAATAAGAGTTTGAACACAAGATTATGACGAACCTGTTGGAGTGCAAATTCTGCAACGGGTTTCACATCCCTTGCTCCCTGATAGTCAACTGGAGGCTTTCCAGGTACAAACACCTTTATTGTTGGAAATCCTCTGATCCCGTATTCCTATAGAACAATCAAACATCCCGACAGTCCCACACAAAATTAACATAGTAAACAACCTGAAATATTCATATTGCCTTGTACAAATTCAAGACTATGACCAAATTACTTTCAGGCAGAGGGGTGTTGTTAATCTACTTTTGCTACTTCAAACTTAAACGTCAAAATTAGTAATTACAAGAGTAACTATGGGAAACCTGAGCGAGGGACTTGTGCGCATCAGCATCAAGAGCTGCCACGGTAGCCACACCCTTTAAGACAGTAGCCGCCTTCTCCCATATCGGTGTTAGAGCCTGACAATGCCCACACCACGGTGCAAAGAATTCAACCAGAACAACTCTGTTCGAGTCCAGAACCTGCCACCGTTCCAAAGGATTCAGTTCAAGAAAATGCTAGTCATATTTTGGTCTGATCCAATGTTTTACTGATCGCCTTTGATGTTCACAAACAAAGATAACAATCGCATCGTATCCAAACAATTTCTTGATAATGTAACACTATACTAGGAATCAGTAGTTAACCCAATAATCATCGGAACTTACCGATCACATTTCTATTGCTGGGAAACGAAAATAAGTAAATTTATCACACAATTTACACTCAGTGCAAAATTGACTTACCTTTTCCAAAACAAATATTCCCATGAAGCCAAAAGCCAGATCCAAAAACTAATAAGCTCATTAAGCAGTAAAATTCTAAAAGCGATACAAGAAAGCACTTTGCTTTCAACAGCAATAAAATAGCTTCTGAATTGAAAAGGCCAATCAGCGCCCAAGTGCTTTTCAATCAAAAAGGTGACGAATTTCAATAGATTAGTGCAAAAAAACTGAAAATCTGAAAAGGGCACGTTGCAATTACTGGTGAAGTTTGAACATTTACCTTGGACTTGAAGTTGGAAGGAGTTAGCTGAAGAACTGGCGATGAAGGTCCGTACAGTGCATCACAGACATTGAAGACGAAGAAAAACAGGAAGAAGATGATTGGGACTGCTCGAAATTGGTTCTCTCTCATTCTCTCTCTCTCTCTCTCTCTCTCTGAGATTTGTTGTGCGAATCAGTGAAGAAACCTCTCGAGGCACAGAGACAAACCCCGTGTCTTCTCTTCTGGGCTGGGCGAGCTACGTGTGAGGGCCAACCAGAGAATTACACGTCAGCTGGCCATGGTTTCTCGTAGAAATTTTATTGGTGTATTTTGTTCTTTATTATTTGTTCATAAGAGGTTGGACCAATAAAGGAATAATAATGTATTATCAGATGAATTCGCATAAAAAATTAATTAAATGCTATGAATCTATGCTCTCTGGTTAGGATTTGGGTAAGGGATAGACTGTCATTTTTTTGTTAGTACATCATTATTTTTATGCTAGAAAGGGAGGGAGAGTTTGATTAAACCCACAATAAGCAGTCTAATTTGGTATCAAATTCGTTATCCACGAGATTCAAACTTAAGATCTCTCAGTTCAAAGTAAAGAGAAATATCATCTCTTGAATTATTACTCAAGTTGAAATTGCCTTCCTTAAACTATTTTTTTGGTAAATTGACCATCTAAATTATTTGAAATTAACCAATTAACCAATTAACCTCTTGTCGTTAGATTTCATCCACTATTTAGTCAAATTCAAGGGCATATTAGTATTTTCATCATCAATTGTTACTTGTTAGCTATAATCAGTTATGACATATGAACATAAAATAATTCAAACATATGAGATTAAACTTTACTTTGATGCTTATGATGGTTAGCTATGGTTTTGTTTAAATTTTTTCACTCGATTATAAATGAGTTTGTTCTTTTGTTTTTTGGTAGCGTTATTAGGGAGTTTAATTATTTTTCTTTTAATAAACCATTTCTAAGTATAGGTGATTAGGTCAATTCCAAAAATTGTTTTCCGTATTGAATTATTTGCTAAAAATATCTATTTCCTACATTTAGTTTGTGATTCTCACATATATATTCAGTAAGCAATTTGACCATACTCGATAAAAAGATAACAACGGCACCCACAAAAGATCAAGAAAATTAAAAATTAAACATCAACTATTCATTCAATATCTTTATATAATGAAAGATGACTATAACTTCAAGCAATCCAAAGGGCATTAGAGCACATTTAAATAAAAATATGAATTGATCATAATCTCCATAAAATTAGTTAGCTTTTGACAATTGATGAATGAGACCAACTGCCTGAAATGCTCTCAATCCTTCTCCCACACAATGCCCTTATAATCATGAACGACAATGGTAGCCGTGGGATCAACCACCAACTCATTTTTGACGAAAATCACAATCCGGTAATTGATGCCCCCATCGCCACCTCAATGTCGCCCCGAACGATTGTCGGTAGCATGGTACTAATCTTTCCCTATTCCTTTTTTTTTTTTTTTTTGGCTTTTTTGTTTTTTCCTTTGAGTTTTTTTCTTCATATGTTACTTTATTTGAGTAACCACTATTAAATTTAAGTTTTAAATCGTTGATTTCAAGTGTTTAAATATGAATTATAATAGATTTTGCAGGGAAAAATATATCTTAAATAACATGAATATGATAGTTTATTGTTATGGTAAGAGAAATAAAATATAAAATAAATAAAGAGGAAGAGAAATTTGAAAAAAAAGAATATGAATATGATAGTTTGTTGTTATGGTAAGAGAAATAAAATAAAAAATAACTAAAGAGGAAGAGAAATTTGAAAAAAAAAAAACATGAATATGATAGTTTGTTGTTATGATAAGAGAAATATAAAAAAAAAAATATCTAAAGAGGGAGAGAAATTTGAAAAAGAAGGGTTCGGTACAAATATAGCGATTTAATTTGTTAATAGTTGCTACCTTCCTAGCAATATTTATGTTAAAAATCGGTACTAAAATACCGAACGTATTCTTTTATATTTTATTTATTTATTTTCTGCTTCTTCTTTTTCCATTGAACATTTTTTTTCTTCCTACGTTACTTTGTTTATATTCAAATACCTTTAGGCTTAGATTTATATTCTTATTTTTGAGTGTTTTGATATAAATTATAAGAATTTTTTCACCGAAAATACATTTTCTAGAACATGAAGAGGATAGTTTGGTGTTATGGTAAGAGAATTTTTTTTTTTTTTTTTAATAAATAAGACACAACGATGAAGATGATAGTTTGGTGTTATGACATGATATGTTTATTTGCGCCTTGCCTTTGTCATGCCGTGCTTGTTCGCATCCAACCTTAATAAAAATGCACAACTGTCTGTAAAGGCACAACGAAGGGAAGACGAACAAGTGTCTGATTCCATATATGACCAAGCATAACATTCCTTGCAAGGGCACAATATTTATAAACCACGCGCTTGCTAATTTATGTCATTTGATCTTATTCAATTTAACGGCCAAAAATTGATAGAAGTGTGTGAAAGATAAAAAGATGTGTGTGAATAGCACTACCCGTTCACAAATGCCACGCTTATCTTGTACAACCTTGCACGAAATCTGTGTGATGCCATCATCCCAGCACACTTTGATCAACTCCTTTCAACTCCCCCAATTCTCTATATAAGCTTCTCCAGCCCTAGACGCCAAACTCGCCATTGCTAACTTCAGAGATCGAGGATTAATTGAGATAACGAAAGATTTAGAGGTCGAGGATGGAGAAGCTCGTCAATTTAGTTACCAAGCTGAAGAAAATGGTGAGGTCCTTGTCAATTCTTGGGAACCTTGATCGCCAAGTTGGCATTGGAGGTTTGCCTCGTGCTGTTTGCTGCGAGGAGCTTTTCTTGCCATCTAAAAGGGTGAAGGGCTGTCAAACAAGAAACAACGATGTTGATCCGTTTATAGCAACTCATGCTGCAGCTTAGAATTATTTTTTACTCTTAGACAAAACATTTATATTTGAGAGAGAGAGGTTCACCATTATTGATGCTAATGTACAATGTGAACAAAAGTCAGGTACTTGCATTCTCATCGTAGTGCATGCTCCATCCGAATGTGCAAATAATCATGTGATTTCGGTATTGTAATTTATTTTTGATCGAGCAGTATTTTAATTTAATATAAACTAGGGTAATTTTAGTGCAGAAAGAGAGTACGTTGCCACTACGCCTACGTTTGCTTATGTTTTTGTATTTAATTTGTGTTTGTCAGTCATACAATTAACCTCCAAGGCTTGCACATAGTAGCATTTGAAAATTAAGCATCTTCAATCTAGCCACTGCAATGCTATAGCTTCTGAGTCCAGCAGTAACTTTTCTCCAAAGTAGAAACAACAGCATATACCAGGCTTAAAATATAGGAAAGCTCAAATATGTTGATGCATAAATGATAAATTATACACAATCAATGCCTTTCTTAAATCATCTCCGGAATTCAAATCCGACCCCCTATTTATGGTTCCTTTTTAAATAACTTCTAAATTTTGATAATTGTAAGACAAGAAATGTCTTGCACCACAAGAAATCTCACATGTAGGAGATGCGTATTACTATAGCTTGTAAAGTTTGAATTTGTACGCAGCTCATATAGAATCTGTTAGTGTTTGTGTGATTTTGATATGTACTTCAATGGAGGACCTGTGCAAAGGACCAGAAAATGGTCGAGAGGAAGATGAAGGAAAATGCTTCTGAAATTTCACACACTAAACACGCATACATTTGTTACCGTTATACATGGAAGGAAGAGAGATCCTTCACTCTCCAACACACAATACAATCTCAACCATTCATTGGTATCATCCTATGAGATGATGCCACTTATCTTATTCTATTACTTAAACTAGATACATCATTGAGTAACCATGTGGACTATGATCCAATGGCTCACATTCAAACTGAAATATAAAGCATGTAAGTTGATCTCTGCCGCCAATCTTTAGCTGAAGGGTTACATTCCAACAGAATCAGTAGTTCTTACAGTTCCTGATAGTCCAGTTAACAATTAACTTCAGTGGGAGTTCTGACTCCTCATGAATTCAAATCCTCCATGACAATTAAGGAATAGTAAACATGACATTAATGGAGCTTGAAGAAGGCCAGTAGAGGATCATACACAAGTTGATTGGCATTCACGCTCATAATAAAATCCATATGAGCATAATCCTCTATGTACTCTACCACAAGCTTGTCCTTGTCATGATCTTTGAGGTTGTCAAGCAGAAGCCCCATGTCATTAACGTCAGAAAGCGCATCTCTCCCCCCGTAGCTGATGAAAAGAGGAACGTCTTTCGGAATGTTTGCCATGTTGTACACAGGAGGAGTAGGCTGCTTGTAATGTTCCATGTTCGTGTCTTCGTTACCATAATTGTACATTTCTAGGGTTCCCATCCTGACCACTATCCAAAATCCATAAACCGATATGACCAAACATTAAAATTGTAAGGATTAATATGCTGACTAGATAGGACTTCTGGGAACTTAGTGTTCCAGAATTCAAATATCACAACTTACATAACTCTCCATTAACTGATAAACCAAGAAATGAATGAGACTCACTCTGAGACAGATGTATCATGTTCTTTGTTGCCGTAGACTGGGGAAAATTCTTAAATAAAGCAGCCTTGCTTGCAGAACTGAGGCAGCAATTTGGGCCTACATATGGGTTGCGAAAAACTAATTCATATTAAGTGTGAATGAAGAACCCTAACATTGTTACTATTGAGATTGTGAATCCCATGCATCGTGAAACTAAGGCCATGCATAACAGTTTAAATGATTTTTGGCCTCTCAACCTGTTATAGTAGCCAATAAGTCGGAGCAGTCGACGCCTGGTGTTTTGCAGATAAACTCCACAAGTTCTTGTGTCTCACTGTTGAGATTTTGAGAACAAAAAACTGTTATAGCTGTCATTTTTCAGAAATGTGTCATTTGTTAAAGAAAATATCTAAATTTCTTTAACCAAGTTTAATCTACTTTATGCTATTGTCGTCATGCTTGTGTCTTTATTATTACTAGTGAAGCAAAACAAGTTGCTATCTCACCCGTTTGGAACTTCATGCATGCCCAACAATTTTAGTTTCTGTAAAATGAAAAAAGTCAACAGCTGAGGTTAATTCCATTTTTGCAACAGTGAATTTCTAAAATTCATATTTTTAAAACAAAAGAGTAGTCACTGAGTTGTGTTACTTCTGATAAAAATAAGTCCATAAGAATCCTTATAAACAGCGAGGACATCTGACCCAGGTAAGCGATTGGGGTAAGCAAAGCAGCCGATCTGAGCAAGTTTAACAGTTTTTCTTGGGAGAAAGCAGCGAGGGCAGTCAGAGTTCCCTATGAAATTCGTATGGTTAAAATATGTTAATCACAACTGAGTGGACAAAGAGGTGTACCCATGGAGTGGACGCTAGTATTGTCCAACTTTAGATATGAGCAAATTAGGTGAATATTTACCAAGGAATGCCCAACATAGTGTAAATTCTGTCCTGTTTGATTGTTCACATACTTGAATAAAGCCGGAAGATCATAAGCAGCTAATTCATCCCATGACCAGTCCCAGTAAGCCTACACGTTATAGAAGATTCAACAGATATGTTTCGGTAAAAGATTATGATCTGCAGATGGCATGATGTAATCAACATTTGACAAGGCAACGCTAACCGGATCATTAGGAGTAAGTGATGTGTGTCCGCGACTAGATTTTGTTGCGCGAGTGTTAGCAAGCCATACATCAAACCCATTGTCTGCCAAGATAAATGCCAAAGCTTGATCCGGCGGATTGAGTAGCCATGCTGAAGCATCCTGTTTTGTTCACACACAGTTGTTCTTTAATTAGTTCATGCATGTTTGTCTTCCACATGTGTAAGTGTATGCATATGCATGCTCACAGATATGGTGCTTAGGTGAAAACCATTAAGAGGCCATGTTGTAACAGAACAGGCTTCTTGTTTGGTGTTTCGTCACCAGACCGTCCCTTTGGAATTCTCTGCAAGCCGATGATGTAACCGTCTTCAGTTGTTACCTGAAACTCATCATAAATTTCATGAAAAAACACAATAAAAAAAATGATCTTTTTCCCTTGACAAAAGCTGAAAAAGTAAGGCATGCACTTTCTGATGCTTACTTTATGTTCTTGGCAAGTATAGCCCTGTGTCTCCAACATTGATTTGCAAATGCCGCCATCGACATTTTCGATGGATTGCAGCTTAGTTCTTGTTGCTGCAACTACTGAAACCCAAAGTAGAGCCACAACAAGTATAATGGTCGAAGGATTTTCCATTTGAAGCTAAGGTGTCTGTGAGTGCAATAATTTTCCCCGGTTTTATTATTTATAGTAGACAAATGCATATAAAACAACCAAACAAACGTAACAGACTAGTACTTTTCAGTGTGAGTGAGTCACACCACCACTTGGTGTTACTAATCTACTCGTATTATAACACTTATATATTGAAACTATATCTTAAGTCCATGACATATCAATAATGTCGTTCACCCGTATTATAACATCTAAAATGATAACATACATGGCGTTTGATGGTTTCTAAGCTTTTGTGAATGCCATGAGCTGATTGCGTCAGACATAATGCATCAACTAGCATATGCCAAATCAAAAAGAAAATCTATGTCACGTCAAGAAATGACCATCATTTCAATAAAACAAAATTTCTGGCAACTAAAATTTGGTTTTTATAGATAATGATAACAAAATAAGTGGTTTGCAATGAAACTAAAATGTAATCAACTAGCATATGCCAAATAAAAAAGAAATGTCACGTCAAGAAATGACCATCATTTCAATAAAACAAAATTTCTGGCAACTAAAATTTGGTTTTTATACATAATGATAACAAAATAAGTGGTTTGCAATGAAACTAAAATGTGTGGTTTTCTTTTGGTCACGCGCTTTGTTCCTGTCTATTATTGGATTTGGAGTTGAATAGTTTAAACTATTGACATTTTTACCAATATTCTTTTAGTGAGTATTAATGTTTGTTTGGGAAGTGATTTTCACATGCTTCCTTTAACCTCTCGCACACCAATATTAATTTAACCTCAACTATCGATTTGGTTTGACTTATTCAATCCGATGGCCAAAACTAAAAAGAGGTGTGTGAGAAGCTAAAAATGATGTATGATTATCACTTCCCGTTATTTTTATGTATAGGTTTATGTTACACCAACTTTTGGAGGGGAAACGACCTCCAACATTTACGGTTGGCAGGAAACGGGTATAATTTTCGGGGAAGGAAAGCGTCTGATATTCTACGGGTGCTTAAATTGACAAAGTTGACTGCAAAATGTTGGATCATGCAAGTTAGGTATCAATTTTCTCTACTTTATTCTAAGATAAAAATCAAGTTACGACAATGAGAGTGAAAGAAACCAAGAAAAAAAAAAGCCTTCTAAAATTTAACAATTGCAAGAAAAAAGAACTACAAAAGTAGCTGAAGTCTCAATGGAGCTTGAAGAAATCCAGTAGTGGAGCATAGACAACTTGGTTGGCACTCTCAGCCATAAGAAAATCCATATGAGCGTACTCTGCTGTATATTGTGCCACCAGCTTGTCCTTATCATGATCTCTGAGGTTGTCCAGCAAATACTTCACATCAAGCACGTTCGAAAGTGGGTCTCTCCCTCCATAGCTTAGGAATAGAGGAACGTCTTTTGGGATGTTTTCCATGTTGTACACAGGAAGAGTAGGCTGATTGTAGTGCTGAATGTTTATTGCTGGAAAAACATAATCGTACATTGCTATGTTTCCCTTTGTGACCACTTTCCAGCATCAAAGAAACAAAAAATTTGAAAGTTTGTCAGTACTGAATTTAACCAGAGTGGATATATATGAACTAAAAGTTTCAAAACGAATACTAGCTTTTTTTTCCTAATTTACTTTGGGAGAACGACTTCACAGGGTTGCATCATGACAGTGTTTGATTAGCTTGGGATACAGCTACGGTAACATGCCCAGTCTGGATAGCTTTCTTTCGTACTTTAGACACCTCGCAGTTACAATGCACCAATACTGAACCCGGAATTGAAAGAGACTTACTCTGAAACAGATGCATAGCATTCTTTGTCGAAGTGGACTGGGGCATATGTTGAAGAAAAAAATTTATGCTTGAAGAACCGAGGCTACAATTTGGCCCTATAACAAATTTCAAGTTAGAAGGGTAAATGACAAAGACTAACATTGTGAAAAGGACTTTCATGCAACGGGCATCCTTGATGTGGGTAAGTTTCTCTATAACATGTTGTCACTGTTGGAAATTCAAATCAAAACAGGTTGTAAAATGTTGCTGCTAGCTGTTTGTTTCTTTCCAGCTACAAAGAACAAATTCTCCTCCATGTGCTAGCCGAAAGGTGTTGAAAGACAGCAAGGAATGATGCAGAGCATGTGTGTAAAAGTGTCTAGCAGCTGGTGCATATGTGAAAGGGTGTAAAGATGGTAATCACCATCTGTCGCTGCATGTGTGTGTGCCAGATTGTTCTAAGTTCATTTGATCTGTTTGAATGGTTGTATGTGTTGTTGTATTTTTTTATTTAAAGCACTTGAGTGGTTCTTTGTTGTTTGGATTGTATAAATAGGCCTTTCATGCTAGGCTTTAGGCATCATCCGAATCCCATTTTCTGATTGTATTCTCTCAGGTTCATAAGCTTGTAAGCTTCTGTTTTCTGTTTTTTTTTTTCTTCAGTTTGTAAACTGCCTTTTATTTCATATATCAAGAGAGTGTGGTTCGTGGAAGCTTGTTATTTCCTATCCCTTCTCCATTTGTTAGTCCAATTTTATTGAGAGTGAAAGAAGTGAGAGGTGTGATAGAGTTTGTAAACTTATCACCCACATATTTTGGTATTGAGTTAGTAAACTCTTGTGAATACCAACAATTGGTATCAGAGCCAGAATACCATTCTGGCAAGTGCAGTAGCTATGGCGTCCAACTTAGTGCAACTCCAAGTTCCCACATTGAAGAAAGAAAATTATGAAAGATGGTGCATCCAATTCAAAGCATTGTTTGGATCACAGGAGCTATGGGAAGTTGTCAGTAGTGGGTATGTTGTACCCACTGCCGAGCAAGAAGCCACATATACTGCAGATCAAAGGAACACTCTCAAGGATTTACGAAAGAAGGACCAGAAGGCGTTGTATCTTCTTTATCAAGGATTAGAAGATTCAACGTTCGAGAAGGTTGCAGAAGCAACAACGAGCAAGCAAGTATGGGACACACTCAGTACAATCTACAAAGGAGTAGATCGGGTCAAGAAAGTGAGATTACAGTCACTTCGAGCAGATTTTGAAACTGCTCACATGAATGAAGGAGAGAGCATCTCTGACTATCACTCAAGGCTCATTGTGATAGTAAATCAGATGAGGAGAAATGGCGAGAGACTCGATGAAGTACGAGTTGTGGAGAAGATACTCTGGTCACTCACATCTAAGTTTGAGCATGTGGTGACTGCCATTGAGGAATCCAAGGATTTGGAGGTGATGAGTGCAGAGGAGCTACTAGGATCCCTCCTAGTTCACGAGCAACGCATTCAGAAGAATGCAAACCCCACAACGCTAGAGCAAGCTTTGGAGTCAAAGTTGAATATTGACAAACCAAATGGAGGTCGTGGGCAGTGGAACTCACGTCGTGGGAGTTCATCTAACCGTAGCCGAGGACGAGCTCGAGGAAGAGGTCGAGGCTATGCACAAAATCGAGGTCAGTCTCAGGAGTGGAGATCTACTCGACGAAAGGCGCATATCCAGTGTCACAACTGTAAGCAATATGGACATTATGCCAATGAATGTTCACATAAAAATGGTGAGCATGTCAACATGGCAGAATCAAGTGAAAATACTGATGAAGAACTTACAGTCTTGCTAGCACACCATGATTCCAGTAGCCAACAAGATGTTTGGTAATTGGACTCTGGTGCAACCAATCACATGTGTGGAAAGAAGGAGTTTTTTGCCGAACTCAAAGATGGGGCCTATGGATCTGTAAGTCTTGGTGACTCCTCAAAGTTGCCAGTTGAAGGCAAAGGGAAGATCAAGATCATCCAGAAGGATGGTAAAGAAGAATACATCTCCGATACCTACTACATACCAGGTATGAAGAGCAACATTCTAAGCATTGGTCAACTGCTCCAAAAAGGGTACATTATACATATGGAGAACATGCTTCTCACTCTCAGGAATGCAAGGAGAAAGCTTATTGCACGTGTTCGAATGTCAAAGAACCGGATGTTTCCGTTGAATTTGAACACAAAGATTGGAAGCTGCAACATCGGTGTAATGGAAGATGAGTCATGGAAATGGCATCTTCGATTTGGCCATCTTCATTTCAATGGCCTAAAGTTGCTGTCAAGTGGAGGAATGGTTCGTGGTCTACCCCAAATTGAAGCCACACGCCAAGTATGTGAAGGTTGTGTGCTTGGCAAGCAAGCACGACTATCGTTCCCTGTTGGTGATACATGGAGAGCAAAGGCACCACTGCAGTTGGTGCACACAGATATATGTGGTCCATTGGATCACATGTCTTATGGAGGTAATAGGTATTTTATTACCTTCATTGATGATTTCAGTAGAAAGACTTGGGTCTATTTTCTCAAGGAGAAGTCAGCTGCCCTAAAAATTTTCAAGGAGTTCAAGGCACTCACAGAGGCTGAAAGTAACCACAAGTTTGTGGCTGTGAGATCAGATAGAGGTGGAGAGTACACCTCCAATGCTTTCCAAGCATACTGCAAGGAGCAAGGAATTAGGCATCAACTTACTGCTGCCTATACCCCACAGCAAAATGGGATAGTCGAAAGAAAGAATTGAACCATCCTTGACATGACAAGGTCCATGCTTAAGGAGAAGAATTTGCCAAAAGAGTTATGGGCAGAAGCTGTAGCTTGTTCGATTTATTTGTTGAATCGATGTCCAACAAAGAGTGTCAAGAGGATGACACCACAAGAGGCTTGGAGTGGATACAAGCTGAATGTTACACACCTAAGAATTTTTGGGTGTGTTGCATATGCTCAAGTTCCAGAAGCCAAGAGGAGGAAACTTGATGATAGAGGTGAGAAGTGTGTGTTTATGGGCTATAGTGAAGAGTCCAAGGCATACAAGCTCTACAACCCACTAACTGGCAAACTAGTGGTTAGTAGAGATGTCATCTTCAGTGAGGAAGAGACATGGAAGTGGAACAACAAAGAAGTCAGTAAAGAGAAGATTGTCTCCACTAATTTTGAAGAACCAGAAGTTGTACCACCGATTGAGCAACAGCCTGCTCAAACAATCACAACAACTCCAGTGCACAGAATTGCAAGGAGTGGTCCTACATCTAGTGAGGAAAGCAGCTCCTCAACTCCAGTGAGGTTAAGGAGTCTCACAGAGATTTATGGACAAGAAGAAGAAGAAGAAACCAACCTTTTCTGCTTGTATGCAGACCACGAGCCTCTCTCATTCAATGAAGCTGTGGAAGAAGATTGTTGGAAGAAAGCCATGGAAGAAGAAATCCATGCCATCGAGAAGAATGACACTTGGGAGCTGACAAAGCTCCCACCAAATCAGAAGGCTATTGGTGTCAAGTGGGTTTACAAGATCAAACGCACTGCAGATGGGAGTGTGGATTGATACAAATCAAGGCTTGTAGCAAAGGGCTACAAACAGAAGTATGGAGTGGACTATGATGAAGTCTATGCTCCAGTTGCAAGACTTGACACGGTAAGATTACTAATCTCTCTTGCCGCTCATCATAAATGGAAAATTTATCAACTAGATGTCAAGTCAGCCTTCCTTAATGGAGTTCTTGAGGAAGAAGTGTACGTGGAACAACCAGAAGGCTTCCAAGTACAGGGCAAAGAAGATAAGGTGTATCGTTTGAAGAAGGCTTTGTATGGCCTCAAGCAAGCACCACGAGCTTGGAACTCAAGGATTGACAACTACCTTCACCAAAATGGATTTCAGAAATGTCCATACGAGCATTCAGTTTACATGAAGAATGGTGCAAAAGGGGAGTTCTTAATTATTTGTCTCTATGTAGATGACTTGTTGTTTACAGGAAACAATGAAGCAATGTTCTGTGAGTTCAAACAATTCATGTTCAGTGAATTCGAGATGACTGACAATGGATTAATGTCATACTTTCTTGGCATAGAAGTGAAGCAAGGAAGTGATGGTATCTACATTTCTCAACAAAAGTACATGAGAGATATATTGGAGAAATTCAATATGGACAAGTGCAATATTGTCAACACTCCAGTTGCAACTGGATTGAAGCTGTCTAAGGAAGGAGAATGTGAGTTTGTAAACTCAACCGTGTACAAAAGCTTGGTTGGAAGCCTAAGGTACCTCACAATCACAAGACCAGACATAGTTTATGGTGTTGGACTTGTAAGTCGATACATGGAAACACCAAGGGAGTCTCATTGGCTTGCTGTCAAGAGAATTCTAAGGTACATAAAAGGTACTCTAAACTTTGGTCTATTTTATAATTTTGGTGAAGATACAAAATTATATGGCTATTCGGATAGTGATTGGGGAGGTGACCAAGATGAAAGGAAAAGCACAACTGGCTATGCCTTTTTTCTAGGTTCAACAGCTTTCTCGTGGACTTCAAAGAAGCAGTCAATCGTTGCCTTGTCATCATGTGAAGCCGAGTATGTAGCTGTAGCCTCAACCGTGTGTGAGGCAATTTGGTTAAGGAATCTATTGAAATCAATGTGTCATTCACAAGAAGAATCGACCTTGATTCATGTGGATAACATTTCAGCCATCAAGCTTGCTAAGAATCCAGTCCAACATGGAAGGAGCAAGCACATCGATACCAGGTTCCATTTTCTGAGGGACCATGTGAAGCAAAAGACAATTGAACTTGTCTACTGTCACACCAAGGAACAAGTGGCAGACATCTTCACAAAGCCATTGCCAATTGAATCATTCCGGCTACTGCGTGAAATGCTAGGAATGAAGGCGTTTTGATTTGAGGAGGTGTGTTGGAAATTCAAATCAAAACAGGTTGTAAAATGTTGCTGCTAGCTGTTTGTTTCTTTCCAGCTACAAAGAACAAATTCTCCTCCATGTGCTAGCCGAAAGGTGTTGAAAGACAGCAAGGAATGATGCAGAGCATGTGTGTAAAAGTGTCTAGCAGCTGGTGCATATGTGAAAGGGTGTAAAGATGGTAATCACCATCTGTCGCTGCATGTGTGTGTGCCAGATTGTTCTAAGTTCATTTGATCTGTTTGAATGGTTGTATGTGTTGTTGTATTTTTTTATTTAAAGCACTTGAGTGGTTCTTTGCTGTTTGGATTGTATAAATAGGCCTTTCATGCTAGGCTTTAGGCATCATCCGAATCCCATTTTCTGATTGTATTCTCTCAGGTTCATAAGCTTGTAAGCTTCTGTTTTCTGTTTTTTTTTTTCATCAGTTTGTAAACTGCCTTTTATTTCATATATCAAGAGAGTGTGGTTCGTGGAAGCTTGTTATTTCCTATCCCTTCTCCATTTGTTAGTCCAATTTTATTGAGAGTGAAAGAAGTGAGAGGTGTGATAGAGTTTGTAAACTTATCACCCACATATTTTGGTATTGAGTTAGTAAACTCTTGTGAATACCAACAGTCACTACCTGTTGTAGCTGTGAGGTGGTTGGAGGCAACCACTGCCCGGTCTTGCACAGATATACTGCAGAATTTGCTGCACCTGCCTATTGGGATTTCGATGAGATCAGATAAAACTTATTATCGAAGTATAAAATGAGCGATCAAGAATAAAATGGATTAAAATTTCAACCAACAAATTTCGTTTTGCTTTGAATAAATCGTTACTTGAAGCACAAGAAATCCTCTTCATTTATACAATGAAAAAATTACAAGACATACTTAAAATCTTCCCATACTTTTTTGTGCCAGATTGAATTTAACTCAGTGTATAGTCTGCATTTTTCTTTACAAATTATTTGAGCTGCAATCTCACCTGTTCGGAAATTCAAGGGAAAAGAAGAAAGCCGGTCCCTGATAAAGAAAATAGATAAAATTATGGGTCAGTTTTCTATGTTCATCACATTGAATTTAGAAATCCATACATGAAAAACCAAACTGTTCATTGAATTGTGTTACTTGAGCTAAGAACGCATTGACAGCAGTTCGTGCAAAAGGTGAGCGCATCTGACCAAGATAAGCAACTGGGGCAAGCAATGCAGCAATGCAGCTGATCTTAGTATGTTTAGCAGTTTCCTTGGGAGAAGGCAGCTAGGGGAGTTAAAGTTCCCTATGATTCAATACTTCCAAGTCTTAGTCATCAATTTTCTCTTTATCGAAATTTTTTCTAAAACTATAAATTATGAACAAAGTACAAATTATTTACCAAGGAATGCCCGACATAGTGTAATTTCTGTCCTGTTTGATTGTTTACATACGCAAACAATGCAGGAAGATCATAAGCAGCCAATTGATCCCATGACCAGTCCCAGTAAGCCTACATTATTAGAAGAAAATACGTACTTTTAGCTTAATTAAGGTTATGATCTGCCAATGGCATGATGTAATCAGCATTTGATAAGGGCAAGCGAACCGGATAAAGCGGAGTAAGTGTTTTGTGTCCACGGCTGGAGACTGTGCCGCGACTGTTGGCAAGCCATACATCGAAACCATTGTCTGCCAAGATAAACGCCAAAGCTTTGTCCGGCGAATTGAGTAGCCATGCTGAAGCATCCTGCTAAATTAGGTATAAATTTACCGTAAGGATCCCGTCGTGTAACAAAACAGGCAGCTTAGCTGCTGTCTCATTACCTAGCAGACTTCCCAGCTGGCATCCTTTGCAAACCAAGGATGTAACCATCTTCTGTTGATCATCATCTCCATAAAATTAGTTAGTTTTTGACAATTGATGAAATGAGATCAACTGCCTGAAATGCTCTCAATCATTCTCTCACACAATGCCCTTATAATCATCAGCGACAATGACAGCTGCAAGATCAACCACCAACTCATTCTTGACGAAAATCACAATCCGTTAATTGATGCCCCGCCACCACCTCAGTGTCGCCCCGAACGTTTGGGTGAGGATCGGTAGCATGGTACTAATCTTTCCCTATTCCATTTTATTTATTTGTTTTTTTCTTTTTTTGTTTTTTGCTTTGAGTTTTTTCTTCGAGTTTTTTCTTCATATGTTACTTTATTTGAGTAACCACTATTAAATTCAAATATCTTTAAATTTAGATTTTAAATTGTTGATTCCAAGTGTTTAAATATGAGTTATAATATATTTTGCACGGAAAAATATATCTTGAAGAACATGAATATGATAGTTTGTTGTTATAGTAAGAGAAATAAAAGAAGAAAAAAACTAAAAAAGAAAAGAAATTTGAAAAGGAATGAATCGGTATGATACTAGGGATTTTAATGTAATTTCAGTTGCCACCTCCTTAGCGATAGTTCTATTGACAATCATAGTGAAATACCGAACGTATTCTTTTATATTTTATTTATTTATTTATTTTCTACTTATTCTTTTTCCATTGAGCTTTTTTTTTCTTCCTACGTTACTTTGTTTATATTCAAATACCTTTAGATTTAGATTTATATCCTTGTTTTCGAGTGTTTTGACATAGACTATAAGAATATTTTTACCGAAAATACATTTTGTAGAACATGAAGAGGATAGTTTAGTGTTATGGTAAGAGATTTATTTTTTATTTTAGATATATAACAAAAATAGGACACAACGATGAAGATGAAAGTTTTTTTTTTTTTTTTTTTTGGGAAATGATGAAGATGATGGTTTGGTGTTATGGCATGATATTTTTACTTGTGCCCTGCCTTTGTCAAGCCGTGCTTGTTCGCGTCTAACCTTCATAAAAATGCACAATTGCCTGTAAAGGCACAACAAGGGGAAGGCACGAACAAGTGTCTGATTCCATGTATGACCAAAGCATAACATTCCTTGAAAATGCACAATATTTATAAACCACACGCTTACTAATTTATGTCATTTGATCTTCTTCAATTTATTCAATTTAACGACAAAAATTTGAGAGGAGTGTGTGAATGATTAAAAGAGGTATGTGGATAGCACCACCCATTCACAAATGCCACGCTTATCTTGTACAACCTTGCACGAAATCCGTGTAATGCCATCATCCCAGCACAATTTGATCAACTCCTTTCAACTCCCCCTATTCTCTATATAAGCTTCTCCAGCCCCAGACGCCAAACCCGCCATTGCTAACTTCAAAGATCCAGGATTTGTGATAACGAAAGATTTAGAGGTCGAGGATGGAGAAGCTCATCAATTCAGTTACCAAGCTGAAGAAAATGATGAGGTCCTTGTCAGTTCGTGGGAACCTTATCGCCAAGTTAGCATTGGAGGTTTGCCTTGTGCTGTTTGCTGCGAGGAGCTTTTTTTGCCATCTAAAAGGGTGAAGGGCTGTTGAACAAGAAACAACTCATGCTGCACCTGGAATCATTTTACTCTTAGACAAAACATTTATATTTGAGAGAGAGAGGTTCACCATTGATGCTAATATACAATGTGAACAAAAGTCAGGTGCTGGCATTCTCATTGAGAGCATGCTCCATATATCTGGATGTGCAAATAATCATGTGATTTCGGTTTTGTAATTTTTATTTGGTCGAGCAATATCCTAATTTAATATAAACTACCGTAATTTTAGTGCAGAAAGAGGGTACGTTGCCACGCCTCCGTTTGCTTATGTTTTTGTATTTAATTTGTGTTTGTCAATCATACAATTAACCTCCAAGGCTTACACATAGTAGCATTTGAAAATTAAGCATCTTCAACCTAACGACTGCAATGCTGTAGCTTCTGAGTCCAGCAGAAACTTTTCTCCAAAGTAGAAACAACTGCATACCAGGCTTAAAATATAGGAAAGCTCATATATGTAGATGCATAAATGATAAATTATACACAATCAATGCCTTTCTTAAATCATCTCCGGAATTCAAATCCGAACCCCTATTTATGGTTTCTTTTTAAATAACTTCTAAATTTTGATAATATATTTTAAATCCGAACCACAAGAAATCTCACATGTAGGATGCGTATTACTATAGCTTGTAAAGTTTGAAATTGTACGCAGCTCATATAGAATCCATATTGTTCCTACTCCAGTTCCAGATAGTTCAGCAAACAATTAATTAACTTCAGTGGGAGTTCTGACACCTCATGAATTCAAATCCTCCATAACAATTACGGACTAGTAAACAGGACATTAATGGAGCTTGAAGAAGGCCAGTAGAGGATCATACACAAGTTGATTGGCATTCACACTCATAATAAAATCCAAATGAGCATAATCCTCTCTGTACTCTACCACAAGCTTGTCCTTGTCATGATCTTTGAGGTTGTCAAGCAGAAGCTCCACGTCATTAACGTCAGAAAGCGCATCTCTCCCCCCGTAGCTGAGGAAAAGAGGAACGTCTTTCGGAATGTTTGCCATGTTGTACACAGGAGGAGTAGGCTGCTTGTAGTGTTCCATGTTCGTGTCTTCGTTACCATAATCGTACATTTCTAGGGTTCCCATCCTGACCACTATCCAAAATCCATAAACCGATATGACCAAACATTAAAATTGTAAGAATTAATTTGTTAATTAGAAAGGACTTCTGGGAACTTAGTGTTCCCGAATTCAAATATTACAACTTATACAACTTGCCATTACTGATAAACCTAGAAATGAATGAGACTCACTCTGAGACAGATGTATTATGTTCTTATTCGCCGTAGACCGGGGGAAGTTCTTAAATAAAGCAGCCTTGCTTGCAGAACTGAGGCAACAATTTGGGCCTGTATATGGGTTGCAAAAAACTAATTCATAACCCTAAAATTGTTACTATTGAGATTGTGAATCCCACGTGAAATTAAAGCCCTGCATAACAGTTTAAATGATTTTTGGCATCATAACCTGTTATAGTTTCAAATAAGTCGGTGCATTCTACGCCTGGTGTATTGCAGATAAAGTCCACAAGTTCTTTTGTCTCACTGTTGAGATTTTGAGAACAAAAAACTGCTTTAGATGTCATTTTTCACGTGTCATTTGTTAAACAAAATATCTAAAAAAAATTTACCAAGTTTAAGCAAGTTTATGCTATTGTCTGCGTGCATGTGTCTTTATTACTACTGAAGCAAAACTGCTTAAGTTGATCTCACCTGTTCGGAACTTCATGCAAACCCAACAATTTCTGTTTCTGTAAAATAAAACAAGACAACAGTTTAGTCAGTTTGTTCCATTTTTGCAACAGTGAATTTCTAAAATTCATATTTTTAAAACAAAAGAGCAGTCACTGAGTTGTGTTACTTCTGCTAAAAATAAGTCCACAAAAATCCTTATAAACAGCGAGGACATCTGACCCAGGTAAGCGATTGGGCTAAGCAAAGCAGCCGATCTTAGCAAGTTCAACAGTTTTTCTTGGGAGAAGGCAGCGAGGGCAGTCAGAGTTCCCTATGAAATTCGTATGGTTAAAATATGTTAATCACAACTGAGTGGACAAAGAGGTGTAACTGTGGAGTGGAGGCTAGTATTGTCCAACTTGAAATATAAGCAAATTAAATATAAGCAAATTAGGTGAATATTTACCAAGGAGTGCCCAACATAGTGTAAATTTTGTCCTGTTTGATTGTTCACATACTTGAATAAAGCCGGAAGATCATAAGCAGCTAATTCATCCCATGACCAGTCCCAGTAAGCCTATACATCATAGAAAATACAATATGTTTCAGCAAAAGATTATGATCCGCAGATGGCATGATGTGATCAACATTTGATAAGGCATAGCTAACCGGATCATTAGGAGTAAGTGATGTATGTCCGCGACTAGAATCCGTCCCGCGAGTGTTAGCAAGCCATACATCAAAACCATTGTCTGCCAAGATAAATGCCAAAGCTTGATCCGGCGGATTGAATAGCCATGCTGAAGCATCCTGTTTTTCACACACAGTTGCTCCTTAATTAGTTCATGCATGTTTGTCTTCTACATGTGTATGTGTATGTATATGCATGCTCAAAAATATGGCGCTTAGATGAAAACCGCTAAGAGCCCATGTTGCAACAGGACAGGCTTCTTGTTTGGTGTTTCGTCACCAGACCGTCCCTTTGGAATTCTCTGCAAGCCGAGGATGTAACCGTCTTCAGTTGTTACCTGAAACTCATCATAAATTTCATGAAAAAACACAATAAAAAAATTGATCTTTTTCCCATGACATAAGCTGAAAAAGTAAGGCATGCAATTTCTGATGCTTACTTTATGTTCTTGGCAAGTATAGCCCTGTGTCTCCAACATTGATTTGCAAATGCTGCCATCGACGTTTTCGATGGATTGTAGCTTAGTTCTTGTTGCTGCAACTACCGAAACCCAAAGTAGAGCCACAACAAGTATAATGGTCGAAGGATTTTCCATTTGAAGCTAAGGTGTCTGTGAGTGCAATAATTTTCACAGGTTTTATTATTTATTGTAGACAAATGCATATAAAACAACCAAACAAACGTAACAGACTAGTATTTTTCAGTGTGAGTCATACCACCACTTGGTGTTACTAATCTACTCATATTATAACACTTAATTATTGAAACTATATCTCAGATTCATGACATATCAATAATGCCGTTCACCCGTATAACATCTAAAATGATAACATACATGGCGTTTGATGGTTTCTAAGCTTTTGTGAATGACATGAGCTGATTGCGTCAGACATAATGAATCAACTAGTATATGCCAAATCAAAAAGAAAATCTATGTCACGTCAAGAAATGACCATAATTTCAATAACACAAAATTTCTGGCAACTAAAAATTGGTGTTTATAGATAATGATAACAAAATAAGTGGTTTGCAATGAAACTAAAATGTGTGGTTTTCTTTTGGTCACGCTTTGTCCCTGTCTATTGGATTTGGAGTTGAATAGTTTAAACTCTTGACATTTTTACCAATATTCTTTTAGTCAGTATTAGTGTTTGTTTGGGAAGTGATTTTCACATAGTTCCTTTAACCCCTTGCACACCAATATTAATTTAATCTTGACTATCGATTTGGTTTGACTTATTCAATCCGATGACCAAAACTAAAAAGAGGTGTGCGAAAAGCTAAAAATGATGTATGAATATCACTTCCCATTATTTTTATGTATAGGCTTATGTTACATCAACTTTTGGAGGGGAAACGGCCTCCAACATTTACGGTTGGTAGGAAACGGGTATAATTTTCGGGGAAGGAAAGCGTCTGATATTCTACGGGTGCTTAAATTGACAAAGTTGACTGCAAAATGTTGGATCATGCAAGTTAGGTATCAATTTTCTCTACTTTATTCTAAGATAAAAATCGAGTTACGACAATGAGAGTGAAAGAAACCAAGAAAAAAAAAAGCCTTCTAAAATTTAACACTTGCAAGAAAAAAGAATTACAAAAGTAGCTAAAGTCTCAATGGAGCTTGAAGAAATCCAGTAGGGGAGCATAGACAACTTGGTTGGCACTCTCAGCCATAAGAAAATCCATATGAGCGTACTCTGCTGTATATTGTGCCACCAGCTTGTCCTTGTCATGATCTCTGAGGTTGTCCAGCAAATACTTCACATCAAGCACGTTCGAAAGCGGGTCTCTCCCTCCATAGCTTAGGAATAGAGGAACGTCTTTTGGGATGTTTTCCATGTTGTACACAGGAGGAGTAGTCTGATTGTAGTGCTGAATGTTTATTGCTGGAAAAACATAATCGTACATTGCTATGTTTCCCTTTGTGACCACTTTCCAGCATCAACAAGAAACAAAAAATTTGAAAGTCTGTTAGTATTGAATTTAACCAGAGGGGATATATATGAACAAAAAGTTTCAAAACGAATACTAGCTTTTTTTTTCCTAGTTTACTTTGGGAGAACGACTTCGTAGGGTTGCATCATGACAGTGTTTGATCAACTTGGGATACAGTTACGGTAACATGCCCAGTCTGGATAGCTTTCTTTCGTACTTTAGACACTTCGCAGTTACAATTCACCAATACCGAACCCAGAATTGAAAGAGACTTACTCTGAAACAGATGCATAGCATTCTTTGTCGAAGTGGACTGGGGCGTATGTTGAAGAAAAAGATTTATGCTTGAAGAACCGAGGCAGCAATTTGGCCCTATAAAAAATTCCAAGTTAGAAGGGTAAATGACAAAGACTAACATTGTGAAAAGGACATTCATGCAACGGGCATCCTTGATGTGGGTAAGTTTCTCTATAACATATTGTCACTACCTGTGGTAGCTGTGAGGTAGTTGGAGCAGCCACTGCCCGGTCTTGCGCAGATATACTGCAGAATTTGCTGCACCTGCCTATTGGGATTTCGATGAGATCAGATAAAACTTATTATCGAAGTATAAAATGAGCGATCAAGAATAAAATGGATTCAAATTTCAACCAACAAATTTCGAAGCACAAGAAATCCTCTTCATTTATACAATGAAAAAATTACAAGACATACTTCAAATCTTCCCATACTTTTTTGTGCCAGATTGAATTTAATTTAGTGTATAGTCTGCATTTTCTTTACAAATTATTTGAGCTGCAATCTCACCCGTTCGGAAATTCAAGGGAAAAGAAGAAAGCCGGTCCCTGATAAAGAAAATAGATAAAATTTTGGGTCAGTTTTCTATGTTCATCACATTGAATTTAGAAATCCATACATGAAAAACCAAAAAGTTCATTGAATTGTGTTACTTGAGCTAAGAACGCATCGACAGCAGTTCGTGCAAAGGGTGAGCGCATCTGACCAAGATAAGCAATTGGGGCAAGCAATGCAGCTGATCTTAGCATGTTTACCAGTTTTCCTTGGGAGAAGGCTGCTAGGGGAGTTAAAGTTCCCTATGATTCAATACTTCCAAGTCTCAGTCATCGATTTTCTCTGTGTCGAAATTTTTTCTAAAACTATAAATTATGAACAAAGTACAAATTATTTACCAAGGAATGCCCAACATAGTGTAATTTCTGTCCTGTTTGATTGTTTACATACGCAAACAATGCAGGAAGATCATAAGCAGCCAATTGATCCCATGACCAGTCCCAGTAAGCCTACATTATTAGAAGAAAATACATAGTTTTAGTTTAATTACGGTTACGATCTGCAAATGGCATGATGTAATCAGCATTTGAGAAGGCAAAGCGAACCGGATAAAGCGGAGTAAGTGTTTTGTGTCCACGGCTGGAGACTGTGCCGCGACTGTTGGCAAGCCATACATCGAAACCATTGTCTGCCAAGATAAACGCCAAAGCTTTGTCCGGCGAATTGAGTAGCCATGCTGAAGCATCCTGTTAATTACAAAAACATAATTGTTTCTTAATTCGTTTGTACGCTACGTCACGTAAATGTGTATGCATGGTCAAATATAAGGTGCTAAATTAGGTATAAATTTACCATAAGGATCCCGTGGTGTAACAAAACAGGCAGCTTAGTTGCTGTCTCATTACCAGCAGACTTCCCAGCTGGAATCCTTTGCAAACCAAGGATGTAACCATCTTCTGTTGTTACCTTCGAAATTACCACGACGAAAGATGAAAAACATTTAATTAGTTAATGCGAAAGAGTGATGTATAAAACCCAAAAAAGAAAGGCTGGAAATTTTGACACTTGATCATTACTTTATGTTCTTGGCAAGGGTAGCCTTGTGTCTCCACCAGCGATTTGCAAATGCCACCGTCGACATTGCCGATTGATTGCGGCTTAGTTCTTGCAGCTGAAACACAAAGTAGAGCTACAAGAAGCAGAATGCTGAAAGAGTTGGCCATTTGGAGCTGAGTTGTGTAGTTTCTGAGTGCAACAAAATCAGGGTTTGCTTTTTATAGTGAACAAATCCATAACAAAACGGATGAAGCCATTAATTAAAAGAAATATTTATGATGATTTCTCATGAAAGTAATATTTCATAAGAGTTGACCTCCCAAACCTCAACTGGTGGTGACTGGTCAGACTTTGACATATTTTCCTAAAAAATAGAATGTGTGTAATTCCTAATAAATGCAATTTCTACGTTTCATTTGTACATGTAAATGTAGGGACTCGCTACAGTTCATGTATTTACTTAACACATTTACCATATATTAATTATTAAGTAAATCCATGTATTGTAAATTTGTAGTTAAGTCCGTATACTATGATTTATTAATTTGGGATACAACTCTCATTTCCTTGTCAACGCGCAAGAAAACTGTTAATAAAGAGTGTTGGTATGTCCACTTGCCTACCTTTATTGTTGCTCGCACCTTATAAAACAAAACAAATAACAAATTAATATAAAGTAAACGAAAAAATTAAGAGAGGTGAGTGAGCATAGTACTTGCCGTCTTTGGCAAAGTACACCCACTTTGGAATCGGTCATGAAAACGTAATAGTAATCCACAAACCTACATTTTCCTACCAGTTTATAGTAGTAGTGTTTCTAAATGGGTGAAATATTTGTTGCTTGGGGTCCCCAACGGCCAACGTCCTTTTACAAGTATTTTTTAGGGTACGAAACTGCACTTCTTTCAGAACCTCCGTGCCTTGCACTAAGTAACCTTTCCCGTCATTGGATTTAGCAGATGCAAAGTCTAAGGATGACATTACAATTACTGGTTCTGATGAGAAGATTCCAATCTGTTGTTAGTGACGTGGGTGAATTCTTGAGATGGAAGACAGGGGTGCCCTTACTTAGGGTTGCGGATTTCTCTTACTTTAAGAAAGAAGGTAGCACCTTCGTGAATCAAGGAAAAAATGCTCAGGAAATCGTTGCGAGTGCAGTCATCCACCTTCACTCCTCCTTCGTCGGCGTCCTTGTAACCTACATTACTCACTTCGTTCAGTAAAAGGGGTGATTTCATGTGATTCTGAAACCATGGCGAAATCATCTTCTTCACAGATGATTCCATGGCTGGATTACAGCCATTCTTCTTCAAAGCAGATGTCGTGGCTGCATTACTGTTACTAGTCAAGAGGTGGATTGATGCAAAGGAGGAGTCAAGGCAGCTGTGACCCCTGTCCCGTGACGGCATGTTTACTTACAAAGAATGAGTATCTAAATTATTCTCGATTTTTAACTTCCCTTGGTTTTACCCGTGAATTAGATTGGTTAGGAGTAGTTAATCCGATATATTCACTCATTCTCTTTGATATTCCTGACTTTTCCGATTCACGATTTCCCTTAACAACACGCAACCGTGTAGAGAATCTAGAGATATATAGATAATAAGGCATTGAGTGTTGATCTAGACAAACTACGGTAAAGGTACAAAGGAACCATAAAAATGGTAGTAATTATACGAATTTTGTTGGTAAAAGGAAGATCCAGTACACAGTATGGGTAAATACAACTCTGCCCTCAGGGTTGTCAATGAGAAATATGATGAGGGAAAAGAAAAGAATATAAAAGAATTGGCATTACTTCTGTCACAAGTAAATATTCTCATTGAAGTCTAAGGAAAGCCATGAGAGGATCATACACATCTTGCTTAGCAGTTTCACCCATCACAAAATCTAAATGAGCGTAATCGTCTAGATACTGAAGCACAAGCTTATCTCCATCATGGTTTTTGAGGCTCTTCAGCAGCAGCTTCACATCTTTGATGTCGGAGAGGGCATCTGCCCCACCGTAACTGAGGAAGAGAGGAAGCTCATCTGGAATGCTTGTCATGCTGTACACGGGAGGATTGGGCTGCCCGTAGTGCTGCATGTTCTCGTCCTTGTAGTTAAACATTGCAACTGTTCCGTCCCTTATCACTGTTGAGAAATCGCAGGATTGAATTCGAGTTAATTTATTATGGTTTCAATTTAAGCGTCGCAAAGGAGTTCGTAGCATTCAAAGTACTGGTGGTTTGTGAATGAGAAATTAAGAACTTACTCTGGGACATATGTACCAAGTTTTTGGTTGAAGTTGACTGAGGCTCATGGTCTAGAAGAACATCTACTATGGAAGAATTTAAGCAGCAATTCTTCCCTTCATTTTCCAAAAGTTTCCAAGTCAGTACATAGAAGAATGATTGAAATGGTAGTAAGAATCTTAGGAACGTATGTATTACCGGTGAATGCAGTCAACCAATGGGTGCAATCAACGCCTGGTTTCCGGCAGACAGCCTTCAGAACTTTGACTGCCGCCTTCCTATTCAGTTCAGGCAACAGAAATAAACAATAGCATGCAAGTTCTGATCTTATAATTGGGAGTTTTCGGTGAATGCTAGATTGCGAATTACAAGGAACAAGTGAACAAGAATTGTTACCGTTTCAGATTAAATTGTCTTAAATCTGCATTGTATAATGCCTGTTAAGAGAAGATAATAGGTTGTCAAAGAGTTGAATTCTGTTAGGAGACTAAAAAAGCTAGAAAAAAGGAATTTCTATTTACCTCGGCAATAAAGTTTTCAGCAACAGCTCTTGCTAGGGGTGAGGACATTTGGTCAGCATAAGCAATCGGACTAAGTAAGACGGCTGATCTCAGGTTCTTCAGTTGCAGGTCTTTGGAAATTGCAGCGAGAGCAACCAATGTTCCCTGCAAAATAAATCCGTCGCTTGCTGTGTTTATACTTTAAAACTCCGCCAAAAGTTTAATACACTTTTTAAAATGTTTGCAGAAGAGAAGAAAGCTGCTGAGTCTGTGAAATTCACCAGCGAATGTCCAATATAATGAATTTTCTGTCTGGTTTGATCTCGCACATACTGGAAAGTAGCCGGGAGATCATAAGCGACAAGTTCATCCCATGACCATTCCCAATAAGCCTGAAAATGAGCAAAGTGACCCTAATGTGAAATACAAGATGGTGATTGTGTTTTTTTGAGTATTTTCATGTTGTTAGATGCAACCAAACAAAAATTTGCAACAAACATGAGATTCAGGAGAACAAGAGTAGTTACCGGATCATCAGGACTGAGTGATGTGTGACCGAGGCTGTATTTGGTTCCGCGGGTGTTTCCAATCCACACCTCATACCCGTTGTCAGCTAAGAGGAAAGCCAAAGATTGGCCTGGACGTAGCAGCACCCATGTTATCCCATCCTGCCCATTAAACCACATAAACAAAGTGTTACATTTTCCCAATTTACTGAACCTACTGAAAAGAACTGCACAGAATTACTGACCATCAGAAGACCGTGTTGCAGAAGTACCGGTACCCTCTTCCCCGACAGCCCCCCTGACTTCCCCGCTGGAATTCTCTGCATGCTGAGAATATATCCATCTTGTGTTGTCACCTACACAACCCAAAAATGCAACCAAGTCACTTCAGTCAATGTTTGCCAGTGACTCGAAATTATTAACAGACGGAAGAGCGAAAAAAAATGTAGGCATGTCACCGTGTGCTCTTCGCAAGCATAGCCTTGTGTTGCCACCATTGTTGCACAGATTCCGTCATCACCGGGAGACGGAGCGAATGCAGAAGCAGCATCCTGCACATTATTAGCCAAGAACAACTTTGTTCTGGTTCCAACTGCTGACTCACAGAAGAGAATAACTACAATGATAAAGGTTAAAATCTTATTAGCCAACATCTTCATATGTTTAATAATTGTTTCCTGGTACAAATCACCTTTTGAGGTTCCCGGCATTTTTATAGTGCAGAAAAAAACCAGGTAAAAACAGAACTGGGGTGTTCACATGAGCTAATAGCCTAATACAAATTGCTTAATGGATTAAACTAAGGTTCAACTAAGGCATCTAATGCTGATGGATCCTACTTTTCACTAATTAAAAGCAATTAAGAAATGTATTAACCTCAGATTTCGTCCCTGCCACGATTCCATAACTTAACAAGAATTTCCTGGATAAATCCAAACTCTAATCCAAGTATGTAAAACCAAAACATGGACATGTTGTCACTGTTCCTTTTGTCTAATTTGTAAAAGACGAAGGCGTACTTCCAATGAAGCCGCAGAAAGTAGTACATTTACGGATGTAAACTACCAAACCAACAAGAGCTCCAACACTTTTTCCCGGTTTGGCCAACCAGAGTAAGAAACCTCGAATGGTTTATTTCGCGGGGAAAAACTTTGGTGTACTGGTTGTATGCACCAGTTCTTTGTCTCTCCAATGAGGAGACACAAAAAAACGAGTGTATACAACCAGGATCGACAAGTTTTTCTCCAATTCGAAGCATCCATTCTCTGCATAAACCATGGATACCTGTATCATACTCGCTGTTAACATACCATGGTTTCTTAAGCAAAGTGTTTCTTTCCTCATCTCACATTTCTCAAATAGTTTTTCATGTGCAATAACTAGGAAAAAAATTAGATTCAGTGACATGATTCACAATAAGAAGGACAATGATGAATCCAATTCCTTCATACGATTATGATAATTCGATTTTCACATTCCAATAAATACCGGTACAAAAATCAACCTTGGTATAAAATTATATCAACAATCTGTTTTCCATCAGGATTTCTCAGCAAACAAAAACCTACCATGGTGCTTGCTTGCTAACAAGATTGATAGGATCCTCCAAATTATGTGAGGTACGAGTGTCCTTTATCTTTTCCAATGTTTTGACAGGATTATCTTGTGTTCTCGGTCTGGTTAGCGGTCTTCTGAGAAATTGGAATTGCCACGCTTTAGGTTCTATCCGCCTAAGCAGTGGCCACCTTTTCGGTTTAATTTGCCCTAGCAATTTCATCTGCTCCCTTCTGAACTTCCTATTTGCATACCACCTTCCACCTCGCCAACCCAAAGCGTAGCTGCAGTTCGGTTATAATGGTGTAAGTGTATAATGCATGAACAGTTTGATATTTGTAGTTTCATAACCAGAAAAGCAGGAATTATATTTCGGACATGGATATTAAAATTTAAAAGTACAAACCCGATAACTAAAGTGGTTCCTGCAGTGGCTACGCATGAAGGAAGACCAATAGTTCCAGAATCCATAATGTTTCTGATTTCCGACTGTTCTGGATTATGATTGTTTTTCATCTGCCACAAAAACAGAAACAGATATCCAATTGTAACAAACATCGACAGATACTTAAGAAGGGGCCTTAATCTAACCAGCAATAGCATTAACCAAATTTTAATTAGAAAAATTGAGTGACCCTTGCTCACATGATGCCTCATCTCACTTTCAAAATCGTTAACATAAATGGGATGAAAACAAGAATACAAGACATGGATAATAGTATTGTCGTTTTCTTTTCCTTTCAATGAGACTTTGTGCTTACCACTTCTTCAATTGATTCGAGCCTTTGATCAACTCTTGATTCATGTAGGTGACGTAAAGTATATCCTGCACCCACAACAGATGAGTATTAGTCTATTAGATAAGAAAATGTTTTCTAACATATTACTGAGAGAGACAACAGTAATAAGTTTAAACCAAAACTTTCGAACCTTAATGCATTAGTGAACCAAATTCTTTATATTATAACGAATCTTTAGTTAGAAGTAAACAATTTAGTCAAAGAGCAACATAAACCACAAATGATTATATCATAACTTCATAAGTTTAGCACCTCACAAAATCTAGAACTAGAACGATTGTGTTTTTCAAATTTACATCCTACACCATATCTAAAATAAATTGTCAGTGTTTACCCCAACTTCTACTTCGGATTACAAAACATATATGTGCTCTAAAATTTGCACATTATACCTTACAACTTATTGGACTAAGATGCGAATGCAATGAGTTTGTAGGGTAAAGCACAGGTGAGCAAATTGCAGGTTACAAATATATGCCTTAACTTGAATCAAGATTTCAAACAAATTATACTGCATCCACCGTCTGCGAATATTTCAACCCGCAATTGAAGTGGATTGCCAAATGTCACTCCAATTACCATATAGTTAGCTGAACTTATATTCATCACAATAAATTTGTTGCAAAATACTAATAATTTGCTCACACCCTTTATCAATTTGAAGATTAATGGATGATAATAACCAAACACTCATGCAGAAAGCAATGCAAAATTGAGAAATTAAAGAGCTGCCAAACAAGAACTCACCAAACCATGCTGTGGCGACTGATGCAATAGAAGTTCCAACTGTAAATACAACCTTATGATTTTCAAATATATCCTAAAAGCATTCACCAAAAAAAAACAAAAAACCCATTAAAATTAAACACAACCCATGAAAAAGCAATCCAACGCACAACCTCAAACTCTCAGAAACCCCCAAAAATGTGAAAGAAAATCGAAAAGCAAGCACCTTTGTCGAAAAATAAGTGTCCTGAACGGCACCCCATGATCTGAAAGCTTTCTTCCTCAACTGGGCTATGGCCTGAGAGCACGAAAGTAAGGACCCCGAGCTTCTAAGGCGCTGCATGGCGCATTCCAGGGATGCCCACCGCGGAGTTTCTGGGAGGGAGAAATGGAGGCAAAAGCTTGAAGCTGCTGCTTCTTTTGTTGCATTTTTGTGTGTATTGTGTACTTTATTGGTCAGATCAGATGGGATTCCGTAGAGTTCATAAATTTTTCAATGTAACCAGTACACGAATACACTTTGGTTGTACTTCCTATTTTGAATCAAATTTAAAATATTTTTAAATTAAGTGAAAATTAAGTACCGCTAAACAAATCGATTATGTGTCACTTACAAATAAAAAATATATTACCACATCATAATACTAAATAACAATTTGGCCTAAATTTTAAACTCACTATATATGTGATTTGCATTAAAAATATTGACTACAAGAAGCCAAACAACGTCCCGATCAAAAACTCCGCACTGTGGGGGCTCTCGACCACGCGGCAAGTCAAGAGAGGAAAAGCACAAACCAAATCACGCGGGGAATGCTTCTAAAATAAGCTTTGGGTGCGTAGAAAGTTAGAAACGCACCGTGGCCTTGTTTGGTTTTTAGCTTCCTTAGCGTTTTCGATTGGATTGGGATTGCCGCCAGCGCACATTAGCAGCGAGGCCCCAATGTCATCAAGGACCATATCCAAGTGTCCAAACTCTGTTTGTTGTGCATTTTCTATTCATCCATAAAATCCATACTTCAAATAAGGCATATCTTAAAAGAAAATAAAGACATTTCTCGTTACAAACAAATTATAGTTTAACATGTGTGAAAAGTTTTTCTTTTTGTGAATGTTAACGTGTCAGACTATATTTTTTAATCAATGAGCATCTGCTCCTTACATGTAAGGAGTCGAACAGTGTTCTATCTAACAAGAATTTTGCAAAATGGGTCACAAAAGCAACACATTTTTCACATCCAAATAAAGCATCATTCAGTGAGCCAAAATGGGGAAAATTGTATCATCCAAATTTAAGAAAACCAAAAAACAGTTTGAAAGATGGAGATAGTGAAAAAACAAAAAAGGGAAACTTACAATTTTCCACCTGCATTTTATTCACCACTAAAAGAAAAAGCCTTTCCTGCCCCACTCCCCTCCCTCCCCCAAGTTTTTTTGCTCACCAAATCAATCTCCAAAGAACCCTAAATGCCACTCCGCAGATTCACAGACTCTATCCAAAATACTCCCTACAAGCATATTTCACCCCCATCCCCCCCCACCCACACCCACCACAAAAACAAAAATTTCTGGCTTGTTTTAACCAGACTGGTCTTGTACAGGTTCCGAGGATGTTGGAGAAGGTGACATGGAACCCACTTGTTCCGGGGAATCTTCTGAAATCTTTGTATCAGAGTTTTCATATCTGTTGCTTGCCGGTTTTTTGGCTCCATTGGTGAGTTTTGATGGTATGGAGGGGGATGTCTCTAGTCCATGAGCCACTGACCAACCTCTTGGATAACTTATGAGAGATGAATCGAGCATGGGCAATGCCTGCATTCCAAAATTATAGCTAGCAGATTGTTCCATGAAGGGATGATCAAACCGGCAAGTTGGTCCGTACTTGCAGATTCCATACATAAGGTAGTATGAGCATACAGGTTGCCCCTGCACATACCCAAACATAAACACGAGGCTCGTTAAATGAACAAAAGGAGTAATGGTAGAAGAAACATCGAAGCGTTCTCTTAATAGTTTATAAGAATTCAGCTGAACACTGCACTGACTGACATAGGTATCACTGTGAACTAGAAACAGAACTTACAGGTCTCGAGGGAAGCCCGAGTGGGGTTGTAGCAGATTCTGCAATCCTTTCTTTTGGGTGGTGGTACTTGCAATCTATTCCATATTTGCAAGTCCCAGTGCTCATAAAGTACCGGCATTCAGGTTGATCAGGCCTCTGGGGGAGACTTGGACTTGACAAGTGAACCTGCCCGTTGGAAGCTGACTCCCCCCAAGTACTAGAGTTGTATGTGAGGTTGGATCCAAGAATACCAGTGGAAGATACAGGGCTCAGGTTTCCCTATTAAACAGATAAAAGCATAATTAAACACAAACAAACATTTAATGCACCAAAACCTCTTTAGTCCACCGTAAATCAACTGAAATCAACAAACGAGCATCCATATCAACTTAAAGAATGAATCTTATGGATAAAGGACGTATAGATGTAAAACATGACAATGTTAGCCTGCAAGTTACTTTAATGAGAAGAAAAAGTTCTTCATAGCTTGGGATTGAAAGAAACAGCAAGAAGCAAGGTGCAGCAAAGAGGACAATGCATCACGGTATACCACTGTTTTTGACAGATGGCTAGTCAACGTACTTTTAAGACTAAAGACTCTACGTACTAATCAACACATCAGTGTCAACTGAACAAGACCACAAATTTTAAAGCTGAAACTTGGACAATCTTATTCAAAAAGACAAAAAAAAAACAGGCCACATCCAAGTCTAACACAACTTAATATACCAGACAAAACATGTTCCTTGTTTGACCCAAAAAAAGAGACAAAGCATGTTCCTCGCAAATGTACAACAGTTACTGTGAACATAATATATGTAATGTAAACCTTCTATTATATTGAAAAGATAATAGACTGACCACATATGTGTTCCATCCATGGGCAGGTACAATGCCTTGGGGAGGAAGAACAACGGGCATGTACGACTGCGGAGTTTGTAAACGTGGGCCCGATATATATGGCACTCTTGGAATTGACCATGTAGAAAGTCCACCTACATAAGGAACACCAGAAGAAGGCACAACTGTTGAACCCGCAGATCCAAAAGCAGGTAAGACAGTGCCAAGTGACTGAGGCTGAGGATGATGAAACTTGCAGGCAGGTCCAAACTTGCACGATCCAGTTCGCATGTAATAAGGACATGATTTTTCTTCCTGAAAAAAGTCAATGTAAAATTTGTTAAACGAAGAACTCTTCTATTGGAAGCCTAGCGACAAGTTAAATAACAATCAGGGAGTTCAGGGACAACATAAAGGAAAGGACCTGATGCATAGGGAGTCCCAAAACGTTGAATAAGACTGGTCCAGCTCCACGCCTGTCTCTTGGATGATGGAATTTACATGTTGAACCATATTTGCAAGTTCCTGTTTTCAGAAAATACTGCAACACATGTTTGCCATAAAGGGAAGTCTATCAGGTTTTCCTTTATTTGCATTTATATATTTGCTGTTCTCATTTACACTGATACTAATGCAAGTAAAAAAAGTTCTTCTATCCAATGGAAACCAACATCTCACAGATATTTTAAGGAACTAAAGGAGAAAAAAAAGGTTTTATCTTTTAAACCCATTTTAATCAAACAAAGAATTATGCCTACTAATGGTGAAGAAATTTAGTAGTCCGCACTTGGATAACCTAACAGTTTCAATAATAGTCCGCACTTGGATAATTTACATTTTTTTAGAGGATTAACTTGGTTAAATCTTGTGCAACAACCGACCACTCGAATGCTCAGCTTATTTCACAAGCCCACACCACAAGGATCAGCAGTTGATTTGCTAGTTCTAATCATATGATTGTTCAAATCACCAATTACATAATTTGTATAATAAACATATATAAACTCAAATCAAAAAAGCTTATCCAATGAACAAAAAGAATACCCCATTTTCCATCTTATCCATATTCATAGAACTTCTAATCTTATAAGACATACCGACAAAGGAAGCAGACGAAAGAAGGAAAGGACGGAGAAGAGTGAGTAAGAAAGAAGCTTCTCATTCAGCTCAACCTGAACTAAATGAAAATCTTACCCCACAGTCAGGTTGTCCAACTCTTTCAGGGAGTTCTCCATTGTACTGATTACCCTGCAGATATAAGAATGTACTAGAAGGATTAGTTCATTAATACCCTTCAAACGAAACACTGTATTAATACCCTTCGAACGAAACTCTGTATAGTTAGAGCCAAAAGACAAAGAAGGAAGCTGTGTAGAAGCAACCGATGAATCTCCTCACAACACTTAATCAAAATGCAATCACTCTATAAAAACTATGCACATCAAGTAGAAATAATTACCTGTGAAGCATATTTAGGGTGATTAAAACGACAATTACTTCCATAACCACACAAACCAGTCCTCAAATAATATATGCAGTCAGGTTCACCAGGTCGATCAGGGTACGAGTTTGCCTGAGCCACCCCGCCCCGCTCTTGATTGTCATTGATTGTCAACCGCCAAAATGCCTCTGCAATGAATACAAGAAATAGATGTGTAAATTACATATGGAAATAAAATCTTCAAAGTTAAAAGTCTCACACTGCATTGCATAATCTATCAAAACTCCTCAAGAGCATTAACCCAAAATAGAAAAAAGATAACAACTTCTAAAACAAGATACTAATAAAGAACTACAACTCAGGATCGATGAATCGAAGCGCAACATGAACACCAAAAAGGAAACTCTTCAGGTAAAATGTTCCAAACAAATCAAAAAGTTTAGTACAAAGCAAAATTCTTCAAAAATTCAATACGAATTCGACTGACACCGACATCATAGTTCGTACCAACTAAACACCCCCATGTCACAAAATTAAAAGGTAAAGTTTTTAAAAAGCTGAAGATAAAAAATTCTTACTTTCCACAAACACAAATACCCAGCTAAGCCACAAATATGCATTGCAACCCAACCCAACCTACCATTAAAGCACTCCAAAACCATGATTACAACAACACATCACCAAAAACACACAATCGAAACAACTCAACACAATCCCAAACTAAATCCACACATAGCACATTGCGCCTTCATGATCACAAAATCTCACGAACACAATATTCCAATACAAAACCATCATCAGATCGTTAAACTCCCAACTGGGTACACCAAAAACAGGTCATACCTTCCACGTTGCCATCGGATTGACTCGGAACAGCATTCTTCTGAGCCTGCCGAGCGTCCGGCATCGGTGGTAGCACAGAGCTTGCGTGCACCTGCCCTTTGTGTTGCTTTCCTCTGCTTTTCTTCTCAGCTTCACCAACCAAAGTCATACAAAAAGCTTCAAACTTTCTGAGGAAAATCGCAGCAACCCACCTCCCAAATCCCACAATTTTGCAGGAAAACAAAACCCAAATCAGAATAAAGGGGCTGTGAGGAGGCCTGTGAACGTGATGATGACGATCAAAGACTGAAAAAACATGAGGAGATGAAAGAAAAACAAAAAGCTTTATGGAGCATAAGAAAAAGGGACTAAGAACCAGAGAGAGAAACAATCTCTGCAAAAAACTAAATAAAATTATGGCTGTGACAATGTGTGAATCGGAATTTGATATGAATTTTTGCCGATTTTGTTTAATTTTATTTTTTTTGCTTGCTTTTTTTTCTTTTTATTATTTTTCAATTACCAAAAAGGCTAAGGAACTGTTGGGGATCTTTGAATGTGAACCCAAGCAAAGCAAGTTTCTTCCCCTCGTGTACGAATAATTAAATAGCTCTCCTGTCATGAAAAGACGCTTATGCCCTCCACGTGTCGGGCTTAGAGGTTTGCGTTTATTCACAGTAATTACGTGGGTTAATGACTTTGATTATCGCACAAGAATGTTGCCAAAATTAAAGCGCAAAGGCCCAGGCCATTGTTTATTGCATGGTTTGCTCAGGCGGCAATTATATTATTGTCTAATAAGAATGAGTTGAAGGAGATTGAAATTCAATAAATCATGATGGTTGATTTTAGGAGGTTTTGATTTGATGTTGGTTGTTGGATTTGGAATCATAACGGGATAGATGTGGAGTTTCCTTTGTAATGGCGGATGAGATTTGATTTTATTAGTTTTGCGTTTTCTTTTTCTAGATTTAGACAATTGTGAAAAATTCATGTTTTCAACTATCGTGTGTGTTTTCAATGGGTGAAATGTGGTGAAAGGTTGACACGGATCGGTGACTTGAATTCGTGGTATCGAGAGGTGTGACGCACGACTGTATTTTATTCACTCAACGTGTTAACTCTCCATCAGATCATCGTCTGTAACGGCCGCATACGGTGCATGAAATGGAAAAACGACATGTTTATTAAATTTCTATTTTCTTTTGTTGGATTAGATAAATGTGAAAATTTGCGTCGTCAAAGACGCGTGTGATTTCTAGAAAAGTAACGGTTGGATTAGAAGATCTAGGATTTACGTGAATCATATGAATTCTTCTCTTGACCACCGACTGTAACTAAAAATATCTTTTGAAACAGGAAAACAACATGTTTATTTCTTTCTTGGATTGAAAGAAACGTGAATCAGCATTGTAGAGCAAAAAATAATGCAAAAAATCTTAAAGCTAACACGTGGACTTTTACAAAAAAAAAAAAAAAAAAAACTAGAATGCCCCTCATTAAAATTGGCGAGGCTTAGTAGCTCGCATTCATTCCACAAGTAGTACAACCACCACAAACCCAGCTTGAAATCTGGATGAACAAAAGTTCCATACTTTCATCTCAGAAAAAGAAGCCATGTTTCATCTCATATGGACAAGATCTATAAATTTCTCAGGAATCCTGGATTTTCAGATGAATAAAAAAGTACTATGTTTCTAATCTAAATTGTAAAAGTGCGCACGAATGTTCTCATTATTTTTATGAAATGGCAGAACTGAAGGGGTTCAAAACAATAATAAATAATCCTTCGTCAAATGGTTTATGTGACCACCATAGCAATCGCCAATCTAGCACTTTGAAAAAAAAAAAAAATTCAAATCTTCTGTAATCAAGGGCCTATGTGGCTTTTATGTGGTTTTTTTCGGAGTTTGACATTTATTCACTACTAATTTATTTTTGTCTCAAGTTTAAATTTCATAGATGATAATTTTTTAAATTAGATTGTTCAGTTTATAATTTAGCCAAACTTCTCATTGCTTTAGCGTAAAATATATCATTGTATTTAAAAAAAAAATGGATCCACCCCCATTGCTCTCTCAACCCCACAGAAACCCTAGCCCCTCCTCTTCTCCCTTCCCTGCCATCTTCCCCACTACAACCTATCTACCACAGCTTTCCATTCGAATTCCAAATTCATAGGACATGGCTCCCAAGCATTCCAATTGGTGGTTTTGTACGTGTACTTAGATTAAAGCCCTCCAGGGTTTCTACCGGGAAAAGCCCCATCAATGGCGGCTGAGGGTTTCGATTTCTCGTAACGCCGACTGGTCTCCGCGGATAGCATGGATATGCCGGGCCTCTGTGAAGTTTCAGTAAGGAGATTTTCAGTAAGGAGGCTGAGAGGAATGATTGTGAGATCCTTTGGTGGTGGTCGGTGTTCAAGTGGAAGAGATAAGGGATGGTTTTTCTTTTGTTTTGACAAATGATAGATTTTGTTAATTAGTGTGGAGTTTGAATTCACATCATCATACAAACGGTCAATATATTTTCACAACTATAGTTACGTTTATTTCATTTATCAGAATTTTTATTTATTTTTAAACAAACGACATTATTTATGAAATTAGTCTTAAACAGGTGCCGAACTCTGAGATAGGTCACATGGAAATTACAGAGATTTTTCGGGGCAGAAGATCAGAATTCCGATTAAAAAAGTTCCCCGTGTCAAGGGCTCCATCGTCCAACGAGGTTAATTTTGGCTCAAGAAATCTCTTTGCACAATTCACACTACACTGACAAGTGTGGGCCACCGAGGAAGGTGTAGGCAATTAGATTCGACCAAGTGGGCCACCACCATTGGCAGTAGAAAGGTATGGAATTTTCAGCAACCGAGAGAGGGAGCTCGACTCAGTTGCAACGAGATTTTTCAATATGATCGGCATACATAAAGATATATTATGTGTTATTATATAAATTATGGGTTATGTGTGGTAAAAAGTTAATAATTAAAAAAAAAAATTTCCCACTATTTACATAAAAACACGTGATGTAACATCCATCCATGTTCCCGTTACAATGAAAAATTTCTCTCAGTTGCGACTCGTCTGTGTACATAGCAGCGGCTAATTGGCTGTGGAGAAAATAATAAGTTTATGAAGGGAACGGATTCCCTCATGAGCTCCTAAATAAATCACACGAATTATTGGATCAGCTACAATTATTATAACTTTTATAAAAACCTTTATTTGTAGCGCTCCTAATGGCCAGTGTAGTCCAGGCCTTGATTTCTTAGGTTTACCGCACCGCAGGAAATCCATGATGACTGCTGACCAAAACTTCAACTTGTTTTCTTGCAGGAAGCCGAGAAATTCTCAACTTTTGACCACCTGTTGGGAAATGGGGCTTATGATTGTTTAATTTTCTACTTCCACAATTTGTGATTAATTTGAAAAATTAGTTTCGGGAGATGGAATTAAATATAAGAATTTTAACGAAAAACTTTTAGTGTTGTTTATTTTAGCGAAAAATCATATTTTTACATTAAAAAATTAATTTTTGTACTATTCACTTTAACTTTTATTTTGTCCTTATCGTTAAAACTTAAAGTTTTTAAACTATTTTTATTAGTTTTCCTATTAAATATATCATCAATTTAGAGGGCAATGAATACGGTTTTGGTGGCAATCACAACGGGATAAATGTGAAATTTTCTTTTGATGATAGTAGAGATTTGTTGATTTATTGTCTATGAATTTTGCATTTTTTTTTTTTTTGTCGTGGTTTTCTCAAAGGGAACGTGTGATTTTGACAAAGAGCAATCTAGTTAAACACGGTGACTATTGGTCACGTATGATCTGAGATATTAAGGGAATTTGTGCGATTCAAAAATTTGAATCTAACATCCGAATTTGTGGTGTTAAGAAACAGTGACACGACTATGTTTTATTTTTCCTGCGTGTTTACTCTCCATTCAATTGCTATACATAACAGCCAAAGCATTGCTTAAATTTGGAAAACGACATGTTTACTTAACTGGTATTTTCTTTTGTTGAAAATGAAAGAAATATGAAAGTTTTACTCCATTCAGCGACGCGTGTGATTTGTTGAATAACATTTCAATGAAACTAGTTGGACCAGATGATTGGTTTAGAGAAGCTTTTTTCGTTGTAATTATATAGAATAAATTATGGTTATGTTTCCAAACTCCCTCACTTCGCTTTTTGATTTATGAATTCCACATAACATGACCTTTTAAAAGCTACCAAGTTAGCTAACTGTCACTTTTGAGGCTTAACATCTTGACATTCACAAAGCTGAAACCCAGAATGCAAGTGTAGGACACCACGCGTCATGTGTTTGTGGAAAGACCCATCAAGGCGTACAAATTAGTCCTTTGGGGAGGCCAAAAGGATGTCTCTAGATCTTTTTTATGAGGATTTAAAAGATTTGTGAATTGTGTTCGTTTATCGTATATTGTGCGGTTAGTTTTTGTCCGATATTATTTGTGTTTAATTTAAAAAATAAATAAAAATAATTTTTGATCGCACAATATACAATGAATAGACACGATTTATGAATCTCTAGAATTATCACAAAGAGGATCTGGCAAGGATGTGAATTCCTGGGTAGGTACCTTGGATGTGGAAAGAAGTGAAGGGTATGTCAAGAAAAGGCAGCAGCACCATATGGAAGAGGACCATGATAAAAAACATAGAAAAGAATAGAAATGAAGTTGGCAGTTGGTCAAGGCAGTTATAGCCAACTTAAATTATTCAAAGTCATCGGTAGGAGCAGGAGAGCGATTTATAGGACATGGATACACCGTCATTATAACATTTTTTGTGAATAATACAATATTATGTGGTGTCAAAGATGCAATGTAAAGCAGAGAAAAACTTCAGTGACGCGAAACATCACAGTGGCGGTGTATCTGCAGCATAATTTATAAGACACAGGTACACCATCACTATAGCGTTCTGTTCTATGTCAATGGTATAACGTCATGTGATGTCAAAGATGCAAGGGTATGCGGAAAAAAAATTTACGTATGTGATTATATCAGCGACACGAGACGATACAGTTGCGGTGTATATGCGGTATGACTTAGTGGGCAACTTTAGAAGCTATTCATAGAATTAAAGAGTTAAATCACCTTCACATTGGTCGGCTTTGGTGATACTGGGTTAATTATTAAAATCTTAAGAAACCTCAATCATTATTATCTCCGACCTTTTAGACCAAATGTCCAAGAAAACTAGGAAACAAGTCAATATTCAATCTTGCTTTGGCAAAAGTAAATCATGACTAAACTCACGTTTACCAAAAGAATTTGACAGAGTTAGAAGCTAACTTGTGATTTTCGTACACAGTCCCTGTTTAAACAAAGCTAATAAATAAATAAATAAATAAATAAAATTAGAAAGAAGCAAAAAATGTGAAATCATACCAAACATAAATCTGAGCCTCATGAAGCTACAAGTCGACCGTACACCTGATTATGTTGGCCCACGATCACAATGCTTAAGATCAGAACCACACAAAAGATGGCGAGAAAAAGGACAATACTTAGGTCCGTGACCATTCAGGACCTCATTTCATTACCGAATGACATAAACTGATAATACTGCAACACATGTCCTCTTGTTTTTAAAACTCGACGCTGATTGAGTTTCCATCTATTTCGATCAAAGTTTAAAACCAAGAGGACACGTTCGCAAAAGTAAATGATTCTCAAAGATGGTTGTTCCATAGAGATAAATATGTAGAAAACTACCAAGTTGACAACTCGATATGGTAATTACAACAGCATTTTCAGGTCAGGAATCCGGAATTTAAAGCACATTCAGTCCTTCTCAAACCAGAACAATGGGAGACAAAATTAATTGTCGAGATCAACCAACATACCTCGATAAATATCCTCCGTCAACATATAAATCCCCGAAAATAGTCCACAAACCAGACTAAGAGGTTGCTGATCTCTCCGTATATATAATTCTCCGCCCCACCAAAGAGTAAGCCGGGATTGTCTTTCCTAAATGTATTACCCCTGTACCCGCCAACGTAACTAGAGTAAAAAAGCTAATCAGACTAGCAGTATTCACAAAAAAGGTAACAGCAGCATCGCAGTGACTCAGCAGAAGAACATTGAGCCCTGGACATTCTCATGCAACTTAGGGAGCTCTGGAACCGGGACGCTTTCTGATGAAGTGACACTGCCCTTCCCTGATGACGTTTCTGACAGATCCTCGAACTTCATAAACTGCCCCACTTGTGCTGCAGCAAGGTGGGCATAACAAATGGGCGCCACTGCAAAATGGTTGTTAAGAGTGAGATGGAGGCAATTCATTCGAGACTTGCAAGATTTTATTATTTCGACTGAGAAATTAATATGGAATAAATAATTTAAGAGAACAAGTGTGCTTAATTTACCAATAGAGATTGCAGTTGTACTCCTCTGGTACCTGAAATACGCAAATATACATCAATACATACAGATAATATCAATTAAAAGTTTATTTCGACCAAGTCACATGAAAAGTGGTTGAAAATGAAAAGCTTACACATAAGAAAGGGAGTGAATGAGGTTTTGCAAGTCATCAGGAGAAAATCCAATCTCATCAACCAAGACATGATAGTGCGCTGGCCTCGAAGTTCCCTGTTATAGGAAGCAAAACAAATGATGATGAAGATGATCGTGAGTTAGGAACTTGAGTTGGAAAACAAATTAATCTGATCAATTGAAAAAGATAAATAACGCAAAACCCTATCATGCTTGATGAAGATTTATGCTACTTTACTAAAACCAGTTTTCGCATTGTTCCATCCCATCCCATCACAATCAGCAGTAAACAGAATTCTTTTCAAGAACATTTCCTTTTGAAAATGGTAAACGGCATTCTATACGAGAAGCATAATTTTGGATACTATCTTCTTTTCGTTTCAGATGGGGAAGCTTACTATCATTCCTGCTTGAGCACACATGTAGAAATCATAATTCCTTGGATGCACAATCTCTGAGTCCACAACTGTCCCTGGAGAGAGAGCGAGAGCATCAGAACAATTACGTAAATGATTAAAGTGGGTGTAAACCAAATCAGAAAGTAGCAGACCTGCTGGAACATTATCTGGGGAACCCTGTTGAAATAGCTTCGTGTGATGATTCTTCTGTGCAATAATCAAAGTAAACTTTGGAACGTTAACCTCCCCGAGGTGCTGGTAAGCCTGTAATAATAAAATTTGACCATCTCAATATTAAGATAACAAAAAACGGCACTCCAGTCCATTAATGCTCTTGGCAGAAAGGGGACCATTCAGGAATGAGGCAGTGAGTGATGAAATTCTGGGTTTTTCATAAATTTCAATGCAAAACTGGATTATGTACTGTAAATTTAACCGAAGACATGTATTCATCATCTCCTAGAGCGAGTGTTTCCAGTAAAATGCTTTACTTCATTTATATGTAACTTCCTAGTGAAATTAAAAGAGACAAAATTGGGCATGTAGCTAAATGAGAGTAATCATTCTTTAATCAAGGACTAAAAATGAATGCCCACACAGAAAAACAAAAAAACTTGAATTGCAGAACCTTTATGATTTGGTCTAGCTCGATATTCAAGACTTGATTGAATTGTGACTCGCTCACTCCATCCCTAAAATAAAAGAGAGAAATCTTTACAAGTGGCAGAAGGAAAAAAAAGACAGATCATATTTTCTGCTCCAATTACAAAAGTTCTAAGAGAGCACCTAGACGGTTATACAAGCATAACCACGCAAGGAACAACATTCCTATTTAAGAGTGGTATAGAAAGGATATACATCCTGCAAGTTAGAAAAAAAATGTATGTATTTATATGTGCGTATACATGTATAAATTTGATGGAAGGGGGTTAGTTATTAAAATTATAGAAGATGGAAGGCGCCTTTTCAAAAAGCATTATCTTAATGGTTAATCTCTTTAATCCCCTCCTTGCTCAACAGAATTTATGATAATAAAAAAATTGTACATATGAAAATATTTTGCAAGTTTCCCTTCGAAGTCTCTTTTGAAAGACCAAAACGGGGGCATTGGAATTCAATTTTCAAATACCAAAATAGCTAGAAAATTGCCTACACAATGTCATGATACCTGAAGACAATAATCTGAGTTGGTTTGCGTCCATTGCTTGTTTTATAGAAGTCCACAAGCAGTTCCCTGCAACACAAAGAATGACCCGCCTTAAGAAGTATTTTGGAATTGATAACTTCAAATAAATGAAGTTCACAAGTCTTTCATAGTTCTTCTTAATTACATCACACTTTTTACAAAATATAGTGTAACAGGTCTCACTAAAAAGTTATAATTCTTGATATGTGATATACTGCTGTGAGATTAAATTCCATGTTAAATACCTGATAATACCAGCATCAGTTCCATTTTCCAGTGGTTTGTATAGAGCATCAATCATCTCCATCTTAGGAGATTGTGTTCTAACAGCTGCTCTATACCTTGAAATAAGTGGCCAACTTCGAGAGCTAACAACCTAAAACTCCAACAAAATTGAAGGATTAACAAAATGACCATTCACAGATTGATAGATATTTTAAATGAAACTAGAAGTTGTAATTACTGCAGCAACAGAAGGAATATCTGATCGACCAGGAGACCCATGAGAGACATCCATCCCCAAAATCATTGTAGGAGTATCCTTCACCAGAGGAACACATGAGGAGTGCTCTATTGCCAACAAAGAATTTATTCCTCCAAGCTATAAAAGTAACAAACAGAAGAAATCAATAGGGTTTGTAAATTATTAAAGAAGATATCTCCGATATTCAACCTTTAGTTTCTTGCCTTTGTATTTATCTTAAGAAGTACATTGGTAAGGTACTGATCACTGATCTTAGTAGGGGAAATGCATTGTGTGGCAATCCCAAACTCAGTAAGACTTTGTTTCTTCCAAGGCCCTAATAAATGTATGAGCACAAACTGATTAGATTAGCGAATCAAGAGGTAGTTGGATTGTCGTCTTTAATAACATAGACATACCATAAATATCACTATTTTTTTTCTCTGGTAAGACACAAAGAATGAATTGAGGTTCGCCTGGAAGCTTAGCTAGAATCTGTTCAAACATCTTGTCAACTCTTGCAACAGGGGTCAGTCTTCTGCATTGTGGATCTTCCTCAATTAATGTAAAGGGGCGCTCAATAATCTGCACATGTAAGAGAGGAGGAGAGGGATAGAGATCAGAATCAGCAAAAGTAAAAAATACTAAATTAGTAGATGGTTTAACATACAATGCCCTTCTTCCTCCCACAGTTGATAAGCTCTCGTGAGAGGTGACTGGTATCACAGCGTGCAGAGAAGTTGACAACAATCCAACGGTCAATGCGAGTAGGGTTTAGCAGTGTCTGGCACGTGTAAGCAGCATTAAGCTCAGTTAGCATTGTAGCAAAGGAAACAAACATTGTAACCTTTTTCTCAGAAATAAACTGATAGATGATTTTAGGAGGCATACGAAAAATACCTTGTTGTTAAAGTTCCATCGTCCATTACGAGGGATGCAGTCATCACTGTTACCAACCTTTAACTGTTCACCAAAGGATGTAATGAATTAGAATGAGGGCTGGTAGTTGGTTGAGTGAGGTCCTCACCCACTCTTATTCCCCACCTCCCCCCCACCCCCCACAACCCCCCACCCACCCCACAGAGCCCATATATAAAATGACAGTTTACCTTCGGAGTCTCAAGAACACGGCCCTTGACCTGAGTCAATTCCTTATTTATAGAAATACCACATGTAGCAAGCACAGGATCATCATCATACTGGTATTTTTTCATAGCCTGCAATAGTAAATCAAATGAGCAAGAAGAATTATTACAACATTTGGTAAAGAAACTAAACCTTTCATGACCTGCAAACTTACATCAGTCACAGTTCTTATTCTTTCCTGAGGCTTCTGCCTTGATTTTTCAACTAAGGATGCCCTCTGCTTTGAAGATAATGCTTTTGTATACCGCTGAAGCGAAACTAGTGAACAAAGCTAAAACACCAAGAGAAACCCCATAGGGAAGCACAAATCAAGATTTCAGACAGCGGAGTTACAAAAAGATAGACTAAGAGTCTAAGAAAGAATGATTTGATAACCAAAAGAAACTTGCATACCTCCAGAGGCAGATAGTTAGGCCTTTTGGGCTTGCCAACATCAAGGCATGGCATGTACTGAGAAGAGGTGATTTCTACACCACAGTGTTTAGTGAAATACTCATAAACAGTAATCTCCACAGTCTGCTCCTCACTCGTGGCATTGTCACCACATTTTAACTTCATAGGAAAACTTGAAGCAAGACAAGTAAAGGTTAGGATGTTTTTCAGATGAGAAGAATCAGGAAACAAATTTTTAGAATATACGAGCACGTACTATTGCTGATTACATGGCTTCTCACTTAAGCCTATTATTTTGAATTCCATGTTACGGTGTCTTGCATTAATCCTCATATTTTTCAGCATTCTCTTGGCCTGTATTTTAACATGAAATTGAAATTTTACGGACTAAACTTGATGCTGAAATCTTGAACCTTTATTATAAGATTTAGCAGCGTTCTTTTTTACCTTTACCCAGTCTATGTAGCGAGGTTCTCTTACATCCTGGTTAGCTAACAGAAAATCAATCACAGGTCCAGGTGTTAAGATCATTGTTGTAGATACATCTGCACAATGAAAACAAAAATATCAACAAAACTAGTGACAGCAATACTAGTGAGTTTAAAGGACTAAAAACACCAAATTGCAAGATCCAGTACCCATATTCAAGGATAAGCCACCCTGAGTTGGACGAAAACTAGAATGAAATCCCCGAACACCTTTTACACCTCCTCCAACATCAGTAAAGTTTCTAGAGTCATCATGGAAGAATGACTGTCGAACTAGAAGGCAACCCCTGTGCATGTTTTAATGGCCATAGTTAAGGACATTTAAAGATCAAAGAATACAGTTGAAAAAGACTGTAGTCAACATATGAGAGAGACAGGTACCTGTTAGCTGCTTGCTGCCGCAGAATAATATCAAGCACTCTCAGTGAATCTTGTGTATTTTCTACATCGGCTCCCTTGAGGGCAAGTGAAATTGGTTTCAGAGGTATTTTGGCAGCATAACTTATCTCTAAGCTGAAAGTTCTTGACTGAAAAGAACGTCTTGACCGTTTTTCGGTCCCATTGGTGCTCCCATTTTCACTAACACGAAAAATGGAAGTTGACTCACACAAATGAAGCATAAGAGAAATTAAAAATGACCTTTTTAAACCAAGAACTAGGAATAACAGAAGAGCATACTGCTTTGCAAACGTCTCCTCCAGAACAACTGTGAACTCAAGCTTGTTCTGTGGCAGAGGACCCACTGTGTACAGTGCTTTCTCCCCATCGTATGCAAACATTTTACAACCAAGTTCTGAAGAGTATGTTTGATAAAGCCTGTCAATAAGTTTTCTCCCGATTCCCTTGCCTTCAACAACTTTCTTATCTTCAGAAGTAATAGAAACCTGCAAATAGTACGGCACTATGAAATTGGTACTAAATATTAAATACAATACCTGTCACAAGAATAGGAAGGAGGTAAACGTACAGAATACTGGTAAAATACAGCATCTGGAACATTCACAGAAACTTTGAAGTGATTTGCGAGCAAATTTATCTCTTTCCCAGTAGTTCCAGTTCCACGCCTACTCATGATAGAATATTTTGGAGTCACTACTTCTGGCTTCAATTTAGGTGGTATGGTTGGAGAGGGTGGGGCCGGTTGTGGCTCCCCGTCTGCAATTCCAGCACTAGCTACATCTTCCATTGCTTACTTGAATAAATATGATCTGAAAGACTTTAAAGCAAGATTGAACTAATTACATGAGTAATGGACTAATTCCCATCTTCATGGAAATTGAATAGGAAGAACGAAACTTAAGCATATAGTAAGATTGCAAAACTATCTGATTCGCCTAAGGCTACATGCCAAATTGCCTAAAAGCACCATAGCAGAACCATAAATTTCCAAATATGTCATTAAAATTCATTTAAAATCAATTGGTGTTTTATCTTATGCTATCATTCTATGTTCAGTTAAAAGCTGAAATTGCTCGGTCTGGGCTCTGATGCAGAAAGTACCGATTCAATCAGTACTTGTACACTAGGAAGTTCATAAATCGACAGTTTAAAATGACCGAAGCAAGTCAAGCTAACCACTCAACCATAAAGTATGAAATCCAATGTGCATTATAATCAGATTTTTCTCTCAGGATTAAGAATACGACTCCCGTGAGGTCTTTGTCCTCCTCGGACATATGACACAGGGTAAAGAGTTCTCTAAGATGCGGTAATGACTTTTCATACACACTATCTACATTAGGTGCCATTATATAAATTTCAAGGGATAAATAAACAAATATACTGAAATAATTACAGAGCTTGAAATTTCGCAAACAACTGAAAATTACTGGCACCTGAAGATGAAAAATCAAGTCACCATAATCGAACATCAAAATCTAAAAAATTAATAAATAAATAATTTGCTAAATATCTGCTAGAAATCGTTGAACACTTGCAGACTAAGAGTACAATGCATGCAAAATGCGCGTGCGATAAGTAAAAAATTGAAAAATTAAACAGAAAAATTAACAAAAATCAACAAAATCAACACTAAAGCAAGCACAAAGCACTGATTAAATTAACGAGAAACAAAAAGTTCTGGACATTTCTAGATAGCAATGCAGCAAGAGATTCTAAAATTTCCTCCAAATAATCACGCTATAAGCCGATTTAAGCAACAATAATACTTAGAAAATAGACACAAATCCCTATAAATTATTTCTGAGACGAAATGAGCACAGATACCGAAACATGCACGAAATCAAAAAATGCAGCGCGAGAAATGGAGTTCGAAAGCAAAGTTCCGAGCGAGAATCGTACCGTCAAAGCTCGGCTACGAGCTCCGCCTAGGGTTTACGGAGGCAGTGAGGGTTTAGAGCGAGAGAAGACGAAGCGTCCGTCCCTACTGGCTTCAGAGAGAGAGAGAGAGAGAGAGAGAGACTGAGTGAGAGCGTGGAGGGAAAGAGAAATAGACGGGGGCTATGTTGCTGCGGTAGTTTTTTATATATTCAATTTAAATGATTTTCCGAAAATTAATTCGTCGAGGAAAATGTGAAAATGCGATTTTATGGGGGTTGACTCATGAGAATTATTCCAGCCGTTCGATCTGATTAATCGGGAATTTTGGCATCAGCACCGTTGTACAATGTGTATTGGTTGAGACGTGGTTGGGCCTACTCTTATTAAGTGGACCAAAAACCAGCCCACCAAAATGTTAGTGTAGCTTTTTTTAATACTAGAGAATAGTTTAGATGAATTTACCGTATATTATCTATCGTTTGTCTTTTTTTTGTTCTTTTATTTTTTTTGTTTGACAAGCAACAACAGATTAATATTTCATTAATTATTTCAAATTTACATAAGTGTCAAGTGGTATAAAACTCCAGTGACCAAGAAAATGATCTGGAGGTGAATTTGCTCAAAACAAGATAACATAGTAAACCCCTAAGCAGCTACCACATGTACGAAAACTTCACAAGCCACCCATACAAAATTGTCATAAGACGATAGGTATAGCAAACTTGTATTGGCAACTGTAAAAAGGTCACCGCTGAATAACAAGGCCACATAAAATCATCGCGGAAGCGAGACCACATAAAGTCATTGTAGATAGACGAGACCACATAACACATCAATGCGAAAACCGTATCCAGCCATCGTTGCAGCAAGGCCACAACACTCGCTAAGCGAGACAACATAACTAACTAAGCAAAACTAAATTAAACTAAGCTAAATCAAACTAAACCAGACTACTCCGAGAACATAACCACATAAAGGCTAATTCGTGGAGGGATACGAAACTCAGACAAAAGCCACCTGCAATGGCACAAAATGGGTTTGCACCCTCAACAATTCAAAACAAACGGCAGAGCCGCAACCATCTAAACTCAGGCTGGAGATTTTAGATCTGAAATTCACAAGCGGCGGGGCTGTCAGAAGTGGTGCAAGGATAAATTTTTAACACATGAAACTGCAACAGAACTGATGGGCTTGCTCAGTTATGGGCTTTTGTGCTGCTTGCACTCGCTCCAGATTAAACCCATTCACTTCCTTTCCAATGTGTTCTTTAGTTTTCTTCTGTTTCTTTGAGCCTGAGGGAATTTAAAGTTTATGTTCATATTTTTTTTTTCCTTTGAAACAACAATGTTCTAATTGAATTAGTGTTCAGCCACATAATGCGTCAATCATAGTAATTAGGTATGAAATTCGCATAAGTCAAACATGAGATACACCAGTTATAGGTTGAAAGAAATATCTGTTGAGTTGGCGTGAATATGAGTTATGAACCTGTTTTTAAGCTAACACAATCACGATGAAATTTTAAGGGAGGTAGAATATGAGTTATGAACTACAAAGCCGAAACATAGGGTAACTTTGTGAGGGCAACTTTGGATGATGAAATTGAATTGAAAATTTGATACAATGTTATCAACTCATTGTCCGACTACATGATTTTGGGTAACTGGTGTTTAAAACGCTAAAAAATTTTGTAACTGGTGTTTAGAAAGGGTGAGAGAGCACAAAAAGTATAGAATGTGAAAGGGTAATTTATATTTTTAGTTGAAGCAATTTTTCATCGCAAAGAAGTTGAATGAGGGCAACTGCCTCCAGTAGGTATATGCTGCCTCCGTTCATGATTGCAACCCTAACCCTTTGGATAAAGTTGGATGAGTTCTATAACCAAGTTGCTTCGCAGCATTTAGCTATTTGGGTTTTTTGGGAAGAAAAAAAAAAAAGGATTTGAATTGTTTTCATTGAGGTTCTGCATGATAAGGATCGAGATCGAGATCAAACCTCTAAACAACTTGACTAATTTTGATCAGAAAAAGGTTAGCAAACGAAAATAACAAGTATTATTTTAGACTTTAGTCCATCCATACAGAATCACGTTCTAAATTAAACAAACAGCAAGTTAATTCCACAGTTTCACACAAATATTACCCAAGAAATAGAAGACCATTCAAGGCTTTCATTATCTTACAGGACAAAGAAGTTCATACATTGTGAAAAATTCCTACATTTGAAAAACGAAAGAAATTACATCTTTGCAACTCAAGCAAGACCGGGCAGTTGGAGATACATAGCTCAGGAGGGATAGAACGGGGAGAAGAAGATCTACGAAGTGGAGACGGGATGTTTGCATATTGAGCTATCTTGACTTGCATTTTGACGTTGTCGGGCTTGCAAGGTCAAGAAAACTCAAACATTCTTCGTGGGGTGTCGAAAAAACAAAAAAATACATAAAACAACTAAGCTCAGGAGAGATATCGCCAGGACTTCTACCACCAGATGACTCTCTTTTCTTCTGCTGTGCTGCAAACTACTTCACCAGCTGGATCAGCCATGAGAAGCATGAACCGAAGTAGTACCAAGGTTCCATCCACCAATTGAGCCATGGTTAGAGAGAGAGAGAGAGAGGGGGGGGGGGGGGAGGGAGAGGTGTTAGGGTTGACTAGAACCACTGCTGAGTACAGTGCCATGAAGGTATGCAGAATGGGGATATGGATGTGATGCTATTTATATCGAGGGAGTGGTCATCGAGTGGAATAAAAGCTGATGGGTATAATTGGGGTCTTCAGTGGAAAAATAAGGTGATGTCGTTTTCAAGCTAAGGACTAAGGAGAGACAATTTGCATATAACGAGAGTTTGTTTTCTTGGGATTCAAAAATCAAATCAATTTCCAGATTCAGGACTCTTTTGTGCTTTTGTTCTTGTATTTTTGATTTTAAACAAAATTTCCCTCTGATGTCAAGGACTAATTCTACTGCCACAACCGTAAATTTGTTTTAGTTAATTTACCCTTTTACTTTTAAACTTTTTCTCTATATTGAAATGGACTCATTGCACCTCAAGTAGTTAAAAACGTTTACTTCGATCTGGACCCTAAATTAATTACTGTGTCGGAATAAAGTAAATTCTTTTTACAAAATTAAGGGGGGTGTATTCAATTGAGATTTTGAGGGATTTTAATTCTTTTAATGAATCTAGGGGTGTTCAATTAGGATTTTAAGTGATTATCTGAAATTCAATGTGTATTCAATCAGGATTTTAAGATAGTTTATTAAAATTCTTAGAAATTCGGTTGTATTCAATTAGAATTTTAAAGAAGTTTATAACATTCCAGATGTATTCAATTAGAATTTGAATTTTAAGAATTTGGAAAAGTTGAGGAATTAGAGAGAATTAGAGATATTTTGTAGTGTATTTTAAGCATCCACAAATCTCACATCTTCCTGTGAGATTTCAAGGGAATTGAATTAAAATTTTACATGGAATCTCTATAAATCAGTTAAACTCCATAAAAATCCATAAAAATCTCTCAAATTCCCAATTGAATACACCCCCTAATATATATTATTTATAACTGAACTTGGAAGAAGAATTGGAAAAGTACATAACAAAAGATAAAAAATAAAAAAAAAGGATGGAGATGATAAACACGAACCGAAGGAGATAATAAACACGAACTCTTTTTTGCTTTTCACATTTTATTTTATTTTAACCCTTTTTTTTTCTTTTATTTATTCAATCTCACAGTTAAAAACAAAGAACAAAAAAGTGTTTGAGAAAGTTTTTATTATTTTTTGTAAATTTGGTGCATTTATTTTATGCGGTTGGCTACTTGTATCACCTCTCTCTGGCTAGCCTATCAGAAAAACTTGCATTACAAATTTACATGCATGCAAAGGTAGCTTTGACCATTCTTAGATAAAACAAAGAAAAGAGGGTTTTGACCATTGAATTTCACTTGCTCTTCTCACCATGCAATCCATTTCAAGCAAATCTCTGCCTTGTAATTCAAACACACTCTCACTCTCTCTCTCTCTCCCCTCTCTCTGCTGCTGATACAGGTACAGATGGAGAAAGAACATGAACAAAGCCCAAGGAGTTTTTAGGGTCTCTACAGCAACCGACACTTTATTCACTGTGCCTTTTGTCCCTCTCCGCAACCTTTCCAAAATCCCACAAAACCAAAACCCCCCTAACTCTAATTCTCATGTCTTATGTAATTATTATACCCTTTCCTGCTTCTGCACTCTCATCAGAACTGGCCCCTCCTGCGATATTGTAAAGTCAATTTCAGATATTACTATGCCTTCCTACACGTAAATTTTTCAAACCCAAAACACATCTTCCAAACTAGGGTTTTGCATTTTTTTTCTGCTGAAACAGTTTATTTTCTTTTTATTTAATTGAGCTGGTTTTGGTAGATTAACAGTACATGGGCATTGGCCAAGTGAATACTGGTGACGAATCTCTGGCCATTCTTGGAGAGAGACTGATCTGCAACTATTTATTCCATATACTCGAGTGCTCCAACCAACCCAACTTGTCTGTATGCATATCTGATTCAAACCCGTGAAGACTGCTCGGAGATCATCATCATGAAACCATTACGTCTTACTATGTCACTTGCATTGATGTGGGGGACCTCTCTTTATATATTTCATCGACTTTGTGTGTATAATTATATGTGTAATGGTGGACGCACGTCACTTATTTGAACTTAATTAGTATTTACTTCATATTGAATTTAGGAGATTATTTACATGGCACGAGTATGAGTCATCATGCTATCATGTGTCAATGATATACGTCACATGAACAAAATCATACACATATCAGCATGGAACGCCACAATCCGGTGTACTCCCGCCATGTAATGGGGCTTGCAGCATGATTTAGTTTAAAACCTACATTAATTACCAATGAATTAGGGTTTGCTTGACACTGGTTTCAAATAATTATAAGCGTTTTCGGGTATGTTTCAACCCCATATACAAATGAGGTGTCTATCGAGCCTAGAAACAACGACAACAGCGCGAGGTTTGTGAATGTATATAATTGGGGTGTTTTGATTCATGTCGAGTCAACAGAGTAACTTTTTTGTTTAAGTCCGTATTTATGTAGTTTCAATTTGTTTGTGCATTTATTTCTTATTTGTATGACTATTTTCATCTTAATAATAAATACAAAATTAAATTGGAAATTCCTAATTATATACAATTATTAAGTGTATTATTATTTCTAAATATAGAAAGTTTGGAGTGCAATTGATAATTTGAAGTGTTAATAACAATTCTCCAATTATTTACCTATAATAATGATATCTAGAACACTTTTTTTGTTGAAATAACATATATTACAATGGGAAATTTTATTTGAACTCATATAACCTCTTTCTACACCCAACTTACTCTTTTCACCCTTATTACTTTTAACTAAACTATCAATATCTTTTTTAAACCCAAATTTAATACCTAAACTACCCTCACAAACCTAATTCAATCTATAAATTTATATCTACACCCACATAAAAAAATACAAATCCAAAATTTACAAACAGAAGTCCATTTCAAGTTAGGACTATGAAAAAGTAGACAAACTCACAACCTACGCAATATGATCGTCCTTGCAATCATATTATGATAAGGTTACCAATTAATAATATTTCAACTTCTGTTTCACTAAACTTAATTGTGAAACTAGCTATAAGACCATGCAATGGGTTTTTTTTTTTTTGAGAGAGCTCATCAAAGTTGAAATCAAACCACCTACTGAAGTATGGCCCTTTTCTCCATGGATATGACATAGGGCTAAGTCAAGTTATTTTGTAATTGTATGGGATACAACATATTTACTTGAATTTAGTAATGTCTGGAATAGTGTTTATTTGATTTAATGTGTGTTCATATCTTTCCTCAGGGTTTAATCAATAATCATTTTTCATAGCTTCAGACCTTGAAGACTAGTGCAGATCCCAAATGCCATGTACGGTTGATCAGCACTTACTTGCGTGAGGTTGACACGATCTTATCCAATTGACAAGGGAAAGGTACCCCTCTATCCATACCAAAAGCAGATGATGTTTAGGGTTTAGGTTTAGTGATTGCCAGTTTCATGGCTTGAATGAATCCTGTCTCACCCTTGGTACTGTATCAAAAGAACCATGCACTAGAAGGCCAAATGAAACCATTACATGGATTACTTGGATGAAACAAGGGGTGATGGTAAGGTTTAGTTATAGAGTGTGGGTTTATCGATAAGTTTTAGTTTTATTGTTAATTTCATTTCGTACTTGATGGTACTTATGCAATAGAGTAAAAAAGACAATTAAAATTAAAATTCAAGTTAGGTGTAGAAAGAGGTTATATGGGTTCAAATAAAATTTCCCTATTACAATTCAATATATACGAAAATATCGACTTAACATATTCAGTTACCTATACAAGAAATACGAAACAATTATAAGTATGAAAATTTCACCATCTACCTTCAATAAAGATATCAATGTTCTAGGCATAACTTACTGAACAATTATGGAGGCCATAGAGAGAGAGGTGCGGCACATAGAGAGAAAAGAGAGATATGTAATTGTGAGTTGTGTTCTATTCCATCCTATTGTGCCTTTATTTATAGTAGTATGGAAGGTTAATTCCTTACCCTACTAAGATTACAAATCTAATAGGATATTAACTACTAAAGAGAATATTCAAAGATATCCCTAGATACACTAGGATTTACACAATCACATTCCTAATCTAATAGGACTGCAACACTCCCCCCTTGAGTATGTAAATACTCAACTAAATGGCGCATCAGGTCTTCAGCGATGAAGTAAGTTCAATTGATAAAGTCGTTGACACAATGAGCAAATGCGAGTCTTAAAACAACGGAAGAATGCATAAAAGGTAAACTCACAAAACATTGCTATGGTAAAACCCAAGGTGGGAGAAAACCCATAGACTAAGGAGAAAAGTGAGAAGTTGCATTAAATCAAAACTATATGTCTTCTAGACACAAGTAGAAGAGCTCACAAGGGTATGACCAGCCCAAGATGGGTGCCTCATCAAAACCTAGTTAGGTAGCAAAAACCCAGTGGGAAAATTGCTCCTAATCGTAGGGAAAAAGAGCACATTAAGATCAAGTGAATATACTTCTGGATACTCCCCCTGAGTTTGATAGAACATCTAAATGAGAACTACAAGCATTGCATATGAATAGTTATGCATACCAATTCCTCGGACAAGCTTATGGAAGGTTGACTTCGGCAGTGACGTCGTGTAGAGGTCGGCAAGGTTGTTTGGGATTAGCTTGCATGACTTCAATCTCTTGATGCTTTGTTGATGTAGATATAGCCGCAATATGTCTTGGTCGAGTGGATACATACGGCATAGTCTTCATGGATCGTCGTTGAGACTCAACAATGGATGAAAACAGCAAGTACTTCGAATATACTCAACAAGAACTCCTAATCATGTCTCACTTGTGGCGTAGTGAAGTGAGGTGAATCTTGGAACATTTTGAAGATTTGGCAACTAAGGTCATATCGTAGACCTCCAAGATATTGCGATATGCCTTAACGGTAAAGACATAACCATTTGGGGATTTACCTTGTGCGGGTTTGATAAGTAACATGTGTCAGCATAACAAACAAGGCCAGTATCATTTCGAGGATCAAGAGGGTTGGATCCGCATGAGATGCGTTGGGATTTGCCCAAATTCATAGTACCTTTTAGGGTACATCTTTAATACCAATTTAGTGGTTGCGTGTAAGCACAATGCTGCATCTTTACCAATAGATCCACAACAAATGAGATGTCCTGTCTAATACAATGAGCTAAGTACAGCGAAGCGCAAAGTTGAACTCAAATATGGAATTTTGGATTCCAAAACCTCTTCAAGGGTCTCATTTGCATATAACGTATGGACGATCATAGGTATACTCAAAGGTAACACCTTCAAGGTGTAGTTTGACTGGTAGACCAAAATACCATTAAAACAATGCTTCAACTTCAGGTCAAGGCATAAATGAGTTTTCCCAAGATCCTTAATCTCAAATTTCATCTTCAGGTGCAAGGCAGTTTTCTCAAGCTCTTCTAGAGTCTTAGTGAGTTTCATGTCAACGACATAAACTGTAACTCTAGAATCAGAATAAAACTTCATATTTTAGCACGCAAGGGCATAATTCATATCCCTGACTGATCAAATAATCACTTAGATGGGTATACCACATCCGTCGGATTGTTTCAATCTGTAAGTGAACGCCTTAAACAAGTTGAAAAGGTGTTCCGTGGTTTGGAACTATTTGAACCAGTCTATGTAATTCTTTGGGAACTTACATGTAAATCTCCGTATCTATATCCCCATGGAGAAACACTAACCACATTTCATAATGCTACAATCAATCACATGGCGTTTGAGAAAAACCTTGTGCCGTATCACACTATTTCATTCATCTCATTACGCTTCCTTTCCCACTTGTAACATAACAGGGTTACCTTGGGCGGTGTAGGAACGAAAGGTCCAAACACACTTTGGTAAGGAATTTGACCTAGATTGTAATTTCAGTTGTCCAATCAGTTCTACGTTGTCACTTAATCAACTGAACACGGTTCAATATCCTCACTTTTCATTTGTGTTGGTTGCTACCATATAAGTGAAAACATCATCGATGGTAATCTCATTTTAATTCCATTAACTCATCCAAACCAGTATACTGGACCAAGAAATATTCTAAGGAATATTCCAAACCCAATTCAGAGATGGGCCAGGCCGGATCCCTGGTCGAATCCAGATCCAAGTCGCGAATCTGGGCTTTGTTTTCTTTTTCTTTTTTTCCTTCTTCTTCTCCTCCGGCCAGTTGCCGCTGCAACTACTGGTATCTATGAACCCTGACTAACTAGAACTTCACCAAACTTAGCCATATAATATACCAAAACGAAGATCAAGGAACGAGGATTTAAATTATACCCTTGGTTTCCTCGGCCGGAAAACAGCTCGAAACCGCTGGATCTTTCACCATAAAACTGGGGAACTTCATTCCGCGCTACTTCCTGCTTCAAAACGTCACCAAAATCCTTCAAATTTACCCTAACCGTACTACAATACGTGATCTGTGAAGGTTTTGGGGCTTTTGAGGCTCACCTTGTCGGAAAAGTTAGTAACTTGTTGGAAAGCATAAAGGTCATGGGTCCGGTTCAATAGTGGTGATGAAACTCGTCGATTTTGCCGGAGTGGGGAGGCAAGTGGTGCTTTGGAGGTCCTTGGTGGACATTTCAGAGGAGAGAAATGGATAGAGTAACACTATGTTTGGATGAAGGAAATAAACATAGAATTTTGGTAAAAGTTGGAATTTATAAATTGACAGGCACCAATTATCTTGTTTGGATTCATAAACATAGAAATTTAGAATTTCCGCGTGGAAAAAAAAACTTGGAATTTGGGACCACCAAATCCCAAGTTCAAATTCCATGTAAATAGGTGTCATTTCTCAATTTCTATGATTGAGAGTTTAAAAATAACAAATTCCGTATTCAATTCCATTGTTACTTTAGGTTAACCAAACAAGAAAATTTACAAATTCTAGAAAATAAAATCTCGTCATTTCAATTTTCGTCATTTTTAAATTCCTTAGTAATCTTAAATTTTTTCACCCAAACATAGTGTAAGGGAGTTTCGAGGGGATGAGAGAGAGCCAAGAGAGAAATGAGCAAGATAGGGGTTTGAGAGTGTTATGTGAGAAAGGTGAGGGTGTTTCCAGAAAATTGGGAAAAAAGGGTGACACGGGGTGAGGGAGAGGAGTCGTGTGGGCCCCACTTGGCACACAACTCAAAGTCACCAATGAAGAAACATAAAAATATCACTTGTAACGTGAATTTACCAAAACACCCATCATGCTACGTAGTTTGTAAAATCTTCGTCATAACTTCAAATTCAGTTCCGTTTGCGCCTATGCTTTCGTACCATTAAGTACTTCGAGAATACGGTAAAATAATAGCTCATATGCATCACGAATTGATGGTAAAAGAAAATCAATAATCTCTTCTAAGGGCATTTTGGTCAACTCACACTTTTAAAATTTATAAAATCGTAAAATTAGGGACGAGTTGTCTCATTTGTACTGGAAAATTTATTGTCCAATAAATTTCAATGAGATGATGAAAATATAGCATTCATCACATAATATAAGCTAAGACCACATACATACATGTGACGACACCAATGCCTTTCCTATTTGTACTAAAGGTAGGAAAAGAAATAAAAAGTATTTATCAAAAACCTCTTAATTGTAAAAGTCATTCGTTCTTCTCTCACGCCACCTCATCACTCTCATCCAACATCGCGTTCAGCTGTCCCATTGATTTCGACGACCGCCTCTTGATGGGTGCCACGACGGCCGTTTAAAGAGAAAAAAAAAGTGCAAATCATAACATATTCCCTTTTAAACTTAAGGGCAAGCTGGGAATGAAGATTTAAATTAGGGAAAATTAGAATCTTTTGTTGCACTTTTCTAATACTCTTTAGATTAAACATTGGTTCTATTTTGAAATTTGATTAGGATGCCTAAACAATAGTCATGTCAGCATTTTTATATTTATTTAGATTATATGTAATTATTGTGTTTTTTTTTTTAATTTAAAATGTTAATTATTAAATTTCATATATATCCTTTTAGGTTGATATGTTTTTGTGCGTGGCCTTTTTTATAGGAAGTCAATTTCTTCTCCCACGTTTGAGCGGTATGGTTTCTTCTCCCACATTAGAATTATGTGATCCTCATTTTTGAATTTTGAATGGATTTATCTATTTCAATTAGTGGTTGGTTTCACTATTTTATATTGATATCATGTGAGATAATTAGACATATACTCTATTTTCGAAGGCTTGAGGCTGGTACGTTCAAATAATATAAGGTAAAGTACAAAAAACTACCTCAACTATTGGGGTCACGACAGTTTCATACCTCATCTTTTAAAATTGACAATGTCATACCGCATCTTACGAATTTGTGACAATGTCATACCGCATCTTACGAATTTGTGATAATGTCATACCTCCGTCAATTTTTCTGTTAAGTGCTGACGTGGCTTGATTCGGGACCTACTTTCTATTAAAAAATTATTAAAAACTAAAAAACAATTATTTAATATTTTTTAAATATTAAAAAAATAATAAAAAGCAGAAAAAAAAAAAAAAAAAAAAAAAACCCTCATTTCGTCCCTCCCCTCCCCCTCCTCCGTCCTCTCTCCTCTCCCCTCTCCCCATCTTCATCTTTTTCCCCCACCTGCAAATCCCAACAAAAATCCAATTTGTCTTCCCCCACACCCACACTCTTCTCCCTTCTGCAACCCAGTAAAAAAAAAAAAAAAAAAAAAAAAAACCCAGATCCCGTCGGTGGGAAGATGGGTGCGCAGAGAAGGTGGAGGATGGGTGCAGAAGAGGATGTGGAGAATGGATGAAAGTGGTGGATTTGGGGTTTGATGGGTTTTCAATTTTTCTTTTTTCCTTCTTTTTTTCCTCTTCTTCTTCTTCCTCCTTCTTCTTCTTCTTCTTCCGCAGGGGAGTTGATGGTCTAAAAAAAAAAATTCCTTCCTCCTTTTTTTCCTCTTCTTCTTCTTCTTCTTCCTCATTCTCCTTCTCCTTCTTCTTCTTCTTCCTCCTTCTCCTTCTCCTTCTCCTTCTTCTTCCTCCACAGGGAGTGTTGATGGGTTTTCAAATTTTATTTTATTTTATCTTCCTCTTCTTCTTCTTCCTCCTCCTTTTCTTCCTCTTCTTCTTCCTCCTCCTTCTCCTTCTCCCTTCTTCTTCTTCCGCGCCAACAGGGGGAAATTTTTTTTTTTCCTTCCTCCTTTTTTTCCTCTTCTTCTTCTTCTTCTTCCTCCTCCTCCTCCTCCTCCTCCTTCTCCTTCTTGTTCTTCCGCAGGGGGGTTGTTGGGTTTTCAAATTTTTTTTATTTTTTTGGGTTTGCAGGTGGGGGGAAGAAAATGAAGATGGGGAGAAGAGAGAGGAGGGGGAGGGGGAGGGGAGGGACAAACTAATGGTTTTTTTTTTCTCTGCTTTTTATTATTATTATTTTAATATTTAAAAAATATTAAATAATTGTTTTTTAGTTTTTAATAATTTTTTAATAGAAAGTATGTCCCGAATCAAGCCACGTCAGCACTTAACAGAAAAATTGACGGAGGTATGACATTATCACAAATTCGTAAGATGCGGTATGACATTGTCAATTTTAAAAGATGAGGTATGAAACTGTCGTGACCCCAATAGTTGAGGTAGTTTTTTGTATTTTACCCAATAATGTATTTAAACGTGCCAAATACGTACCAAGAAGATATATAAAGTAACGTACCAAATATGTTTTTTTTTAATAAATATAAACGTACCAACATAATTCATAAATGTACCAAATACATACAAAAAAGAAATATGAACATACCAAGAAGATATATAAAGTAACGTACCAAATATGTACCAAGGAGAAATATATGTTTAATCAAGAGGAAATATATGTACCGAAAATTTTTTTTTTTTAAATAAATGTAAACGTATCAAATACATACAACAAAGAAAACAAACATACCAAATATGTACCAAGAAGATATATTAAGTAACGTATCAAATATGTACCAAGAAGAAATCTACGTTTCATGTGTAATTTGAAAGACTATTTATTAAAATTGACTACTACAATATTTATCTACAAGATTTTAGGAGTTTTGAGATATTATCTAAGAAAATTAAAAGGTATATTAAATATAATGGAAAGTCACATTCATGGGTATTTTGAAAGACTTTTTATTGGAATTAAATTCTACAATATTTATCTACAAGATTTTAGGAGTTTCGATGTATTATCTAGGAATTAAAAAGTACATTTATATAATGGCAAGTTGGATAATTTAAATTATAAAAAAGGCTACTTCTAATCCATGTGGCACCTAAATTGTAGGAAGATGTTTAATCAAAAATGTAAAAGCAATCCAAGAGGAAAAAATTGTGCAGGCTGGTCTTCCAACCTTGTGCAGCTGTGCCATAGTTCACATCAAATGACTTGCGTGCCTCATACAAACAATGACCGGGCAATCATTCCATAAGATTCTTTCCACGCATGGACTTGATGGTTAATATGCAATTGATAGTTATTGACGCAACTAATGAATTTTTAACATGCCCTTAATAGTTAATGACGCAACCAATGAGGTTTTAATATTCACTTGAATTGTTTTGAGTCTTGACTTTCGCATAAGATTCTTTCCGCATATGGACTCTATATATGTGAAAAACATGACTAGTAATAAGTAATAAGTAATAAGTTAATAAGTTCTAATTTTTCAAACGTATATATTTTTGACTCAGACTTTTAGTACCCACGTTTGAGAGTAATATATGTTTATAAAATATTAAGGGGTGATATCCTCTGGATAAACAATATAGTGTTTTGTATTATCATTATACTATCAATTTGAACCGTATTTTATAAATCATGTAACACGAAAATTGATGATTGTATTATTAATTAAGTGATTGATTAACGAGCTTATTTATAATGATGGTACATCATGTGGTCTAAATATATGATCTCCTTAACATTTTTCTTCATATATATATATATATAATTTTACTTTATTCAGCTATCTAAATTAACAGTCTTACAATATAAATATGAGAGAGAGAGATTAAAAATATTCTCCATACAGCCAAATGTTGTTGAAGTAATACAAAAATAGTCAAGACAGAAAATGTCACTTGTCACATTTCTCACGAAACCGTCCTAAGTCTCTAGCTAATTATTGTTTGCTTCACAAGATAATGTCGCCACATCCCCAGTTTCCCATTGTCAACCCATATCCAGCTTGACGTCCGTAAAGTAACCACGCAGTACAAATTCTCCAGTCCCAAGTTTTTCAAAAGGGTTATTTTGGTTCTGGTCTCTAATTAATATAATTGTTAGATTGAAATCTTGTTTATTTAAATATTTTGATCGAAGTCCTTAACATTATTTAAAAAAATTTAACTCATGTATTTATATATTTAATTTCCCACAAATTATGAAATTTAAACTAATAATAATATTTTTAAAATATAATAAATACTTAAAAATAAATATTAGAGTAATATTGTGACATCCCACATCGCCTATGGGAGTGATCCTTAAATGTATATTCTCATCCCTACCTAGCACGAGGCCTTTTGGGAGCTCATTGGCTTCGGGTTCTGTAGGAACTCCGAAGTTAAGCAAGAAGGGGGCTAGAGCAATCCCATGATGGGTGACCCACTAGGAAGTTGCTCGTGAGTTCCCAAAAAACAAAACCGTGAGAGAATGGTAAGCCCAAAGCGGACAATATCGTGCTACGGTGGTGGAGTGGGCCTGGGGAGTGGTCCACCCCGGCCCGGGATGTGACATTTGGTATCAGAGCCTAACCCTAATCGCGTGTGTGCCGACAAGGACGTCGGGCCCCTAAGGGGGGTGGATTGTGACATCCCACATCGCCCAGGGGAGTGATCCTTAAATGTATATTCTCATCCCTACCTAGCACGAGGCCTTTTGGGAGCTCACTGGCTTCGGGTTCCGTAGGAACTCCGAAGTTAAGCAAGAAGGGGGCTAGAGCAATCCCATGATGGGTGACCCACTGGGAAGTTGCTCGTGAGTTCTCAAAAACAAAACCGTGAGGGAATGGTAAGCCTAAAGCGGACAATATCGTGCTACGGTAGTGGAGCGAGCCCGGAAAGTGATCTGCCCCGGGCCGGGATGTGACAAATATTGTTCTTCACAAACTTATAGCAAGAAAATAATGTACCCACATAATTATTAACAAATTTTAAAAAATAACTACTGATATAGTTTAAAACATAAAATAAATACATATAATTAGCATGGGTACATTTAGCAAAATTAAAAATGGGTACAAATAAATTTAAAAAAATGGGTACAAATACAAATAAAACTTTAAAAAATATGGGCACAAAAAGAAATTAATATATTGGTACAAATTAAAGCTGAAAAGAAAATTGGTACAAATTAAAAAAGGGTTGCAAATTAAAAATGGGTACAAACTAAAAATAAAAATATATGATAAAAAGTTTAGCCATAAATATAAATATACCAAATGTAAGATTTATAACACTAAATGATTATATTTAGTGTAACATTTCTAACACTAAATATTTTATTATTGAAATAATTAATGACGTTTATTAAAACCTAAGGATCTTGATCAAAATTAGAAAAAGAGTAAGATTTTAATCAATGAAGTAGCAAAAAGAGGAATGAAAATCTAATTTTTCATTTTCAAAAGCATAGGTGGGCGGAGATGCCATACGCAACCATGCCTTTACGTATTTTTCTGAGCATTCAATAGTTTGTTTATTAGTAACTACGTTATCTTTGTTTACATGGAATTATTAATGTGTTATAAATAGGGTTTGCAAGATCGAGAAGATTAGCATGCTGAGAAAATATGGACATGCTCGAATTTAGACAAACACGCATTATTTGCCTCTCGTCATATTTTAGGTCTCTATTTACGTGTCTTGTTCAAACAGATTGTGACCCGTTCAACAAGCAAGCGTCCTTCTGGGGTGCTACCATTATTGAACTTACATATATATATATATATATATATATATATATATGAATCACGTTTGTATGGTGGGCTTAAAAATTTGATTGTGATACTAATATATTGAACTCATGAGTTCAATATATTAAACTGATGAATATGATATTAAACTTATGTGTGTGATATCAATATAATAAATTCACACTAGTTATAGCAGTAGTGTTATGGGTATCAAACTCAAGCCGCTCGATTCATATATATAAATTTCAGACTCACTCAAACTACTGTGGATTATTTGGATGGCCTAATCCCTAGCACTTAACATTCTTCATTTGTATGCTGTAAAACAATCAATTTGATGCATGATATGCAAATGAAATTCTAAGTCTACTTGATTGATAATTTGATAACTTAGTATGAGGAAATAAAGTGTTGTCTCGTACTGGAAAATTAAGGGACTTTGCATGTCCTTATAAGAGTTGGGTTATTCTATTGTCAATTAATTTTATGATGGTATCAAAACATGTTGGCTCATGTAAATAAAATCCTAATAGCCACATGTGCCCCACTCACGAGGATGCAGAATGTTGTTGCATACCAAAAAGGTAAGAAAATTTGCATGCCCTCATAAAGAGTTGAATTACTCCCCATATTACAAACTGAATTAGGTGAGAGAATAATTGTTAATATATTTTATGAACCAATGAATTATACTTCGTGGAAGTTGGTGACAAGCTAGCTACCTCTTGAAAAGTATTGAATCGTAAATGTCAAATAAAGCTTTGACATTTTGAGTTAATCCAATCTATTTTGTTGACTCTATAAACGATAGCAACGGAAGGAAATGTAACATTTTCTTAATTATTTGATTGACATCTTCTCTAATGATCAGGAGAGGTCCAGCTAGCTAGCAATATTTGAGAACTAAAATAACAAAGGTGGTTTCGGACGATCGATATTAGTGTAGATGTTAGACCTAATTTCAAGGGCAACCATTATTTGTGGTCATATAATTATACCAATAGATTGGCCAGAGCAAAAGTCCAAATGCACTAATCATTTTAAACAAGTTATTTATGGTAAGTGCCAAAACCGACCTAATCGTTAGTATGTTTGGCACCGCCCGTCCAATATAAACCAACCAAAGTTGAGCATTTGGGAAGGAACAGGATTAAAAGGACCATTAACTCATTAACAATTAAATTTGGATTTCATGCCAATAGTTTATGCAAGTGAGAGTGGCAGTCAGTCGAAGTTGTTGAACATAGAATCTCTAGTGTATGATTCTCTCATAGACTTGTGGTTACATGTTCATGCTAAGTGTACATTTATGGTAGAAATATTATATTGCTTCGCATCTTCATGCATGTAGTTATCTTTCTATTACAAAATTTTAAATTTTAAAATGGCGTTGTTAGTATAAACTCGATTTTCTTTTTATACAAGCAATAATGATATTCAGAAATGAAGAGCACAAATTGATCAAGTCCTCAAGTACAATGACAAATACTCTTAGTCGGCTAAGCTATAAGCACCTTGCAATATAAACATAATATAGTACGGCTAAGCTATAAGCACCTTGCAATATAAACATAATATAGTACAGGAAAGTGTAAGTGATTAATCAGTTTTCTTTTCATATATAAAAGACAAATGCTTTAAAATGATAACTTATTGAAGTTCCAAAATAAGGATCCATGATTATCAAGGAATTTACTAACTTTGAAATAAAACATAAAGCAATTTAGATAATTCTGCTACCTTATGTCTAGTGGAAGCATAACATCGATGATGACGATGGGGATTTTTTTCCTTCAATTTTTTTTTTTTACAAGAAAAACGATAGCGATTTTGTATTACTAACAATAACAGTTCAATAGACTTATAATTCATCCCGCTGGATCATGCTGGCTGAGCATGCATCTTCCTTCGAAAACGATAGGGTGTATTTTTAGCGTGGGACATCAAGTTAAGACTTGTCACATATTTAGTTATTATCCATAAGTTTGAAGTATGTATATCCACAAAAACTCTTCTGATCAGTGACCACTTTCATGCATGCTACTAATTAAGGGTGTGATAACGATAATCAATTATATATGTATCTTATTGGTCCGGTGGGATGTGTCATGTTCATTGATTTCCATGTCATGTCATGTCATAGTCGTAGTCATACTTTTTTAAGAAAACTAATGAAAGTAATTTGAAAATTTTGAATTTTAATGATAAGGAACAAAATAAAGGGTAAAGTGAATAGTACCAGGATTGACTTTTTAGTGTAAAAATGTGGTTTTCGTTCAAATAAAAAATACCGGGAGTTTTTCATTAAAGTTCCCTACTTTTTTTGGAGGGGCTAACCTATTAGGACATTTTGTTTGTAATATTGTTTTGCGATGTGATATATAAAATGTTATTTATGGTAAAACCATGGATCTAATACTCGTAAAATTAGACACCATAGTTAAGTTGAGAATAATATTAGTGCAATTTTGTATTTAATTATAATTTCTGAGATTGATATAATTTTTCACTTTGGTCTCTGAGATTTAAAATCAATAAAAATTGTCCTTGAATTTGTCCACCGTTAATCATTTTCGTCATTCGATAAAATGTCCGTTAAATAAAGAAAAAATGACAAAAATATTCTCAAGTTTTGTCAAATCATTTTGGCCTATTGATTATTAATTTGAGTGTATTTTTGTCATTTTGGTCATTGTTTAACCATTGATGGTGGACAAATTTAGAAACCACTTCTACCGATTTTAAATCTCAGTGGCCAAAGTGAGGAGTTATGTCAATCTCATAGACCGTTTGGACTAAAAAGCCTTGTGGTAATTAAAGAGTGAGGATAGTATACTTATGCTTTTGTGTGGTGTTGTGTTTTGTAACAGTGTTTGTGAATACTTTTGGAAAGTTTAGGAACACTTTGTGACTGCACTTGACATAATATTAGTTAGACGTGTATATGGGTCATATAAGTGTTTTTTGGAGAAATAAGTGTTTTATGGAGAATTACATGTCAAATACTAAGAAACACTTTTGCGTAAATTTTCTATAAAAATTTTAATGTATTATATAACGCAAACACTTTAAGCAAAACATTTACGAACATAAATAATTCTTACACAATCAATTCCAACAAGCTCCCAATCTTAAGAACTCAAAGAGTTCATCAAGACTTTCAGTTTGTACATGCTTATATGTAGCACTCAACTCTTATAAATTATTTGGTCTTGTCGAATGAGATGCCGTCAGCGGCTAGACTACATGACCCATGACTTTCATATGTTCATGCCTCTGTTATTTGGTCCAAAGTTGAAAGGGAGCTTGAAAAAGTCAAAGCAAATTATAATTTTCATAGGAACTAAAAACTCAGTCCAATGTCAGCAACGACCAAATAGGAAACCCCTTGAATAATTCAGTTAAAAAAGCTCCAAAAACCTCAAACCATGTCAAGTTCTAAACGTCATCGATTATCCCATGTTACCAAAAATAGTCGAGTATCTAATAAGAGTTTAATTACTTGAATCAACACCCAACCTGTAAGAAAATATGATTATTAAGATTCAAATAAGTGAGAAAATATGATTAATTAAGATTCAAATTAGTGAGTAAGAATCTATTTTCTAACCAAATTGTATTACTTGTTCAACAAGCGTTATAATTTGAGCAAATTAATAATGTCTCGTCGTCAGGTCATCTAACATTTTTGTTCGCGTCGAAGTCCTAGCAAGGCAGCCAAGTCAGCAATGAGTAATCAGAGAAAGTTAGTGAGCCTTTCTGGTTCACTTTTTTTGGTACGCTTTTTTGGAAAAGGATCATCATCAGATCTTTTTTCTAGGCATCATAATGATCTTGTGATTGTGACTGTTCATCGTATATCGTGCGGTTAGAAATTATTTTAAAATTTAAAATTAAAAATTAAATATAAATAGTACTTAACTAAAACTGATTGCACGATGTACAATAAACGGTCACAATTACAGAATCTCTAGAATCCTCAAGAAAATGATCCTTTTCCCGCTTTTTTGGACACTTTTTTTTCTTCTGGTGGTGGGATTTTACAGAAGCCGACGAGATGTAAAGGACGTGGCGCACGGGCCTCGCATTTCCATGCATCATATTAGAAAGACAACACCTTTGTCCTCGCACTCATGGAAATAAGCATATTCCTGAGAATGTACCATTTTTATGCCTTCTTTTTATATTTTTCAACAAGATATTAAAATATTCAAAGTGGCAAAACACTTTTTGTTCTTGTGAGTTTGTGAGGCGGAGCTTGATTCTTCAGTTGGAGCATTATTTGGAGTATTAAACAAGTAATCAGATGCAAATGATTGGAGGTTTATGGTATAATATTATGCAAGGAAATGGCCAAATTGGGATGATCAAGTGAAACTAATTGTATAGTTAAAGACGTTACGGCCGGGGAATTATGTTTCGTTGCATAATTTGTTATAATTTATCATATGTACATATTGTCAACAATATCAATTTTATTTCTGCACGTAAATTAATAAGCACAATGACGTACTCAGCGTGTAAGACTATTCAAATCACATTTGTTGATTACATTATTAACTTACCTATTTGATGTTGCCTATCAAGTAAGCCAACTTCTATAAAAGATATATGTATCTAGAGACTTTGGGCTTCGCAAGTGAGAGTTAAATTATTTCCTTGTAGTTTTTTTTTTTTTTTTCCGTTCATGCTCATAAACACAAAAGAAGACAAAAGTTTATACAAAGTTACAAATTTAACAAAAGAAATTTCAACGGCTGATTCTTCTTTGATATCTCATATGTGAATCATGTGATCATATCAATAATGGACTCAATAATTAAGATGTTCATAACAAAAAAGAAGAAGATAATTATATTTATTTGGAAAAAGAGAAAATTAAGGTTATTTTATGCGCCTTTTCCATAAGTGACGCCCAAATAAGAATGACGGCTCTCTTAGGTGGCGCCCACTTTTTTCAATAAATTTTTTTAGTGAAAGTATTTTTATTTATTTTCATATGATTTTAATCACCTAGATCCATGTCTTTTTTTTTTTTTTTTGGTTCTTAATTAATTTTAAAAATAATTTAATCTCATTTTCGCTCTCTATAAATACATTTACCATGGGAAAGATACTTTGACGAAACTAAACAGGTCACATGGTAACCATCCGTCAGTCAATTGGTTTAATTTTAGATAAGTAATAAATATTTATTGAACGTTAACATTACATAATAAGTATTATCAATCAATCAATTAATTGGTTTACTTTTAAAATAAGTGATAAACATATATTAAATCGGTTACGCCATTGAAACTACGCATTGAATGCAAGAGAAAATCGAGGTTACTTACCGCACGCAGCAGCTGATTTTAAAAACCCAGGCCTCGGCCAGGATTTGATGTAGTGCATTTGAATTCAATAAAATATCGAGCTTTTGTCTTAAAAAAAAAAAAAAAAAACTGAGGCTATAAAGAATATCCGATACGATCCCCAAAAGCCCCGACCTTCTCTCTCTATAAGAACGACGCTTCTCTCTCTCCCCGTCCGTTATTCTGCTCTTCGATAAGCTGACATGAAACTGGAGTTCAATAATCATCACCATCCAGAGGATCAAGAGACCGATAGCGATAGCGAGATGTGCAGAACTATCGAAGTCGTCGCTGGAAGCGGAGGCTTCCAGCTATCTCCGGCAAAGCGAACCCCCGAAGACGACGTCTGCGCCGACGACCTCTTCATTCCCCCGCTCAACTTCTCCTTGGTCGATAACGGCATTTTCAGGTCGGGTTTCCCGGAGTCCGCCAACTTCTCCTTTATCCAAACCCTAGGCCTCCGCTCCATCATGTAAGCAAATTCATTTCCTGCTGTATATATTACATATATATGCGTAAGTGTTTGATTAATTTCATTTCCCAAAAAAAGTGTGATTAATTTGAAGTGTTTGATATTTTATATCTAATGACTGTCGTTTATGAATTTAAACTCTGAAATTATTCGGATAAAGCGGAGTCCAACGTTTTAGACCGAATTTTTATGTTCAATTTAAGTGTTTTGATATTTTCTTTATTTCATAACGATTTCGTTGAAATTTGAACTCTGAACTTACTCCAATAAAGCAGAGTCACCCCTCGACCAAATTTTCATGTCTTGTTATAGTGTTTAATTTTTTCTATCTGAATTATGTATTCCTAATGTGATTATGTACACATGTATGTAGATGTTTGTGTCCAGAGCCGTATCCAGAGGCGAATATGGACTTTCTAAAATCCAATGGGATTAAGATCTTCCAATTTGGGATTGATGGCTACAAGGTGTGTCTATTTTTCTGCTCAATTCGATTGGATTGGAGGTCGTCCCCTCAAGCTTAAATTTAATTTTCTGCTTATAATTTTTTTATCTGTAATTTTCTGCTTATATTGATCATTATAAATTGACTGCCTTTAATCTAAACAATATCAATAATGTTTCGTAGGCTAGAATTCACACACACATTATATATTCATGAGTTACTGAATAAATCAATCAAGTAGTGCATATATCACAAATGTGGTCACTTGGCGACCAGGGATTCAAAATTTTATGTGTGGAAGTGTCTCTCACATATATAGGTAATTTGAACTCATAGCATGAGAGATTGAAGTAATTTTCATAAAAAGTGAAAGACCCTAAACCAATAGAAAGATCTAAAAATATTGCACAAATCCAAAAAGCCGAATATGAGGTAAAGGGTAAGCAAGAAATATTATTAAATATAAGTTAAAGCAAAAGAAAAATTAATAGAATAAGGAAGGGAAGTGAAGCATGCACCGCAATAAGAGAGATGAAGAGAAAAATGAGGCATGGCCTGGAATGGAAAAGAATTTGATTTAGAACACACTTGAAAGAAGAAAAAAAGTTAGGATGGCCCTGGGGACCATTGGCCCATTAGTGGCTCCGCCACTGTTATAACCAAGGAATGCATGGTAACCAACCTTAAATTTGATATTAAGGATGGAAAAATTATGGATGTGCTTTTAATGTTTTAATTTCAACTCTTAGTTTTAATTTCAACTTTTGGTTTCAATTCCAACAGTAGGTAATCATAAATCCTTGATCACTAGGTGACTAATAGAACGAGACTTGTATGTATATTCATCATGTTTTACTAATACACGATTATCCTCATCAAGATGCTTTGTTGGTTGAGTCATAATGGCTCATTTATTATGGACGTCTTTCTTCTTCTTGTTTTTGTGTGACAAGTTCATTAATTATAAAACTTTGTGTGGGGTATTGTTTTTTGGTTTTGGTTTTGGATGGGATGACAGTTATTTTGTCTTGGCTAGAGGGCCACGAGTTTCTGTCACATATACTGAAACAATGTTTCATGGCTCCTGCCTTGTGTTTATGGGATGCCGTCCCATGATATGTTCAGCAGTTTGTGTCTCTTTACCGAAGTTATTACACTAAATCATGGGGTGGCATCTTATTTTTAATCTTTGCGACATGATGAAACAGATTTATGATTAGTTTTCCATCGACACTTCCTTGTTTTACATCTTGAATTACTTTGATTGCTTGGATGTTGAATCAAGTTCCTCATTACCGTGAATTCATATCCAGCAAACTGACATCAATTGAATTGTGAATTCAGGAGCCTTTTGTAAATATCCCGGACGATACAATCCGTGACGCACTAAAAGTTGTCCTTGGTACTGCACGAACTTAACAATATTTCACTTAGTTTCTTACTTAACCAGACCTGCAGCACTGTGGCTTACACTAGTTTACTTGTATGCAAATGCAGATGTAAGGAATCACCCTGTCTTAATTCATTGCAAACGAGGCAAGGTATGTACAATATACACTGTTGGATTCTTATATTCATTCCCTGATTTTGAGTAATCCATGGTATCGCCGGTTCCAGATGGTTGCTAACTCTGAGTGTATTTTTTCAGCATCGAACGGGTTGTCTGGTGGGGTGCTTGAGAAAATTGCAGAGATGGTGCCTCACGTCTGTTTTTGACGAATACCAGCGGTTTGCAGCTGCAAAAGCTAGAGTTGCGGATCAGAGGTTTATGGAGATGTTTGATGTTTCTAGCATGAAACATCTGCCGATAACGTTTTCTTGTTCCAAGAAGTAGAATCAGCCAGTATTATTGAATGGCTTTTGCGTCTTCATTTAGTCGAAGAAGAGAATCAATCGTAGTTCTTCTCCTAGCTACTTTGGAATAAATAAAATAGGGAAAGGTGATGAGTTCCTCGTATGCATTTCGGCGGAAAAGGAATTATTTCTTCTTTTTTCCTTGATTCATAATTTAAGCATCCTTATATAAAATATTACTTTGTGTTCTTTGAGACTCAACCTTCTCCTCATCTTTTCCTCTGCTGTGTCTTCTGGTATATTTATTCAACAACTATGGTGGCAGATGTATCCGGATTTCTTCTCGAAAATCTGTAGTTAGGTCGATTTAGGTTTAGATAGATGACGAAAACATCTTGCCAATGCGTGTTCATGTTCTGTTATGCAGCTACTTACAACTGATTGATCCTTTGCTTTGAAGTTGTGATTAGTAAAAGCATTTGTAGAAATTACAGTACAGATGCTACTAATTTATCGATAGGATGTGCAAAGATGTAAGTAATTCAAGTAGAGTAGTAACATCGACGATCCACATAATGAAGTGACTCGGAGAATCAGAACATAGATTTTGAAACAAATGACAAAGGAGCTGAAGAAGAACAAGAGAGGGAAGATATAATGATTTATGTGGTTGTTGATAGGAAAGAAATAAGTTGCAAAGAAAATCCAGGGCAGATAAAATTAACAAAAGATCTATAACCACGCTGATCTCGCCTCATTAGGCAGATCTGCAGCCAAACATGAGGCAGATCTTCAGCCAAACAGGTGACATCCACCACAAAAAATTAGTCCACCAACATATCTTATGAAACAATATGTTTTGAAACCTACGAGTAAGCTTTTGAATGTTATATACCAAGGTCATCAAGGTGCTCAAATATTAGGGCTGGTTTGTTCCGGTTCTAAAGGGCGTTGGGCTAGTTAAGCAGTGGATAAGGGCCAAGAAGACTAGGCGGACGCCTAGGCAGGAACTAGACGGTTTTTATTTTTAATTAAATTTATTATATAACACATATATAAGTATTTAAAATTTAAAAAAAAAATATATATATATATACATAATTGTATTGAGAAACATAAATTGAAAGAGAAATAATATATAGCTTATAAAGTAACATAACATGAGGAAAACATGGGCAACAAGCATTATAATGGATGCAGTGAGCAGTAATGCTCACCTAAGGTCCTCATTTTGAGGACATGTGAGGTCTTCTTTCATTTGAACCCTTAGATTAGTGTGACGACAGGTCAATCAATAACCTTAAATTATCTTTATTACACCCTAACAAAACAATAATCCTGATTATAAGAGAGAAAAAAAATGTTAATGCGTGAAACCCTTCCATCTTCTTCCCCTACCCCTCTCTCTCTCTCTCTCTCTCTCTCTCTCTCTCTCTCTCTCTTTCTCCCCCTCCCTATGCTTCTGAACTTTTTGCATGAGCAGCAATGCAGCACACGTCCCCAAATTATAATTTGGGTTTGAGCAATCAGTCCGAGAGGGCTTTCTAAGAAGAATTCTCCATCTCTCACATGTTTTAGATTTCGCACTACCATTGCCGATAGCATGGCAAAGCTACAAAGGAGCAAGGAGGGGCGCCTCCTCTCACCGGAAATAGCCGGTTCTAGTTATGCGGCATGGCGCTGCGCTGTTGTACGTTATAATTATTTTTTAAAAGATACCAGGCCAAACAACGTCGTTTGGGCTTGGGATTTAAAAAAAGTAATAAACAAAACGGCACGGTTTATGGGAGGGTGCGTTTCCAATTAGAGATTCATATGTGGGATTGGAAGGACCACCTGGTGAAAATTTTAACACGGAAAGAATTTTATATTGTTTTTTGCAGAAATGATTTGTATAGGAGGAGATTCTTACTTGTACATCAACTATATACACGGTATAAATATAAGCCTTTGTGTTATGAATAAAACCATTCAGAATATATTTTCTTTATTAGGGGTTACATGTGTTAATTAAAAGAGAAATTCTAAGCCGAGTTTTTATGGTGAAGAAATTTAGTGGAAATTTAGTGGAAGCTAACAATGCATTACAAGATAGTTGTGGTGTCATGCCTAAAGATATATAATTAAGGGCTAATCACAATGATTTTTTACATGGGTACTATACCATGGTTGATCTTCATGACCTCGGATTTATGGTGACCTTAGATTTTTTACATAGGTACTATACCCTATTTTTCTGATATGAAACCTCGTCGCCAGCAATTGGAACTTATTTGTATTGATAAATTATGAACTACATTGATATAGTTTATTATGTAAAATGATTTGATTGTCTACAAATTTTTACGCTTTTAACTTTTAATGTTCCCCCACTCACCAATAATTCATGACTTTGCCACTAGCTGATGGGGTTCGAATGAATGGCGTTGTAGACATTTATCAAAATCCCTAAATTTGTTAGAACTAGGTTACCATTGAAAATTGTTGGAACTGCTATAACGGCATGTGCATGATTTCTTTTGAATCTTTGAATCTTGTTCTATTTTTGGTAGGTGTACTAATAATTTGAAAATCAATCAAAGTGAAAAAATTCTTCCTTTTTCCAAGTGTTTGTTCCTAACATCTAGGCAATTTCCCAAAATCTTGCTTTTGTTCCTCTGTCCTTTTTCATATGCAAGAATGTAAAAATAAAAAAATAAAATAAAAAAACTCAGACTAGGACCGGGGGCGGGTTGGTGCCGGGGGGGGGGGGGGTGGTTGTATTTTGTTAGGGTGTAACAAAAATAACTTAAGGTTATTGATTAATTCATCGTCAAATTAATTTAGGGGTTCAAATGAAAAAGGATCTCACAAGTCCTTATTTGAGGATCTTAAGTAAGTAACACTTATAAATGATAATGAATGTTCATCCATGTATCCGACAAGTTCTTACAATCTATTGAAAACATAAAAATGCAAAATGGAAGAATATTTTTGTTCTAAGTGAGAGATCGCGACCCATAACCGTTTTCTTAAATAAATAAAAGCAAAAATAGTCACAAACCACCCAACCCGCCTAGCTCGCTTATGCCAACTTAGACGTGACGTGCTAGGCCTAGGTGGGGCATAGGTGAGTCTACATGGTCTTTCTTATTTTTTAAACACCTAAAAATTAATTAGAGTGGTGAGAGCCGTCTAGCACCTAAGTGGTTTTAGGCGATGCTTTTTTGAACACTGGGTATGGTCCCATTAACAGCACCAAGAAGGACGTTTGAGTCTCCTTAAATGAATCCCTTTGAGTCTTCTTCTACAGTCTTAAGAACAATGATTATTTCCAGCCATTTATTTTGCAAAAACAAGTGAACAATCGAGTTAACTCCTGGAACGAGAAATTGCTTTAATGTTATCGAAAGTGCTTTTAGATTGTCAAAACTATTATTTAAGTGTGAATGAAATAAACAAAACCGCTTTAATGTTGAAGGAAACTGAAAAGAAGGTCAAGTTGCTGTTATTTTTTAAGGTTAAAGGTGCAAAAATCAAGTTTAATGACATAAAATTAGCAAAAACTTTTACTTTATATGAATGTTTTGTGGTGTCGATCTTTCTTAGATTATGAATGCTTTCAGGTTTCCAACCATGATTAATTTAAAACAATACTTTTTGAGGCTCTACTTCTTCTTCTACTTGATGCTTATTGGATTCTTGTTCCACTTGCACAAGTTGGAGCCTTGTTTGGATGTTCCAAATTACCATGTTCATAAAGGGACATTGTTGTGGACTACATCGTCATGATCTGGTTGAAAATATTTTATATTTTAAAATTCTCAAGAATGATACTTTGCTTGTTTCGAAAGTAGCTTCTCATTCGTTTGACTGTTGAAACATATTGTTTCTATGATGTTTTTCTACAAACTGTTTGCTAGACTAATATACAAGAATTGAATGTTAAGGGCAATCGTTTATGTGCATGTATAAAAAAATAAACACGAAACATGATAAACTTAAAAAAAATTCGTGTTTTAGAGCGTTCACGTCATTAACTCATTACGGAAAGGAGAATATCATGGAGCACCTTTTCTGTCCATGTCCCATAAAGTAGTTTGAGCTGCCATTCCCAGATTCGATTTAGCCGAAAGCACTTGATTTTAATTTGGCACATCCTGGAATCATCGACGCAAATGAAAAGGTCTTCATGGTGTTAATTAAACTAGATTAACCATAAACCAATTGTAAACCATGAATCCATGATACTTTTTCCCATCTTGAAAGCACCCTTTCTTGTTTACTCCTTTGGCTTATCTTTTTAATGATTAATCGTCCCTTATTTCTGCTTTTGCTGATCACCTGCTCAGTATGTTGGCATGGCATGCCTTGTGGCCTCAACTTCTGTCATCTCTATATGTACAGATTTTGAAGTCATATTATTTACTTAGAAGTGATGACTTAGTTACTTTCTACAAATAAGTGATGACTTTAGTTTGTAAGGACACTTTTAGTGTTGAACTGGTCATGAATATATCTCTGTAACCCCTTATTCAATCAATGAAATATAGTGTTTTTTTTTTCTTCTCAAAAAAATCTCATTAGGGTTAAAAAAAACCAATTTTAAGTTCTATCCTCACAGCTCCCACCATCTTCCATCATTTTCAATTTTTCATTTCTCCATATATTTTATGAAAACGACAAATGAAAAACAAAAGATTATAAAATTGGGCTCTAAAACGAGAAACCATTGTGCTAGACGTATTTACAATGATTGAATGCTAAACTATGCATATGATAATATCGTATTTTACGGTGTTTGTGTCATATAAAATTATACTAAATTCAACTCCGAATCGTTAATATTTTAGAAGGATATCATTAGGTGGAATGCAATTTCCCTCCATGTACCAAAATCTAGTAGAGCTGCAATTCCAGGCTTCAATTAAGTCAAAAGCACTTATTTTCCAATGGCACATCCTTATACCATTGTTACAAACGGAAAGGTCTTTACCCTAATCTAGTTCAACGATAAACCAAGTGTAAATCATGATACTTTTTCCCATCCTGAAAGCACCTGTACTGTTTTATATTTTTGCTTATGATTTTAATGATCTCTTGTTCTTGCCTTAAATTAAAAACATTTATAGCTTGAGTTCACCATGTCGGCATGGCTGCTGCCTTATTCCCTCAGCCTCTTTTATCCCTATTCCCACTGAATGTAGAGTCCTTTTTCTACGGTCAAAACTTCAATTGATAAATTTATAGACTCTGCTGACAATTTAGTTAAGCACAGCTGGCTTTGAATGCTACTGCTGCTAATGGATCTAGATATACAGTCTTAAGTCTTAACTGCTTGTGTTCCCTTAAGCAGTACTGTTCCATATAAAGTTTCTTCTTCGGTGTGGCTAACTGTAAATTTTAAATGCTGACGCCAAATTTGCATTTATATTTTTTTTTATTGTTGATGTTGGTGATATTGCAAACGCTTATACTTGTCAATATGTTGTTGATACGTTCTCTACAAATGCAGTTAACTGCGATGTAGAAGGACTTGTTTTATATACAACTACACATGTTTATTTATTTACTAACAAAACAGGTAAAGAAACAGAAAAATAACAAATCTTCCAAGTCATATTATATATAATAAAATAGTGATCACATTGGTTACTTTCTACAACGATTTCCGCATTAATAGTAAATAAAACCTTGAAATCTAGTTCAAGCAAAAAAAAATTTCACACGCCCATAATTACTTTAAGCAAACAACCCTTTTTCCAACAGCTTCTAGTAAAAGTACTTAATCACTCTCAAGCAGTACTTATAACTGGACCCAAACCAAAACTGGCCTTAATTTCCACTGCTTTCATGGCTTCAAATCTTGGTTCCTTGGGCTCGAACTTGACCCCAGCATAGAGCTTCATGTAGTCTTCGAACACGAATTTCGGGTACACTTGATTCTTCTCCTCTGCTTCTTTCTCCACTAGGGTTAGTGCTGGGTAGATCACCGCATCACTGCCTGGGTTGTAGAATGAAGCTATTGACATTCTGGTGCCATCTGTTTGGGCAATCACCCTGTGTTCCACACTCTTGTACTTTCCGTTGGTGATCACCTATAGGAGTTCAAAAAAAAATGTATGTTTGTATATGTAAGTATTCAAATTGGGGGTTAAGTAACATTAAGTTGGAATATGATTGGGTTATAATCAGTCTTTTTCTAGTGCGGTTAACTCTGAATAACCGTAAAATTGGAAAATTTTAAAAAGTGCAGTCAAGATCGAAGTTGTTGAGTTAATAGGGTTAAATTTTAATTACCTCAAGTTGGTCACCAAGATTGATAACAATGGAGTGGCGCATGGGAGGCACATCAACCCACTCTCCGTCCTTGAGGAGCTGGAGGCCACTGACCTTGTCATCCTGGAAGAGCAAGATGAGGCCGCCGGCATCGGTGTGGGCCCGGAGACCCTTGATCAGGTCTGGGTTAGGACATGGAGGGTAGTTGCTCACCTTGGTGCCAAAAGTTGGTCCCTTTGTTCCATAAAATGCCTTCTTAAGGTACCCTTGTTCCAGTCCAAGATTCTCACACAACAAGTCCAGCAGCTGCTCTGCTAATTTTTCCAATTTCAATGCAAACTCCTTCATCACATTCCTACATACATAAGTTTTCATCACAATTCCGCGTCAGATATCACATAATATGCCTAAAACTCGAAAACCAACTATTTTCAGGTAATAATTTTCACACTCTTGTTTTCTCCTTCCGCAATAACCTTTTTATTTCTGTCTCATTTGATTTATGCAATCTTGAGACTAGAAAAATACGAAGAGTGCATGGGAGAAAAGGAGAGCGCAAAAATCACTTCTTTATGTTACTGTGCGATTGCCATACCTGTACTCATCCTTGAGATCTGGTACTTCAGAGATGTTCGATTGAGGAAGATGGCGCAAGTGGAAAGTGCTTTCCCAATCCATATCTTTGACTTCTGTCTGAACACCCTCAAGGCCTTTGCTGGCCACCAGCTCCTTGAACCTTTGCTCCAAACACTGCTTGTAGTGCTCTTTTGTCAACCTCTCCACTGTGTCCAGAAACTCAGTTGGAATCCCATGACTCACCAGCTGCAATATTTGTCAAAACCCAAAAGGTAATTATAATGTGAAATATTTAAGAGAGAGAAAGATGAACTGAACATAGAAATTAGGAAGCTAATTAAGCATCTTAATTATAATCACCTCAAAGAAACCCCAGTTCTCACAGGCATCTTTGATCTTTTCCATTGTAGCTTTTCTTCCCTCACCATTGAGGCTCTCCAAGTTGATAACTGGGAAGTTCTCCATCTCTCTCTCTCTCTCTCTCTCTCTCTCTCTCTCTCTCTCTCTCTCTCTCTCTCTCTCTCTCTCTCTCTCAACTCTTTCTCTCTCTACAAGTGTTTGGCTAATTTGTTCTTGTGGAGTGGAGTTTGGTGCTTGTGCTATTTATAGAGATAGCAATGACCCGAAACGTAAAAAATAAAACTTGTAGTAGTTAAACATGCAAACTATTTGTAAAGTAGTGAAGGGTAACTTGAGGAATTATAATAAAGAAATTAATATTCTAAAAGGAAAAAAACAAATCCAAATAGCATAATCACGTGGCCCCACTATCTACTATGTTTGGATCGATACATGGGCTAAAATTAATTTGCATTGTTCTACTTAATATTCTCTTTGCACTACCTAAAATGAAAAAGAAAAAGAGAAAACCTTCTCTATACATCTTCTCGAGTCTTTGGCTGGTAATATGGACCACCACGACACCATCCATGGTTGCTGGCTTGCTCTGATCTTTCCAAATTTTTAGCGCTTTGACCAAATAATTGGGGTTTGGCTTACCCCACGGTTCAATTTGCATGCATGCTGAGGACCCCGCACTATCACTTTCTATCTGTTTGGAGTGCCTTCAAAATGATTTGGAAGGAAGGTGCCTAGCTCTTGCTTTTGCATTTTTTCAAAATTATTTCAAGTTTGATTTATACAGTGGTGGAAATATGTTGTGTCCTTACATGATGGCGTGGGTTCGAACCCCATCAGTGACTAATCTAACATTTAACTTATTAACGCTATCGTTTCACTAAAAAATTAAATTAAATAAAAAATAATAGTCATTTTGTTTTTTGTTTTCACTTTTTTTAAAATTGAAAACTGAAATTTTGTTTGGTAACTAATTTTAGTGTTATGTATTTATAAAAAAAATTAAAAAAAACTAAAAACTACTTTCTTGAGTTTTCAAAATCTGGTCTTAGTTTATAGTATTTGGTTTTCGATTTTCCTTTTTTATTTAAAAACTAAAAATAGTTATAAAATAAGATTTTAGTCAGTTTAAAAATGAAAACCAAAAAGAAAAAACTGAAAACGAAATGGTTATCAAACGACCCCTTACTTATTAATACATGGATTTATTTACGTGTGTATTTGTGGAGCAACTTTGAATGTATATCAGAACTCGGTCATGTAGCCTTATTACTTCACTTAAATAATAACATGCAAATTAGTTTTTTTATTTACTAATATAATTAGAAATATTACAAATTAATTATATGTCGTATACAATGGCGGAGTCAGAAATTATTCAGCGAATGGGCTAAGTTAAAATAATTAAAATTTCAAGCATGAACTCTTAAAATCCAAACAATAAACACGTAAACTCGCAGCTGTACAAATAACTAAAAATAAAGTGGGCAAGAACTTACTAATTGATAAGATTAATCAATAAACTTGCAGACTAAGAGTCAAAGATTAAATATCTATGTCTGAGTGCCTCTTTGTATTTGGCAAGAGGTGTAGGCTATTGTTTTTTAGACTTCAAATGTCTAGTCAGGTCTGTAATTCTATATTGAATTAACAAACAGCTTTCATAAGTTACGAGTGAGTGTATTGACTAGTGAAAGGTTAATTACAATCTACAAACAGCTACGTATTGCAGTAATGACAATGAAGTTTTCAATTTAATACTATAAATTTTTATTGTTGGTTAAAGTAGTTAGTTTTTAAGCATTTAAAATACTTTTATTATTTTATATTCTCTAAAAGAAAACTAATTAGGATTCAAACTTTACATTAGTTGCGTAGGTAAGAACCATAAAAAAATCAAATCATATAATAGCCGAACTAATTAGTATTTGTAAGGGAACTTTAACGAAAAGCTTCCGGTACTGTTTACTTTAATGAAAAATCATATTTTTACACTAAAAAGTCAATCATGGTACTATTCATTTTACCATTTATTTTGTCCTTATCATTAAAACTTAAAGTTTTCAAACATTTTTCATTAGTTTTCCGTATTTTTAATATTAAAAACCTCCCTAGCCATGTACATGGCTCCACTAGTGGTCGTATACTATTTTTTTGTCAAATTTAGAAAGAAAAAAATGCTTATAAAAAAATGTTGTTTTATCATATACTCTTAGTATAATATGTGAAATTATGCATTGCGTGTCTTGTGCTACTATTTAATTACCATTTTATCATTTGTCCTCAATTGGAGATATAATGGAGTTGTTAATAAAACAGAATGGACAATGAGATGTTTACAATTGATATATATGGTTCTAAATCAAAGCCAAAGACTTCTCTACCCAAATTAACGAACAAGACTTAACTAATTAACCAAATCTACTGACGGACGTCATGCATGCACGCGGGCGGCTTCCATGCTTAATCTAGCATCTAAATCTAATACATTTTTCCTAGATTGTGTAATTAAATAAGAATAACAGTATGCCAGTCTAATATCCTGCACTAACTATGAAATATGCAGTATAATATCTTTCGGATAAGTTGAGGAAATAACTTAGGTTCATCCGCAGCCGCTTGTTGATGAGAAAATATATTAATGTTGAATTGTCGATTACGCCTTTCAGTTTGTTCTTAACTAGTAAACCAAGACGTGATCGATGACTTGCTTTTTTGGACGAATCTTGCGGAGAAAACCACTAGATTTAGTTCACATTATTCGTCAATAGAATATTGACGTCGAAAGCTTTTGGCTCATCATTGAACTAAGAATATTGATGAGTTTGATGTAAAGATGAATCAAAGTACAAATTATACACCGATTCATTTTTGTTAGTAAAAGTGGGATAACTAGTGGTGAATTACAATTATCCATTCCTTTTGGGTGTGGAGGATAGTTGAGAATTGCATCCTATCCATGGCCACGATCAAGCAGATTCACAGCTTAAAAGTATCAAACCTAGGACATCTCATTTTTTTCTTTTAGGAAGCTGCTATTCAAACTTTTCCACTGAACCATGTATTGTGGTTAAACACCGATTCTTTGAACCAACACTTAAGTTTCCTTTGTAAAATTTAAGAGCTTTGCAAGATATAAAAAAAGGCAACATTAAATGCGATTCTATTGCACATGATCATGTTCTCATTTCACCCGTTTCCCATAGATGCTAATAAAGTGAACTTCTTGCTCCAATCTAAATTAGAACTATATAAAAGTACTTGATTTAAGCACTATAACAATTGATGATAATGTTAGTGAAAAACACTTAAAAAAATTCAAAGATAAAGAAAACATTTCACCTGTCAATGATAGTTAAGTACAATAACAATTTAATTTAGGAGTTTTTTTTTTCTTTCTTCGGATCGGGAATTAAAGTAGATTCAATAAAAAAAACTTATTTGTATATAAATGGAAAAAAAAAAAAAAAAACCTACTACATGATAAATTAAGACAACTGTATCTTTGTGCTTTCAATCATTACTTGGATAGAAACCAAACAAAGCAGATAAGTTTGGTCCATGTTTGTGGGGGAATACACAATGTGAATAGTGAATACGAACAACTTTACTATACAAACTAAGAAAAGCCAATAAAAATATTCTCTCTCTACCTTCCATCTCTTTGGGTTACACTCAACAGAAGACTATCTTTTAACATCAAGCTAGGGCAAAAAAGGTTGAGTCAGCTCCCATATCTCCAATAATACTGTTCACCTGGTCTGACCTCTGCCCAATCAAATTCTGCCAAATTTGCATGAAACCGTTAAATAATTAACCCTTCAATTCGTCATATGTCAAATTTAACTTTGAGACTCTCCGTCAAGCTGTAAATATACAAATGAGAAAATACTGAGGTGAGGATTTGAGACATCCTACTAACCATAATCTGGCCCTGAGGTAATTTTATATTCACGACGTCTTTTATGAAATGAAGTCTAGGGTTTCTTTCAGTTGTTAAAACTATGAGTTTCTAAAGCAAACTTTGACAACGATTTTGAATATAAATTCTTTTTCTTTTGGTTTTTTCGTCACTTGATTTGTCTCTTATAGGATTTGTTTGTAAATATTTTTAAAATGGCTGAAAGCGTTTTGAGCGAAAATGTTTTTTTTTATCAATTTTTAGTAGAAATGCAAGAGTGAAACCTAAAAAAAAAATTTGGAGTGTTTTCAACAAGAAACACATAACTGGTGTTTCTTAGAAAAAACGCTTCAAGTGTTTTTAGAAATCAAAAATATTTTCTCTAAAAATGTTTTTGATTATTTTAATAGTATTTCTAAACAAGATGTAACTTAGTAGTTAGGTATAGCTAGTGGAAGACAGATTGAGGGATCCTCTGGAAAGACCCTTTAATTAGGTTCCTTTCACAATCCAATTCACCCATGATACCATCCAAATATAATAATATTTCTTACTACTTTTATAAAGTATAAAGTAACCAAGATTATGGGAAGCACTCCTACTTGAATGGTCGGAAAATGCTGTGGCACTCGATGGGATAAAGTAATGTTTTGCGTCAAACACCACTCGGACACAAGAAAACAAACCCATTTGGAAAGCATTGCACATGCCATACACATTCATAATTGGTAGCGAGTGATACGATCAATTAAGTGATGAAAAATGTGGCTCCTACGCACCCACCGCATTGTTCGTGAGCTTTTTGTGCATCTCCTGCAGGTCCTGTCTATTCTGAAAATTAACACAAGAAGTTCTGGATAAGTACATGAATTTGCAAGCTCCTATAACTTGTGGAACAAGATTTTTCAATTTGTTGGATTTCTTTTAAATCATGTACAAATTGCGATAGGATTGGGACAGATCAAAGAGTTAAAACCAAAATGTGTACATGATATCGCATTTTGCTATTATGCCCTCACATGGGATTTATGTGAATTAATTTGGAATGTAGCTTTTGGACCATTCGATCATTTTAGTGGTTGCGAGGTGAATTAAGTTTAATAGATATTGGACAGAGACCCTTCCTCTATCCAATAATTCCATGGATTAGGTATAAAATTGCAAGTTGTGGATGGCCGACATTAGAGATTTAAGGTGTTTTCGGTGTTGGTAAAAGCTTTCAATTAGCACTATTTCCGTATAATGTTGCAAGAAAAAAAATATTTTTACTGTCACAACATAGTTACATTCACCTTATGTCATCTACATGTCAATAATATATCAAAATAATATCGATACAGTGAACTTATTTGTTACGGTACATAATATGCTATTTGAGAAAAATGTGACAACAACAGTGGCGTTTGAGAGAGAATTACACTGTGAGTAAAATTTTGGTACGAGTCATGTCATTAGTGGAAAAAGGAAAAAAGGGTAAGAAAGTAAAAAAGCAGAAGGAAAAAAAAACCAAAATGGAGTTTTTTGGGTGCATTCTTGATCAGGATGTTTATTGGAACTAAGGTGGTTTAGGACCATTTAGCGGCCGGAAAAAATATATATATGAAGGTCTTTCACTATTCGTTCTTTAATTTGTTCCTATAAATTTGAGTTATTTTTTGTGGGTTTCAATTAGCTATCTAGTTATAAAGTAGATGTTTAAGACTTCTTTTTATTTTGAACAAATGATATTATCTATACAAATGGGGGAGGGGATGGGCTTGGCCTCATAATGGGCTAGCAATAATGTGCTTCAAATTCGTCTTTGACGAGAATCAAACCTAAGACATCTCACTTACAAGTGAAGAGGAATACCACTAATTAAACTGTAGTACTAATTGGCAGCAGACATTTAAGACTTGAGTTTGAAAGATTGAACCTATTATTTCATTTGGAAATGGAGTAAGAAAGTTTGGGAATCTTATTCCTGGTTCAAAACTATGACTATTGACTATTGCTTGGAAAATTAATGTACCAAAAAACTCGATCCCCTTAGGTCACGCCATATCATACTCAATCACGTTAAACTCTTTCCCTAAACAGCAGTTTTGGTGGCAGCTCTTTGCTTGACTTAATTAGCCATTTCTCTATACAGTCACGTCACCTCATCTTCTTCGTAAAGTTATCGGCACTTTTCTTTTCGGTGTTAGAAGATGTCTCAAGTTTTCAATCCCTTCTCAGTTTCAATTCTGTAAAGTCGCATATCTGGCTGTATGACATGAGCTATGAAGTTATGAACATGATCACGTTGTGAAATTCCTACAAAGCTTGCGTGTTGCAAATGAAAAAGGTTAGCATTTTTCACGACCACCTACGATAACATTTGTGACATCAACCAATGAAAATTCATTGTACAAGAATATTTTCTAATATGACGGGCTAGTTATATCATGCTTAGAAAATTCTAGGGTTTGTGAGAGCATGTGTTATCAATTATATCATCAATGTGATGAATGCGATATCAATAATAGTCAATGTTTGCATTTATTTTGTACTAAGTACTTTATGCATGGGTGGGTGTTGACACATCTATGGTACCACTTCTTTTACATAATTTTTGACATACGTTTTTATGGAGCTCACTTCGCAATGTATTTTAGTAATCTGAATTGTTTATCTTTTAGAACATCATTCATATGTCACCTTTGCAAAAAATTAGACAAATCCAAACCATTAAGACATTCATTTGTATTGAAGAAAAAGAGACGAATCCGGTTTTACAAAGAAACCATAAGCTCTTAATCCAATAGTCATATTGTTTCAGATTTTGGTGATTGTTGATAGACATAACATTTGAGGGAAGACCTAAAAGATAAACGGTTTGGATTATTGAAATACATTACAAAATGGATCCCATAAAAACGTATGTCAAAAAGTATGTAAAAAATATGGTGCCACAAAAAGGAAAAGAAGGGGAATATTACTGGTGGCTTTGACTATTGAATTTTGATCAACAAGGACCATGACTTCACCAAATCGTGACATATTAACTGATTTGATGTAGATTAATATTTTCCCTATTTTATGATAATAATATAGTAATCACATAGTGAATTAACTTTAAGAGACATGATTCCCGCACTTCATTTTCATTTACGAACGACCATCTATTTAGTTATGTCATTTAATTATTTTTTAATTTATTCAATTCAATCAGCTATAAATAAAAAGAAAGAGAAGATCGAGAGAAACTTCCCTAACCCTAATCCCTCAACCAACAAAATGTAAGAAGCCAAATTCTACGGTATTCATTGAACTGATACAATATTGGGGAATATCCATGGAAATCCTTTCTGTGGCGAGGCTTCATTTTCCGAAGGCTCCAAGGCACACAGATTGGATTAGAGAGATTAATTCTGTCTAATAACAGAAAAAGAAATGGGAAGAGGATCCTCTTCGGATCCACTTTGTGGAGATCCTAGAGATCCCCATATCTTAGTTGTTCATCATATACCGTGCGGCTAATTTTCGTCAGATACTATTTATATTTAATTTTAAATAAAAAAAATTAAATAATTTCTGACCATACGATACACGATGAATGACTAGGATCCACACAAAGTGGATCCGGATGGGATACAATTTCAAAGAAATGTGGTTGCCTGCTGCATCTGACCAATTCCTTCAATTCCAATTTGTAATTTCCACTAATTCACTTGGGAGCCTTTCCTGCCAACTTCGTGTGAGATATTTATGTATTTGAATTGACGACTCCTGAGAGCGTCAAACAAAGCTATTGACTTTGACTCTTTTGGGGTCGTGGTTTTGATGTGTGACTAATGATGAAACAGTCACCGATCGTTTCATGGGGACAAAATAAGGTTCAATTGGCCCATGGGTGGATTGTTAGATGAACAATATTTGATTTGTAATCCTTGATGAATTTTCTTCAAGACTAATCAAACATATGACTCGTAATGAGGTCACGTTTTGCATGATCGTTTTGTAGGATAGAATATGTTCAATGCGATTCCAAAATCTTACAACAAATTCATATTTTTAGAGAAGCTATGGGCTTATTTAAAAGTGTTTTTAAAATGATTGAAATTATCTTTGATGAAAATGATTTTGGAACATTTTTTTAGTACAAATGCTAGTGAATCCTAAAATAGTATTTGAAGTGTTTCATACAAGAAGCAAATAAGAAAGCACTTCGAGTGAATTATTTTCTCTAAAAACAATTTCAGTCATTTCAAAGACACTTGATATAACAAATGATTTTGTTATATTAGGATGTACTATAATCAGTCTTGTGTTTGATTTAGTAATTTTCTTCATGTAATAATTTACATCTGAAGTTATATTGTCTTTAAAAGAAAAACTACGCATTAATTTGATCTTGAAGTTATGTATGTACACATAAAATTGAATTTTGATTTAATATATGGATTTGTTTTGGTCTAAGAAAATCACGAGATAAATTAAAAAATCATAATCTTAGCCAGAACCTAATTGTAATAATTTGTTGTGGCGGCCGCGGCAAGCAACACTCACTGAGAGCGAGACCTCGTCAACGAGAATCTCACCCTCGCAAGTGTTCTCAGGCGGCCGCACCAAAGAACTTCTCGTGAATAGGAGCCCATACAAAATGAGCGAGCGTTACGTTAACCAAAACTCAATGGGCTGACTAGTTGGACCTTATTCTGCTCTATGCATCCTTTGCTGTTGAAATTTTTGTTGAACAAAAAAATATGAATCATGAGAGAATGCTGGCCCGTATACTTCACTTCAAGCTATGCTCTACACATCTCCAAATATCAAAAATTTCTGTTGGTAGTCTTCAAAAATCAAATCTTTGACACGGTTGCTCCGTGGCGTATCCTGCACAAGAAGAAGCTTAGAGTTATGGTTATGCCGCACGAAATAGTTCGAGGGAGACAAACAAGCAAACGACTATGCCAGGTTTACTGCTAGCAAAGACCTAAATCCATTATATTTCAGACCTGCTTTCACTTCTCAATCAGTGACATAGAAATAGTCGTGAACATTGATGAGAAGGAGAAGGAGATTCTTACTAAGCACCGAATTTCCTCTTAATCGGCTAATGATGATTTTACCATTGTTTGCGCTCTGTAAAAACTACGGGAAAAAGAAGTGTTAATATGTTAGTTGTCAAAAGGGCATCAAAAGAAGCAAACAATCCCGGTAATATACATATACAACTGCAGAGGAATGTATTGTAGCAGGAATTTGCAAAGGGATTACACAATGCAGGAAAATAGGCTTAACTTCAACGATGTTAAACAAATGGTGCTGGCTGTGTGCAAGTGTAATTGTGTTGCCTATCAGGAATCACTTACATATTTATGTTAACCACTCCCAAAATAAAAGGTGCGTTTGCCAAGAGACGGCTGAAAGAGTCAAATCAGATCATTTTGTTAGACTCATCGTAAAGCTGACAAACAAAAATTCAACATGACATGGAAATCGAATGAGCAACAATATACTATTTAGACAGTTTACCTCTTATGCTCTACTTATAGCCTACTTGTAGCATCAAATGACGATAGCTACGGCCACACATAAAACGCTGCCATTTATACTGTACAAATTTCGGGTAACTTATCTGCATCCTTTCTTGGACAAGCCTGAAATCAGATAACTGCATAACTAACCAGATAGAGCTTCATGATCATTTTCTAGTACCTTCAGTCCAAGAAAAATAGCTCACCATCTTACAATACACCGCTGAATGCCTCTAGATATGGGGCGAATGATTGATGGATCCCGTTGAGCATACAACAAACCAACCTAAGAAATGATAAGAAATGCACGATCTTAATATTAATATTAATATTGCAATGCATTTCTATCTACAAATGAAAGAAATTGAAGAGATATCTATCTACCTCCACCAATGCAACAGCAGAAGGATCGTCCATGATCTCAAGGCTACAATCAGCTAGATAATTAATCTGCACCCAAGTACGTAGGAAAAAGTAAATAAAAAAGCATTCAGGAAGGAAAAGACAGATATAAGTTGATGCATTCTCCCACCCTAAACTAAGAAAATGTATTCTTTGTTTCTCCTGCCTATAGTGAATTGCAGAAAGAGTTCCAGGGGGCATACCATCAACCGCAAAGATATGAACATCTATCAAATGACCTATCAAGTGGGGGAGGGGAAAGTGCTTTAACGTTTAGACCAGCTACTTATTAGGCATCATTACTATTGTTATCAACGTTGTACAAAAGCATAGACTATAAAATATGTAAAAACAAATTTTTACTGGAAATATTCAGCTTTCTTCCAAGTGCAGAACTAGTAATTCTACCAAGTGTCAGAAATAAAAAAAGAAACCACAGACTACGTACTCCAAATTCTGTATTAATTAGAGACTGCACAAAATCCATCAGCTGAATCTTTGCCCATCCAAGGCACATGGTGGGATCATTTTTAGGTGGAGGATGTCTCCACGGTGCACCAAAGCGTAGTCTATCTTTTGAAAATTTTCCACTTCGTGCATCAGCAGCAAACTTTTGAAGGAGCCCCAATGCCTTCTCCATGGCCGGATTCACTACAGTAATCTAAATGAATAGACTTGAATAGCAAGTAAGGCAGCACAAATTGCATAAAGAATTATAAAATTACGAAAGAGGCATAACCACGGTTGTTAACAGGCCAAGTTAGTCGGTAAGACTAATGTATATACATCTAGGAAATCAAATATACAATGAAGTGAACAGAAATTCCAAGAAGGTGAATTGCAAGTAATATATCATGAGATTTCCATACACTTATCAATGAACCAAAACGTACGAAATTACAAAGACAAGTGAGTAAGATCATCATGCTCCAAAGAAACTTACTTGCAAGTAAGCTAAATATGAATCCACAATGTCTTCAAATGTGCTATCTTTGTTGTCTTCTAACCTTCAGATAAACAAAAAGGGTATTTATATAGCATTAAAACTATATACAAATAAAGTAGTCATAAACCATGTAGCATCAATTCTGGTAAAAATTAGGCACAGGTTGATTGGTGAAGAAGACACATGATATGAGATGAGATGGTAAAAAACAAAGATAAATATCACCCTTACAGTTGATAGTAATTGGCCTGTTTGAGTGCATAGAGCTCAAATAGGTGTCGTGGGTTTGGACCAAATACCTCAACAATCACCGACCACTGAATTTTGACAAAAATAATGCTAAAGGTCACTAAAATGTCCAGCAGTTCAAGACATAAAGAAAGAAAAAAGTGCAAGAAAATGAAGAATCATCAGGATATCTGATGGACCTAATTTCAGGATTAGTAGGAAAACTGATCGATTTTTATTCCCCCCTGCCCAATTTTACTACACTGGAAGTATGTTTATTCAAAATTAGAGAAGCGTATTACCTCTGAATTACTGAAATAATCAGTAACCATATGTAACTTAGCTTCCTGGGGACTCCAGCCAAAAGCCTGCAGAACAAACCAAGTATAAATCCATGATAACCTCCAGTATCCTCACAATATTCAAAACATGAACACGACATTTTAGAACAGGCCCCGAAATGACATGTCAGTCTAAGTTGAGTCGTGGCTGGCAGGGGGCTCAACACTTTTAATGGGTTGTGCCAGGAACAGTCACATGATAAGCCATTCCAGGCAAGAACACATTATGGGTTCATACCAGGCACGACATGTAGCAAAAACAAATTAAAAAACAAAATCTCAAATCTAGTGAACCACGTCCCAAAATATAGAATTGAGCACGATACAAGTCACGGAACAAATGTTCCCATGCTTCATGCTTCAAGCTTAAGGTATTAGTATCTGCACAGCAGAAAAGAATAACTAGTGTTTGTTCCTTTTGGTCAATGAAGTAAAGGCAAATGCAAACACATGTAATGATCTTGTATAACCATGCATCTTTAGAGTAATACGGTTTCAGAGTCTCAGTTTAAGTACCTCACGAGAGATGAATATGTCTGGAAATCCAAAATCCATGTAAGCTCGGTATGAATAGTAACTGTAACAAAGCAACAGGAATTAGAATTCAAACAAACAAGAAAATAAACTGAAAAGGAGGAAATACACCGAAAAGTAGGCCACTGCAGAAGTTTAAAAGGTTAATTATTAGCTTGTGACATATAAATGTATAAGTGATATGATGTTATAGAAACACAAATGGCTAGGAATGAATCTCACCTATCCGATGTCACGAGTATAACAGGAAAGCACCTCTCATTTGCACCTAAAGCAATTATTCTCCATATTAGACTGTCGTGATACATGGATCCGCAGACTGATGAATTCTCATCCAACAGAATCGCATTCTTTAAAACTTCGACATTGTTAATAACCAGCTTAGGCTGCTCCATACAATAAGAAACATCACAATTAGAGATTCATAAAAACTCCACACACTAATCAAAACCACACAAAATTTCAGCAAATACTAAGAATGAGTATAAGCAACCAAAAATGCGAACTTTATTACCTGAAAATGATCAATTTCAGCTGCTTGTGACAACAACTCCATCAACAGACAAGGCCAATCAGTACACAAATTCGCTAAAGACCCCGAAAATCCCCCAGTCCGATTAAAATGAGCAATGGCATTAGCCCTCCAACTCTGCTGCTGCTTAATCACCTCCTTTGCCAATCTCAATGCCACAACGGCCTCCCTATAATACGAAGCCTCCTCCAACGGCACATTCTTCTTCTCAGTCAAACCCAAAATCCCATCAATCTCTTGGCCATTACATCGAGCACTTAGCGCGAACACTGCCCGATCCCACAAAACCGACCCGGAAACTTTCTCAGAAAGCGCGTTCTTGGAAGCCCCATTGCCGGCAATAACGCGGCGGAGCGCCGTGTTAAGACCATGCCAATTGCTGAGAATGGAGAAGATTTGATGGGAGCTGATGGAACCCAGCTGGACGCCCTTGTGAGCCATGGATTCGAGGCAGCTTTCGAGCTTGGTTCGGCAATTGGGTAAAGTGGTCGGCGGGCAATTGGACCAGGAAGCCCATGGAAACGATTGATTGAACTGCGGGTGGTGATCTTTGATGGACTCGGCGAAGTCGACGTAGCCGGTGAGGTGAGGGCCTTTGTTCCACTCCCCCAGCAGACCTGGAGAAAGACGAAGTGTTAGAATCTAGAGAGAGATATGGAGAGAGCGAAAGAGAGTAAAAGGGTGATTACGTTCGAGGATGAGGGTGGTTTTGCCGGCGCCTCTGGGGCCGTGGAGGATCAGAGGCTGAGGCACGCGGTGGCGCTGGGCGTGGTTGTTGAGCACGGTTTCTAGCAATGGCCGTGGGATGATCTTCCATGGTTTGTACACCATTTTCTGAGATTTATGAAGCTTACTAACTGTGGGTGGGTCGTTTGTGGTGGAAGGAGAGAGGGGTATTAGAAGGGTTTTAGAGACCAAACGACGGCGACCCTCAGCAAGCTGCCTGAATAAATGTTTGTTCTTGGCCAATTGCTCGCATTTTTTTGTTTTTGTTTTTTATGTGACCAGAATGTTTACACAACAGTCAACAGCACTACGGTTTAATGATATTTCTATTCACTTATAAATAAGAGATTTTAAGTTCGAATCTCGTGAATGGTGAATTTGATACCAAATGAGGTCTTAGGTTCGAATCTCGTGGATAACGAATTCGATACCAAATTAGGTTGATCATTGTATGGCTTAACCAAACTCTTCATCTCCTTAATGTAAAATATCGATATACTAAAAAAAAATAAAATTACCGCCTACGTGGACACGGGTTAAGTAAGATAATCATTATAGTTATCATGTTCGACTCTTTTTTCATCAATTTGAGTACTCATTTTTTGATTTGGATTCTCTCTTGAGCTAATGAAGAAGATCCTCCTGATTCATCATCGTGGCCCGTTGGATTTTTATTCAACGACTACAAAATAGGGAGTCCTTTTAAAGTTAAAATAATTGTAGCCGTTAGATAAAAATCCAACGGTCCATAATAATGGGTCAAGAGGATCCTCTCCATTAGTTCATGATAGGATCCAAATCCCTCATTTTATATGTTGTAATAGTGACATATGTGAGCTAGTCTATATAATAACGATAATGTTTCTAGGTCATCTAACTCACTCGGGTTTGGTTTTAATAATACGAATCATTCACATAATAGAATAATTAACCACTAGATTTGATTATACGATTGATAAATTTTTTAGTTACAATTACAATCGTTCATTTTCCGTACCATTGAAATAAAAAATCCAACTTATTTTCTCCGCCTAAATGGTTCAACCCATACCCAATTTAGTGGTTGAATATTGGGATTTATTGGTCCACAGTCCTATCCCAATGTATGGTTCTCATGGGCAATGCAGAATTGGGTTCTGGGTGGCCAGAACAATTCACACATTATATTTATCAATTCCATACTAGCCAAGCCCATTCAGAAGGAGAATTTTCTTAATTGTGATTTTTTACAAATGAATATTTTTTGTTCGATAAATGCTAAAGGAGATTCTTTCAAAAGTTGGACTCTTCATGAATTTTGATTTTGGCACAATGTTTTACAATGTTAGCACGAAAATTAATATTGACAAAAATTTATAGAATCACACTTTCAAAGAATCTCCGTAACATTTCTCTTTTTGTTTCGATAAATATTCACGTTACCGATCTCTCCCACTCTCCTTGTTATTATTATTGTTATTATAATTAATATAATTATTATTATTGAATGGATAGTGCTGGCTAGTTGGCTAGTTGGCATTTATATGAAACAACAAACCATATTTAAGTCAATATTGAAGAATATAGTAGTTCAATCAATCATTCATTCATTTTTGGGGGAAAAAGCAAACATCATTCATAAATAAACGATATGACTCAAAGGATTTTAGATGATAAATTTAAGTATTTCTCCGCATCAACTTCTCCATAATTTTTCGTCATTTAACGTGACAGTTACACTTTTATATGATATTATTAATTTTTTTATTTATATAAAATGTGTATTTGTTATTAGTGTAATGTTCTATGTCGATAACGTTCAACATTATCATTTACCCATTTACACAACGTAAGTCATAGTATTCAATCAGGAGCTTAAGTATCAACATCCCAAAAATAATGACAAACTGGAACAGGAAGACTCAGACTCATCAAGCATCTATACTATTAGGCAGAAGGCCTTATGGTTAAACATTCATATAAACCCAAAAAAAACTTTTCTTTATTAAACCAAAAAACGCAACCAAATATTTAAAAATGATTAAATTTTTGTGAGAGCACAAGAGGGTCTTACAAAATTTTGACAAATTAGACCGTTAAAACAGAATTAGACACTCAAATAATACGTACATGTTTTTGTATCCTATCAAGATCAAAATTTGTAAATTGCAAAGTAATCTAAATGAAACAGATGTGTAAGTTCATCGAGTGTTATTAAGAAAACACCTCGTGCACGCAAAAGCAAGTACAAACAGACTAGTCGTAAATTACGCGAGTATTATCAACTTGTATAACTTAATTTTTTTTTCTTGAAAAAAAAAGATTACGGATGGTAAATCACTTTTATCCATTTATTTTGGAAGTTAAGAAGACACACAAAGACATTACAACCTACATCTGATCACAAATCTAACTTTAACACCAACAATAAGTTTCGAATCCAAAACATTTAATTTTAAATTTTAAAAAAATCTCCTAATCCGTCCGCTACAGTCCCCATCGATTCTGGTAGTTAATCTTCACTCCAGTCGTTGCCCAAAATCCAGCAAAAAGAAAAAAGAAAAAAAATCTGCCTGTCACATCCTTTTCAGTCTCTCTCTCTCTCTCTCTCTCTCTCTCTCTCTCTCTCTCTCTCTCTTCATTGTTCGCCATTGTTGCTCTCTTCCCCACACTCCTCTCGATCGCTTCGCTTCACTTTTCTCCATCCTCTCATTTTTCTTTACTTCCAAGCATTCTCTCTATTTCTCTCATGCATTGCTCAGCTGTGCCCGAGACAGACCCGAACCCGACCAGGTTCTAACCCGGACCACATCCCAAATGCATCGCGCCACCGCCGCCACAAACCCACTCCAAACCCTCCTCGACCTCATCAACTCCACCCTATCCCTCCTCCTCCGCTCCTCCCTCAGCGTCCACTCCTTCGTCGGCCGCTGGACCGCCCTCAACTCCAAGCTCGCATCCCTCCACTCCTCCGTTGCCGACATCTCCGACTCCCCCCACTGGGCCCAGAATCCCCTCCTCCACACCCTCCTCCCTCAACTCCTCTCCACTCTCCAGCGCCTCACCGCCCTCGCCGATCAATGTACCGACGCCGAGTTCGCCGGCGGGAAGCTCCTAATGCAGAGCGACCTCGATATGGCCGCCTCCTCGCTCTCTAATCAGCTTCGCGACCTCGACTTGTTGCTCAGATCTGGAGTCCTCCACCAGTCAAACGCAATTGTTTTGTCCCACCCGGGTCCCGGGTCGGATAAAGAGGATTTGGGCTTCTTTATCAGAGACCTCTTCACCCGGTTGCAAATCGGCGGCGTCGAGTTCAAGAAAAAGGCTCTTGAGTCGCTCCTTCAGCTCCTCAACGGCGGCGACGACAAGTCGCCCGGCCTCGTCGCCAGGGAAGGTAATGTCGCATATTTGATTCATTTGCTCGATTTCCACCAGCAGCCTTCCGTCCGCGAGCAGGCTATCTTCGCCGTCTGCCTCCTGGCCTCCGCGGACGACGAGTCCTCGCGCAAGGCAGTGTTCGAAGAAGGGGGTCTGGGTCCTCTGCTGAGAATACTCGAATCCGGGTCTACCCATTTGAAAGAGAAGGCCGCGATGGCGGTAGAGGCACTCACCGGCGACCCAGAAAACGCCTGGGCCGTCTCCGCCTACGGTGGCGTCTCGGTCCTCATTGAAGGCTGCCGATCTGGGTCTCCGGCGACCCAGACACATGCTGCCGGCGCCATTAGAAATATTGCCAATGTGGAAGAAATAAAAACTGCTTTGGGAGAAGAAGGGGCCGTGCCAGTACTAATCCAGTTACTTCTCTCCGGCACCATGACCGCCCAAGAAAAATCAGCCAATTGCATAGCGATTTTAGCCTCCTCTGACGAGTATTTCCGAGCTCTGATCATTCGAGAACGTGCGTTGCAGAGATTAATGCATTTGATCCAAGATTTACCGAGCTCGGACACATTGGAACACGTCCTCCGAGCCATCACATCGCTTTCAGCATCAGATTCCTGCTCTAAAATCCTGTCGTCTTCAACCCTTTTCCTGGTTCAACTCGCCGAGTTCATAAAGCAGGGCAACACAACGCTACAGCAAATCTCAGTCTCCTTACTCGCTCACTTATCGGTGCATGTGAGCGATGGGAACAAGCGAGCGTTGGGCAGCTGTATGGGGTCGTTGGTGAAGCTCATGGAGTCGCCGAAACCGGTGGGTCTACAAGAATCGGCAGCCCAATCGCTTTTGTCGCTGTTGACTGTCCGGTCGAACCGGAAAGAGCTGGTGAGAGATGAGAAGAGCGTGATGAGGCTGGTCCAGCTGCTGGACCCAAAGAATCACGAGATGGTGAGCAGCAACTTTCCGGTGGCGGTGGTCGCGGCGGTGCTCAGCGGAGGGAGCGGTGGTTGCCGGAAAAGGTTGGTGGCCGCCGGAGCTTATCCGCATATGCAGAGACTGGCGGAAATGGAGGTCGCTGGAGCAAAGAAGGCGTTGCAGAGACTCACCGGCGGTAGGCTAAAGACCATCTTCTCCTGGACTTGGAGGGGAATAGATCCTGGTAATTAACCTGCAAAGAAAAAAACCCGCCAAATGAAAGGTTAGTTTTGGAATTCCAGTTTTGTTTAAGGGTACGTGTCATCTTTCTATCCAATTCGCGTGTGCCATGTTGGCATGCCAACCTGGATTGATATGAAAATGACAATTCTACCCCTCACCGAAAAACTGTGAAAGATTGTAAATAGTGTGGTGGCCCACGGAGCCCGGTGGGTCCAGTCCTTTTTAATCTATCTAGAAGGGGCAACTTTTAACCGTTTGACTCGTGAACTCAGTGAATATTTGCGGTGGGATTTTAGCGGTAAAACGGCAGAGTCGTAGCAATTGCTTTTGTTAGTTTTGTTGTTGGTGTCGGGGGTCGTGCATTTTGGCTGACACAGATATTTTAAATTTTGTTCGTTGTGCAAAATACAGAGGAGGAAGGAGGAGTTTGTTTGGATTTTGTAACCGTCCGGGGAATGTGAAATGTGAAAGCGACGTGGCTTGGACAAAAGCAACAGATACACACACATCCTATACCTAATTATTTGTATCATATTATCTGTCATTAAATTTAAGTCAAGCACTAGTTATTTTAGATCGAGTGGCTCTGGGGGCCCACTCTTAACGCCATCGTTCTCAACTTTATCATTTGCCTTAATGGTTGAATGTGAGGTTTTATCACAAAAGATCTCGATCAATTATAAGGTTTTACCACAAAAGGTTTCGGTATGTTATATATTATATTTAATATTTTAGTAAAATATTGTATTGGTAAAGGAAGAAGAAAGAGCATGGATGCGGTTTTTAGGGAGCGTCCTCGTTTTGCTGTTCCCCTTTCTTTTTTGTAATTTTTTTTTTCTTTTGGGTTGTGTTTTTAATTAACACCTACCTGGTTTTTGGTTTGAGAATGTACATTATTTCTCTCGTTGTACTATTGGTACGGGATGTCGTGGTGACAATGTACTTCAATGTAATGTGAGTTTTACTGTCGTTGCTCTCCTTGGTTCTATTTGTAATGGACATGAACTGAACATGGGTTTAGCGTTTTACTTAGAAAGAGTGCAACTCTTTTTGTTTGCTTGCTTTGGTCAATGGTGATGTTATCTGAGCCCTTCAATTCATTTTTGTGTGCCATGATTGTCATGATGAATGTTGATTGATGGATGTGGATGTGGATGTGGATGTGGATGTGGATGTGTAGAGCCAATAGCATTCAGCCAAAAGCCGAAAGCAAAAAGCCCAAAGCTTTTAGGACAAGTTAGATGTTTTTTTTTCATTTTCTTCTTGTATTGTATTATCTGTCTTTCTTTTTGAGCAGATAATGGGCAATGATGAAAGTATTTCGTTTCTGGAAGACTGAGTTGAGTTGGCTCTCTCTCTCTCTCTCTCTCTCTCTCTCTCTCTCTCTCTCTCTCTCACTTTCTCTTTCAACAGATTTGTTGACAGAAGATGGGTCCTGACTCATGGGTGGCACTCCCCTCCTGCTTGTTTTGCATTTAGTATGCATGATAAAAGCCCCTTCAATTTCATCCAGCCTTTTCTCTAGTACTTAAAATGACTTAGTACTAGTTTGGTTTTGAAGTACTTTTATAAAAAATAGGTATAAAAAAAAAGCTGAGCTAAAAAATGTGTTGGTATTGAGAGCATGAATTGCCTTCATCCCCCACATAAAAAAGTGCTTACCTACACCTTAGTATGCCACAGTGTAATTCCAAACAAAAAAAATGACATGTTAAGTGTATTAACATTAACTTTCACCACACGATACAGCAGAATGTCACAGAAGCGTACTTTTAGGTTAAGTGTTTCGCCATTAAAAGAAACCTAGTCACTTGCACCGCTAAGCCTAGAGCTAAATTTGAGGCTTGTGCTTCACAGTGATGAAAGAAAGCAAATATTTGGGGGATATATGCATCATTCCGAACAGAGACTGAAGATCAAAAAAGGTCATTTTATTGGGGTGGGGTTTCTTAGATTTTTGAGAATCTAGAAAAGGTAGAAAATTTGGGAAAAGGATGAAAAATGTCAAGAAAACTTAAGACTAGCTAAGAAGGAAGACACGGCATATAAATAGAATATTAGATGTAGGGAAGAGGGGAGACTAGAAGTCTAGATGTGATATATGAAGCCAACAAGTGCAATTGCTGGTGGTGCTAATGTTTGGGCCTGAAATAATGTTTTGGGTCGAGCCTAGAGTTATTCTCGGTCCAAAAAGGGATACTGGGAATATTCTGTCATGGGCCAAGCCTAGTAGAGTTCGGCCGAATCCTATAAGGAGATGGTTATATCTGGATAGGGGTTAGGTGATCAAATCCCAGTACAATGAGGATTCTCGAAAATTAAGGATGCTTTGAGTCATAAAAGATGCTGAGAATCAAGGGATGAATCTGGGTGATTAAAGAGTTTGGTTCAAAGTCCTATAGGGATTAGGATTGTTCGAGACCTGATGAGATTGGGTTGAGGAATTATAATCCAAGTGGAGTTCTATCTCAGACATGGAGGAGATCATTACTATAAATAGAGAGGGGAGTGCATCATTCAAAGCCCTTCCAATTCAACACACAATTACTCTGCGCAAACTTCTCAAACACCTTGAGATTTTTATTTTATTCTTTCCCCACCAACACATCTTTAGTTTGGATAAACAGCAATGTGGAGGCAACTGGCAACATCTTCAGTTTGGATAAACAGTACTGGAGCTGTAGAATCAGCCGACCGAGGAGTACCTTCAGTTTGGATAAATAGCCTTCGAGACCGACTGATTATTTATCCAAGTCTAGGTTAATAAGGATTTCCGAGTCCTTGTTGGAAGATGTCATCCCATCAGCCTTCTTGGTGAAGTGAGTTGTTACCAGGTTACTACATTCGGCACATTGAAAGTCAAATTTGATATTGAACTTCGCAGAACTAGCAACCTTGTCTTCAGGCTCTAGAACCTGAAGGCCGAGACGTGTTCCTTTCTCGGCTGCAATCGCGAGATCAAGAAGTCAGCATCGCACCCAACGCCACAACAACATATTTTACTCATCGGGCGACGAGTTGGCATGCCCCGCATTCAATCGAATGACGTAGTTAGCTTATTAATTACTTGACCTGCACGCCACGTAGGCTAGGTAGTTTTTAGGGTCAACAAGTATCCATGCATTATTTTTTATATTTACACACCTTTTATTAATTTATGTCTTACGATCTTTTTTAATTCATTCGATTCGAAAGTTGAACGTTGATAGACGTATAAATGTGTATGAAAGATAAAAAGAGGTATTTGGATACCACAACCCACATTAATTTGAACATCTATTATCATTTATATATGTTAACACTTAATTACAAAAATGACTTGTATAATATGAATACACTGGCATTGTAACTTTCATGGCGTGTTTACCAATCGGGGTTGGAATGAAATGAAAGGGAATCATTCCCGATTGAAAGGATTCCAGTGTTTACTAAAATTTTAGGAAATCAAAAGCACATGGGGCCCATCTAAAATTCGGAATCACACTCCGAAAATTCTCGGATTTGGATTCTTAGGAGAGACCTGGTATTTGGATTCCTGGAGAGACTCTTCATCCGGATTCTGACTTTTGTACCGAAACGACCCTCATGATTTTTGGCTAATCCGAAAGTACCCCAACAACTTTGCCTTTCCAACCGATCACAGAGTCTTGTAATTTCATCTTTATCAACTCACGGTGAGCTCCAACGGCGATGGCGGTGCAAACAAATACAAACCCACATACAATGATACAAATCAAAACAATCCAGAATGATAGAGAGATATGGGTTCCTTCGCACCTCTGTTTTGAGAACCAAAGAGGACGGAGAACATTTTCTTTTTCCCCTGAAGACGGAGACCGTCTTGTTTTGAGAACCAATGACGGCCTTGACCTCTTTTCTTCTTACTACTTATTGCAATTTATTTTTCTCTTTAATAAATTATTTTATGAAATGTTTTTTTTATTCTTAAAATCAAATAGAGATAGATGTGCTTCTACAGGGTACTAAAATGTAAAAATATTTGTTAAATGTTTGCTTTTTGATCTTAACTCCTAACTAAAATGTTATTAAAAATAAATAAAGGATAAAATAAAACAAAAAACAATAAGGGCATTTCAGTAATCTTATTGATTTATATTCTGATTCATCTGAATTAGTAAACAAATTATATGAACTAAAGTTCATTCATACTCCGATTCCAGAACATTTAGGTAAACAACTTCAACAGTAATCCGATTCTGACTCCTCCTCAATTCAATTTCTCTTCAATCCAATTCCTCTATTTTGATTACGGTTACGTAAACGCGCCATCAGTTCAGTGTTAAGGATATAAAGTCATGGACTAGTTCTTGTCATGTGATATTGTAATATTTAGAGTCAATAATATATTATTAATATGGGATATCGCATATCATTAAAATGAGATGTCAAAATATCAGTATGTCTATGATGGTAAGTGTAATGTGTAGTCCATTTTCTCTTTCACAATTTCACATGTTGCTTGCCTATGCCTCGCCTAAATTGCATTTGCATCTGCATCTGATGCCTGCAGAAGAAAAGTTCGTGACTTTTTTAATTTTATTTTGTGTTGGGGGAGGGAGGGGTCATATTTTCCCGTGAATCGTGAGATCTCTGTTTAAAGCAACTGTACAAAACTTAGCTGTAAAGCCTGTACACCTATTCCTTTTGGTCATTGTGTGGTTCTTTTCACTGACATTTCCCCGCAACACTGCCACGGTTATAATTCATGACCCTTACGTTAACCACCACTTTTAACGTCCCATGTCTCCATACGTTTCATTCTTCTCTTCTCTAGGTTATGGAGCTTATGAAGTGTACTGGAGAATACTCTTAACCAAATCAATTACGTTTTTTTAGTACTCTTTAGGTCCCTCGGAAGATGAAATCTTTGGTTAGGTGACCTGATTACTATGTTGCGTACATAACGACTTTGTATCATCAAACGTATCGATTCGTTATCAACTATTGACCTATCGTTCATATCGTGATACTACGGATACTAGAATACATCGCTGTCAATATGTTTGTCAATGAATACGTAGACGGAAAGTAATTAATGACAACGTCACATCATCTCAATGCCTTCTCGGACCAGCCATTTTCCGGCAAATCGTAAGAAGTATTGACCATGTCAACATGCAAGCTAATTGGCTTGCTAAAGTGGGATGAACATGATTCATGGGCTCCTTTGTTTTTTTTTTATGGGCAATGATTCAAGTCTGCATGATATCATGGCTGTGACCGTTCCAAACACCAGGGCCCTATTTGTTGGGCTCGGAGGTGCATGTGAAGCATATGCTATAAACTCGCAGTTGCCGTTCAACTCTGCCAAAGAGAATGGATTAAAGTTTTCTGAATACAAGATAATTACATTTGATTTTATATAAATTTCGAGGTCCACCTCTACAGAATAATCTCAATTCAAAAGTCAAGACATATGTTTAGCAATAATCTTGTTTTGCTGTTCCAACCACAGTCTCTGTTGATGCAACAGACTATCTTGATTCATCGATTCGTTACACATAGGATCACTAGTACTTGTCGCATCTGGTAACACTGCAAACGGGTCGTTTTCACTCTGCACACTGAATGTCGGCGCAGCTGCGAACTCATTAGCTTCGTCTGCATGAAATCTCGGAGCTACACTCTTGTTATCACGAGCCACCGCACGGAATGTCGGTGCCATTCCACTCTCGTTGGAGTTTTGGGCACAGAATGTTGCTGCTGCCAACTCTTTCGGACTCTGAGCACAAAATGTTGGCGCAGTTGTGGGCTCATTCGTGCTCCGCGCGCAAAATGTCGGTGCCATTGTGCTCTCATTGGAATGTTGCGTCCACAATGTTGGTGAAATTGTGCCCCCTTTTGGGCTCGGCCCGCCAAATGGTGGCGGTGTCATTGTGGTGTTATTTGGATTGTGGGCGGGAACTGTCGGTACTGTTGTTGTATTGTTTGTATTCTGCGTGGGGAATGTTGGCGCCATTTGTCCAACATTTGAATTATGTGCACAAAATGTTGGTGCCGCTGGTTGGGACGTACTAGGGGACCAAAGCAAATCGTCTCCGAAATTTCCAAAGCCATTGCTGGCGGTGGTTTTTGAACTCGAAGAGGTTGCAAAGCTCTCGATTGGAATTGTATCTTCGAGAAATGGATTGTATTGGTGTTGTGGGACTGAAGATTTCTGAAACAAACTGTCTAGGTTTGATGAATCAAACAGATTATTTACAGACGAAGGTGGTGGCGATGATCTTTGCAGCGGCGGTTCTTTGTTTGTAGACTCGAACAACACAAGCTCCCATCCATGTTTCGCACCTTCTTGATTTTCGACACCAAATAGTTGTTCAACTCCTTTTTCTTGTTGCTTTGTTTGATCTGGTCGTGGTGTCCAGTCGTCAAAAGAAACAAGATCAAACCCAACACTCACCGGTTGAGGTTGATCGACCTCAGCCGGCAATGATTGGGTTGATCCATTCCCATTCGCCCGTCTGATGGATTCATTCTCCGGTGTCTTATCCGGTTGTTCCTCTGAATTATAAAACTCTTGCTCCACCGACCAAGACGGACTCACATTCCCACTGTGGTCGGCGACACTCGTCAAATCCTCCAACGAAGTGCAAGCCGAACCGAAAGCAGAGCCTCTCTCTGACCCCTCGTATTGCTCAGAAGAAGCGATTTCATTCGGTTCAAAGCTCAACCCTTTATTCTTACCCTCCTTTCCCGCCATTTGATCCGAACCAATCTGCAAATGGGTTGGCGGCGACCGACCCGGAAACGAAGCCTGATCCTTCAGAAACTCCTGTAACGTCTCCAGAAGCTCGTCCGAAATTTTCTGCACGCTCGGATACTCCGAGGTCCTCCCAACCCCCAAGATCTTACAGAGCGCGTAAAACGACGCTAGCTCCTCAAATTGTTTTGAGGCTTTCACACAGGCGTGAAAGGCGTTCACGCACGACTGGTATTGCAGTTGGAAGAAGCTATCTAGAAGCAGAGCCAAACCGTCGGATATGTCCCGGTACAGATCGTACGTCTCTTGAACGATCGAATAGAGCGAGATCAATACCAAACGGTTTGTTTTGGCCGCCCCCGTTGGCGTCGTGGCGATCGCTCTGTCGAGCAGTTTCTGCCAGTAATGTATCCGATCGAGCAGAATCGCGGGCTTCATGTCGCGGATGACGGGCCCGTTGGACCGGGAGCTTCTGCGGTTGTTGTTGAATTCCTGGTCGCGCTGGTAGGTGAACCGCCGCTGGAGCTTCCCGGTGAGGAAGCAGTCCAGTCGCTCTTCGAGGTAGAGGGCGAAGGTGCGGACGAAGGCGGTGTAATCCCACGGGCAGGAGTTGGAATCGTCGCGGAAGTTGGATAGGTTGAGGATTTTGGCGCCGCCCTTCATGGCGTGGAGGACTTCGATCGGAAAATAGGGGTCGCCGTCTTGGAAGATGCGGAGGACGAGCATGAGGGATTTGAGCACGACGATCCAGTTGCGGGTTTTGCCGATGCGCTTGGCGATGGCTTGGGCGCAGGAGGAGGCGTACGATTTGTTGGACGTAATGAGCGTGAGAATTTCTTGGATGTATTTGTCGACGATGGGGACGACGTCGTGGGACGTGGCTTTGAGGACTGTGACTTCGAGGTTGGCCGAGTTGTTGTTGTTGGAGACCTTGGCTAGGCTTATACTCGTTTGGTCCTTCACAGCTCCAATTGCCTTCTTTAGCTTGCTTGGCATCTTTGTTGCTAGCGATTTAGACGAATCAACTACGATGAGATTTCTTGTTGTGACAAGCCGATATTCAAAACTGTTTTAATCTGGGACGAAATTGGGCGTAAGGACGAAATGTAATCCACAATTGTTGACGATGATGAATTGGTGAAAGTAATAATGATGATAGAGATTTCTTCTTACAACACAATATTCTAATTCATTCTAATTTATACGCAAAGAAATTGAGTTCTGTACAAAGAAACGATTGAAATAATAACGTTGGGTCGTGAATTGAGGTTTTTTGCCATGTTATGGTGTAGAATTGTTTCTTCTTGTGTGGAAATTGGGATTGAAATTGTAATTAGTGGTACAAGCTTTTGGTTTTGAGAGGAGGGAGGAGAGGGTGGGGAGAGTTTGGAAATAATTTGGGTGGTGGAGAAGAGGGAAGGGCCTTTGTGGACGTGACCGAGACTCGCGCATGTTTGGTTGACCAAGTCCTTCGCATGTTTTTGTTCACTAATCAAATCTCAATTGAATTAATGAATTAAGTTGGGGTATTGCATGCGGGAATGGGACGTAATGGGGTTCTAGTCCTTTGCTATTTTGATAACAAACGTGAAGTCAGTACCTTCCCATGGCGAGTTGATCATGGTGATCCATGCACTCGTTTATGGCCCGGTTTAGAAGGGTACGTACGTGCTACTTTTTAGAATGTCCTTAACACGTGTAATTTTGGGCGTTGCAGAGAAAGAATCAAGATCCTCTCCTGATCTAAGGATGAGGATCCTCCTGATTAAGAAGTGTGGATCGTTGGATGAAAATCCAACAGCTACAAACAAGGGGTCTCTTTAAAGTTATAATAATTATAACCGTTAGATTTTCATCCAACGGTCCATATTCTTTGGTCAAGAGGATTCTCATCCTTAGATCAGGAGAGGATCCTGATCCGCATAGAAAATGGGGGTCGTAATGGCTATGTTTTTGCATACCATTTGTCATTGTTTGGACTGGTTGAACTTTAGAAGCTAGAGTTGTACTGTTGTAGTTAGTAACCATGCAAACTTGTACCATGATCTGAGAATTAGTAATGCTAGAGAGACTAAATTAGCAAACCAACTGAGGTGTCATCAATAAAAAATAAGCACGTTTATCAACGATTAAGTAATAATCCAATCACCAATTTTTATATCATTTAGTTTACAAAATTTAATCTACAAATTTAATCTCCTTTCGTACGACTTATTTTTATGGCAGTTTTTAATTTGTGGTTGTCATCAAGTGTTTGATAGTCTTTTCGTTTCTCCTTCAGTCGAAGGAGGATGATTCTCTACCCTCTTAATCTTTCTATCCTTTCATCCCTTTCTATTTAAATGGTCACGATTAAGCTACGTTAACATCTTATATTAATTTTTTTTATAAAGATAATAAGACAAAAAATTAATATGTGAGAAGAGAAAATGAAAGGGAATGGAAATAGAAGAGTAAAGAATCCTCATCCTCAGTCGAATCTAAAACCTAAACTAGCTAGCCCACCCCTTCCCGACACCCTCACCACTAGGCTAGCCCTAGTGGCTGGCTTGCTTTGAGATACGATCGCAACAATATTCATTGCATGTGATCATACAGAGCTTCTGCAGGAAATCATCATGATCAGCCCATCATCTATGAGAGAAATTCAGATACGGATACAACTACTACCCACAGGCAAACTTAAACCCAGTGGGGTTTGGTGCGTGCATGATTTTGTAGCCTTTGACCGACCCACCTACATATTATTATGCGGAGTTAAAATTCAACTTGTCAAGAAAAAGAAAAAGAACGTGAAAAAAAGGTCGGAAAAGAACGTAAAAAAATGGATACTATTATAAAATGACAGTTTTAATCTAGCCGTTCAACTTTCATTTTGTGTTTTAGTATAAACTACTTCGTGTTTTAGTATAAACTAGAGTAGTAATATCGCACATAGTTAAAATAATTTAAAACTATTCAAAAGCGATACATCATATTAAAACCCCAAATTATGAACAAATTCATGACTCCACCCGTATAAAAATGCCATGAAATGTTTTCGGACTCCCTAACCTAAATATAAATTTTTTTTTGGAAAAATACTAAAAACAGGACATTTTCTTAATCTTGGGTAAAGATAGGATTTTTTTGAATATGAACATGACATGCACAACAATAGGACAAAAATAGAATTTTTTCTACACTGACCAAATTGCCCTCGTATATAAATAAGTTATTTTCTCCCATTTTCTAATAATTCTCTCTCTACTCTCTCTCTCTCTCTCTCTCTCTCTCTCTCTCTAAAATTGATATTTATTGGATGTTGTTAGATAAGTGAAATATAATGGAAACTCCAGTTGGAAGATTTGATTTATTTATAGATTGTTCGTGTTTGCTGGTTGGTCCTTTTGGGAAATGAACACATTTCTGTGCTTGCCGTTGCAAATTGAGGATTTCTTCCTCAAATCATCATCTTCTTCCCCAAATTTGAAAACACAGTTGGAAAATTTGATTTATTTGGAGATTTTTGTGTTTGCTGATTGACCATTTTGGGAAATGAACACATTTATGTGCTTGCTTCCCCAAATTAAAAATCCCATTCAAAACCAATCTGGGTCAAAACCAATCTACAATACAAAAATATATCAGATATCAAAGAAAATCCATTATGAAAAACTAAAGACACAATTTTTTTGCCCTTAATAATAAACACATAATTAAATTGAATTTTGAATCAATATATTCATGTCCAAAATATTTATGTTGTTAGAGCTTTTCCCAAGAGTATGACATGTGTTACTTCAGCGTCGTGGCGCCTGGTAATTGAACATTGAGTCGAGACATTTTCTATGGAAAGGGATCCTCTCCGGATCCTTTTCTCCTAATCCGCCAAATCAGTGAATCCGTGCCACTGAAATTTGATCCAATGGCTGAAGTTATTATGACTTTTAAAGTGAACCTTGATTTATAATCGTTGTATCAAATTTTAATGACACAAATCCATTAATTTGATGAATTAAAAGGAAGGGATCCGAAGAGGATCCCCTTCCATTTTCTGTACCCCTTCTTATCTTGAAAAATCAGAGGCATCCTCCTTGAACCGATAACCATCTTTAATGAGCAACTTGATGACTACATAATTAGTTACCTATGAAATGATATCTATAGTGTCCTTTAAAAAAATATATATATATGGTACAATATTTTATCTATGGAAATATTTATCTTCGCCTACTGCAAAAGAGATATAAAAGAAGGGTTGTACATATACAAATATCCGTACCTAAAAGTTCTTTAGATACATAAAACAATTATGTACTTTGCTTTTCATCGTCATGGAGGGTGAAAATGGTACAAAAAGAAATGAGAAATCGGGACCTTGCTAATCGACAGAGTTCTGACCTTCACCTTATGTTTTAAGAAATTTTAACGAAAAGTTTTCGATACTGTTATTTTAACAAAAAATATATTTTTATATTAAAAAATTAATTATGGTACTATTTACTTTATTATTTTATCTTATTGTTAAAACTCAAAATTTTCAAATTATTTTCATTAGTTTTCACAATTTTTTTATAAGTCTCTGACACATGTGATTAGTCTCCCTCACTTCCATACTTCCTAAAGGGTTTTCTATATAAAAAAGGCTTCTGCGACATGGTTTTTACATTTCGCTGCAAGTCTCTTGCTTCGGTTGAGCAAAATATTTACTAGCCATATGGAGCAAAAGGAAGGAGATGCTGTGGCAATGCTGGAGCTGTACTATTGGTTGGTGAAGTGGAGAGTACAACTCCTGGGGAGGCAATGGAACTTCATGGACGTGGGGACTCTGGTTGTCGTTTTGGGTTTGCATTTCCTTGCCCTTTTAGCACCATTTCATTTCAATGGGAGTGCAGTTTGGTTGGCCATGGCACTGTACGTGATCACAGGTCTCGGTGTAACGCTGTCTTACCATAGAAATCTCTCCCACAAAAGTTTTAAGCTTCCGAAATGGCTTGAGTACTCTTTTGCCTACTGTGGGGTTCTGTCCCTTCAGGTTTGTGAAACAAAAATCGTTCTTAAGATATTTTAATTGCGGAGATTTTACAAGGAAATATTAAACATGAAGCATTTGTATGAAAAGAGAACATTACATGGATTTGACGTATCTTGTTTTAGCAGAAAAGTTTGTGAGAATGATCTACTTTTGGCTTGCAGGGAAGTCCACTTGAATGGGTGAGCACACACAGGAACCATCACCAGTTTACTGATACATGGAATGATGCTCACACCCCAATTAAGGGCTTTTGGTTTAGCCATATTGGTTGGCTCTTTGATTACGGTTCGCGGTTTGGAAGTGTATGTTTTCTTACTATTTCATTATATTTCTCAAAAGAAGAACAATTTTATGATATACGTATGTCATTATCATAACATATTGCACCATAAAGGTTCTTTTGAATATATTCAGATTGAAGGACGACTCAACAATGTTGGAGATCTGAAAAAGCAGCCGTACTATATATTTCTCCATTACACATACCCCTTTCACTCACTTGCTCTTGGAGTTCTACTATATACCGTGGGAGGCCTACCCTTTCTAGTTTGGGGCTTGGTAAATTTTCTCTTCATTACCGTTTACTGTTTAATTAAGCCCTAGCCTAATTTCTCAAACGTTCTTCTTCCTTTTTTGTTGGGTAATAATTAGTTGGTTTTTCATTCTTTACAGGGTGTGAGGACGATACTTTATCTCCACGTTACATTTGCCATAAACTCGATTTGCCACAAATGGGGAAAGAAAGTGTGGGATACTGGTGATTTGTCTAAAAACAATTGGTAAAATCTAACTTTATTTAGTTGATGGAACAAAGTTTCTAATTTCCATGGATAAGAGTAAATGTAATGAATTACTTCAATTGTTTTAGGTTGTTTGGATTGCTAGCACATGGAGAAGGTTGGCATAATAACCACCATGCTTTTGAGTACTCAGCTCGACAGGGCTTTGAATGGTGGCAAGTTGATCTTACTTGGTACGTAATAAGATTTCTTCAAGCTGTTGGTTTGGCAACTGACGTTAAACTCCCAACCGAGATTCAGAAAAAACGAAAGGCTTTAAGCAACAAAATCAGCAAGGAAAAGCCTGGAACAGTTAAAACCAATGGAAACTCCAAAGAATACTGAAAGTAGTAATTAACGGAGACCCAAATTTAAGCTATGAACGTTGTTATTGATTTGCCTTGTAATGTCTATTTTGTATTTTTCTATGCTATGCAATGAACTAATTCAGCTACTTTGAAGAAACGTTGCCTTCTTGTATGAAGAACGAGTGTTAGGATATGAGTAATTTTAAGGCGAACTTGAAAATGTCACGTGTTGTTATTGTTGCATTCTAATTAAAAAGGTGTATTTAATTTTTTTTATACTCTAATAATGGGATATATCAATCTTGTTGTCGATTTATATTATCACACATGGAATATTAACACTACATGACATTGTTCTAAATATATACATGCAAATATTTCTCATTGGATATTAGGCTATCTCCAACTTAAGGATCTAAAATCTCAAATCTAGCCCCGTGTTTAACTATTCACCTATATGTATGAGGTTATTCACCTATTCACCTATCTGTGACTAAATTTTAAGATTTTAGACCCTTAAGTTGGAGATAACCTTAAAATAGCTATATTTACTAAATATCCTATGATTTTTATTTAATCTATGGGTTGTGGGATTGGACTTCCACAATCTAAATGAAGTGATAAGTTTACTTTGCAAAATGAATAAAGATCATAACCTTGGAACACTGTCGTGACGCAGTGTCAGCCAAAGACTTTACGATGTCTAAGTAATTAGTAAACAAAAACTTAGGAATAAAGATGAGTTTCGTAACAACTCATCTACAGCTTTGGATGCTTTTCATCTTCCAAAACAAACTTCTATATGCTCCAAATACAGCTCAAGCAAACTCACCTACCAAATAAAAGTAGGAATGAGTTTTCTTTTTTTGATGGACTAGATACTAACATTCAAACTCAGGGCAAAAACAAGCGTCAAACAAATACAAAGAAAACCCAAACAGAGGACTAACAACATTTCAGAATCAAACATCTAACACAATAACTTAGTATTAGATAATTACTATTTCAATTGTTAATTGTTAGAAGCCTTGGGCATTAACTCAATAACTCAACCGTGCTTGCTACTTACTTTTTAGACATTACATAACACAAAATTAAATCACATAAGTGTTTGTGCCTCAAAGAATGAATTTGGGCCGAGAGGAAATAAACCAAAACGGAAGGCCGTGATTCTCGGCTCAATGGTGATTCTTCAGGCCGATGGCATTCTTAGCCTAGGAATGTAGTGCCAGCGGTTCGACCGAGTCCTAATGAATTTGGGATTACTAAAGGATCAAACTTAGGTGTGGCTCGGTAGAGTCTTGAATGAATTAAAATTGTTAAGGATCATCATGGGTTTTGATAAGATTTGAATCATTCCAAGAATCAAAACTTGCGGGTGATCAGATAAGGAATGAATTAAAGGGACTATGTTCAGATCCTAGTTCAAGTCAAATAGGTTGAGACTAGATAGAGATAATGTTCCAATAGAAGAGGGGTTTGATGAGTATTCATGTGGGTGTCGAGGAGTCATAGTTCTAGCAGGACTCTACGTTAACAGGTTTGGCCATTACGAAATTCACCCCTATAATAGAAATGGTTTTGCTAAGTAGAATGACCTTCAACTAAATAAACAGTTGAACGCTCTATGCAAAACCCTTCTCACACCCTTGAGAAAATACTAACTATTTCACTAACCCCTTCGTCAATTCATATGCAATTGGATTAATATCATTGTGTTGACAATTGCGACATATTCAGTTTGGATTAACATTACTGGAGCCGTAGAACTAGTCAATCGAAGTACGTTTAGTTTGGATTAACAACATTACTTCTAATTTGGTTGCTTATCAATCCAAGTCTCAGCCGGTGAAGAATCTACGATTCTTTCGCCAAACGAGGTCAATTCTCAACTTTCTCAATGAAGTGAGGTGATCTATAATTATTTACTCACAAGTGCACTTCAAAATTCGGCATTTAAACAGCTGAAAAACATTTACCATAATCACACTCATCTCTTTTGAGCATCTTTGTCCCTACAGCCTAATATCGATTTGGTGTACTTATATTTTCACAAATATAGTTGAAGCAGCCAAATCTTTGTAGAAGATCCTAAACTTAGTAGTATATTGCATAACCTTATCTTCAGGTTTTAAAACTCTAGGCCGAGAGTGTTCCTCCCTCAACCGAACTCGGTCCCAAGTTGGCATGCCTACATCAGCAAGAAAGATGTAATTATCTCAATGGTTGCTTGGCCTGTGCGCTGCGGCGTAAACTTTGTAATTTCCAGGATAAAAAATTGCCTAAGATCTTTCAAGGTGTTGCATATAAAAATGGCTTTAGGGCTAATGTGCTTCTGGCTCTCGACTAGTAAAATTGATTCATGTATACTGAGAGTGTCAGAGATAGTAATCTTTTTTTGGCTAAAGTTTTGAGTGTAAATTCCATCTAGCAAAGTCGTCGAATTTAATTGAGAGTTAGACTAGAAAGTGATTTGAGTGAGATATTTTAATCTCCATCATATAATATCATTCATTGTGTGTGATCAAGTTGTGCGAGAAAGCTTATCCGCGACCAGAGTTGTGCGACCAAGAGGCGACGATGAGAAGCAAGTACGAAGACAGGGGCAAGGCAATCTCCATCATATAATACCATTCACTATACTTGTTGGTTTTTCCTTAGTGGATTCTTTAATCGGCAGTGTGCCTGTGAATTTTGTGCATTGAGTGTGGGGTTTTACACATAAAAGAAACTCATTGTGTTCTTGTCTCGGTATTTAATTTATTGAATTACAGTTGCATCGCAAGATTGAAACGCATGTGGGCTATTTTAGTTTGACTGTTTATCTGTTGGTTTGGATTCTTTGATCTATCTGTGTTTTCAAAATTTGACTTGGTTCATACACTTACGTGCTCATTTGGTATGTGGATTAGATTGGAATAGATAACTACCTAATTCCAAGTTATATATGTTGAAGTGAGAAATGAAGACTACGACCAACAGGAGGGTAGACGATAGATTACTTATGAAGAAAATTTATCTATTTATATAGTCCTCTCCAAAATGGTATAAGTAGAAGGGATGAGTTTTCTTCATGTCTTATCATCTTCTATTCCTCTCCAAATGAAAGTTCGTTCACTTGGACCTTCAATATGCTTTAAAATTAAAAAATTATCCTTTCCAATCCAATCCAACATACCAAACTAATCCCAAATCTAATATTCATCCATTTCCAATGCGAGATTGGGAAATGATTCCCATTCCAATAACAAACGAGACCAATAAAGAATGCACGTTTTAGCTGTGTGTTTTGGTGTGTAAGGTGAGTAGACCAGCTAGGAAAATACTACGGTGCAATAGCGGCCCTGGCCGGTCGAGCAGTTCTTCGACTAAAAAATAGCCCCCTATTTCTTATCAAAAGAGTGCCGGTGGCAACTTCTCCTTCTTCTCCTAGCCTTCCTCCCTTCTTCCCGTCCTCCCTTTCCCTTCTATTCCCCCTTCTCATCCCAGATTTCCCTTGCCTCGCCATCCACCCCCTCTGTTTCTTTATGCCATCTTCCCCAACCCAGTCTTCTCAGAGCCCCACTTTCCTCTCCCCTCTCGTGTCATTCCTCCAACCTTTCTCTCCCACCATTTTGATTTAGTTTCACGCCTCGTCCAAATCCGGATTATGCCTTGCTCAAGGCCTCTTCCCTGCCTTGGGGTATGACGCATGATCTGGGTTGGGAATTGTAGCTACTGGTGGGTTGGAGCCACATTTCATCACTCTGCTTTGGTGTTGTGGACTTGCCGAAATCCATGCTCAAATTAGAGCTTAATGCCTCATTGATGGTGCTGCTTTAGTTTGGGTGTGCAAATCTGGCGGTGGCTCTGTTTGGGCTTCTTGTCAATGGTCACATCTAGAACCTCTGTTGCCGACGGTTCATTGTTGCTGCTTCACTGGATTTGTGGATGTGGTACTGTTGACCCTAAAAACTACAAAGCCTACGTGGCGTGCAGGCCGAGTAACTAATGAGCTAACTACATCATTCGGTTGATGCAGGGCGTGCCAACTCGTCGGCATAGCTCAGCCGAGCAGTAAAATTTGTTGATGTTGCTTTGATCGCGCTGCTGACTTCTTGATCTCGCAACTGCGGCCGAGGAAGGAACAAGTCTCGGCCTTTGGGTTCTCGAGCCTGAAAACAAGGCTACTAGTTCTGCGAAGTTCATGAATCGTCGGTGCCGGGTTCGGTCATGGTGATTATATTCGTAAGAGTATAAGCACGTCGAACCGGCTCTAGATTATACGGACACAAGTACTCAAAAGAGATGTATGCCTTGATGGTGAATGTGGTCTGGGCGTCAGAATGCCGAACTTTGAAACTCACTTGTGAGTATCTGATCATAAAATCACTCGACATTCAATGTGCCGAATGTAGTAACTTATAACACTTTACTTTGCCAAGAAGGCTAATAAGATGACCTCTACCAATAAGGATTCGGAAATCGTTCTCGACTAAGACTTGGATAGGTAACCAGTCGGCCTCGACGCAGTGCTGTTTATCCAAACTGAATGTGCTCCTCAGTCGGCTGATTCTATGGCAACAATGCTGTTTATCCAAACTAAAGATGTTCGCCGGTTGCCTTCATAGTGTTGTTTATCCAAACTGAAGGTGTGTTGGCGGAAAAAGAAAATAAAAAAAATCTCAAGATGTTTGAGAGGTTTGCGTAGGGCAGTTGTGTGTTAAATTCGAGAGGACTTGAATAGTGCACTCCGCTCTCTATTTATAGCAATAAATCCTCCTTACTATCGATTTAAAACCATACTCGGATTAAGACTTCTCATTCTGATCCAACCTCATCTCGACCAATCCTACTCTTATTAGGACTTTGAACTCAACCCCTTTTTCAGGCCATATTCATTTCTGGCCAAGAATCCTCACTGCATTAGGACCCCTTATCGTACTAGGACTTCGACCCATCCACTCTTATCCAAATCATTCATTCTTGCAATAGGACTCGACCGCCCTACCTGAACGGCTTAGGACCACCAGACAACTCATAGTATATTCCAAAAAGCTTTGGGCCAAACATAAACCTACGCTCAACCCAATAATATTATTTTGGGCCCAAATAGGTACGTAGTTGGACCCGTCTTGTGCCATGGCACTTCCGTGGTCCTTACCTGAGGGTCTTATCCTTCCATCAGATGGTGTCAGTTGTGTGGTTCCCTTCTCGGATTAGTTTATTTTAGCCTAGTTTAGTTTATTTTAGGTTAGTTTAGTTTTGAGCTAGTTTAGTCTAGCTCTATTGTCTCGCCTAGTGAGTGTTGTGGCCGCACTGCAACAATGGCTATATTTGGTTTTAGCCTTGAGCATTGTATTATGTGGTCTTGTCTACTAACGATGACTTTATGTGGCATCACCCCTGCGATAACTTTATGTGGCCGTGCTATTTGGCGGCGACTGTTTGTAATCACCTAGACAAATCTGTTATATACCATTTTTGTGACAAGTTTGTATTGGTGTTGTGGGAAGTTTTCGTACATGTGGTAGCTACTTAGATCATCTCCAAAGGAGATGTCAAATCCTAGCTGGAATTCCATGTAATCAAATTTGAAGGTAGAAGTGAGCTCCAACCGATATGTCAATCCTATGAGGATTGACATATGAGAAAATGTGATGTCAATTTTTTTTAATTATTTTATTATGTGGGTCCTATTAATGCACCAATTATAGATCTTGAAAAATGTATTTTAATTGATTTCTTTTTAAAATGAATCCTATGAATATCATTTATAACAAAGAAACATATCGGTTGGAAAAAGAGAAAATCTGACATTACCACATCAGCCATCAAATTAACATTTGATATTTATCTTTTGACATCTCCTTTGGAGATGCTCTATTATTGTCTCATTTGTGCAAATTAATTTTCAGATCATTGTATTTGGTACTAGAGCATTGTACCCAATTAATATAATGACAACTCACTTTTAAAATCTCTGACCAAATAGTATACATGCATCTCGAAGTGGAAATTGAAAGGGAAAGGGGAAGCAGTTGCGTAAATTCTTGAAACTTTGAAACGAAAGGACATGAATAAATACACATAATACGGGAAGAGGATCCTCTCTCCTGAGTTTAAGATGGGGATCTTCCTGACCAACCCATCTGGGCCGTTCAAACTTAATCTAACGGTTGCAATTATTATACCTTTTAGAGGGTCCTCCTGTTTAAAATCGTTGGATTAAATTTGAACGGATCAGATAGACTGGTCAGGAGGATCCCGAGCTCAGTGAGGATCCTCTCCCCATAATACGTACACGCTACTAACTAATTAGTCTGCAGAAATCAATGCAAAATTCAATATTACGCACATGGCACATGCAAGTGGTCCACTAAATGCATGCAGATCACGGAGGCTCTCTGTACAGCTTCCAGATCCAATTGCTACGTGCATGGCCCAACTTTTCACTAGGATATGGATATTGAAGACCACGTTTAACATACCTATATGAAATTTTAAATGGTTATTTTCATTGTGTGCACTTATATCAATGTCTTTTCTATAATTTTATTCGACGAGTTAAAAACTAATTAGATATCGAATTCAACATAAACATAATATGCCTTTACTATTCATGTAAGTCATCTGAGACTAAGAAGACTATTTATTTATTTATATCAATGTGAATCAACAACTAATTTATAAATCAATGTATGAAACGACATCTCTTCATTCTATCATTGTTAGGTTTAATATTCTTTAAATTTAAATTTTTAGAGTTTGCTAACAAAAATAAATAAGTTGAATCAACAACTAATTCATAAATCAAGACATGAAACAACGTATCTCTTCTTTAGAACATCTCCACGGAGAGATCTAAATCTAAATTGTAAAAATCACATTATTTACACCTTATTTTGCATTTCCGTAGATGTGAATGTAGATGTACATTCTACTCCTATGGAAGAGATGTAAATTGGGTATCTCATTTATTTTTCTCTCTATAACTCATGCGGCACAGACACACCTTCTAAAGATGAAAAATAAGATTATATTAGATTTGGAAAATTGATGTATATTTTGCATCCTTCCCTTTAAGAGCATAATTTTCGGCCAACAAAAAAAATATAAAATTTCTATTTCATGGAATTTTTTTTTTTTTTTTTTTTGGTTTTTGGAGACGCTCTGAGTTGTTTTTCGTAGGTTTTTAAACTTTCCTAATTAGTCTTCTTGTGCTATATATAATTTTCTATTTGTTTTTTCATTGTTTCTAATATTCTTCTTTTATTAGGTAGAAATTAGTAGGTGGATTTTCTTTCTTTTTGGGGTTTGTGATATCTCATCTATTATTTTATTCGAGTCGGCTTATTTCTTGTTTCAAGTGAAGTTTGGAAGAATGATTTGGAAAAGTTGTTGACGAGGTGTGAATTTTTCCTTTTTCTTTTGTTTTCTTTGTGAAAGTTTCGTGCGTCGCTTCTTTTTATAGATAATTTTCAGGTTTGGATTTGAGATGAACCACTTTAGTATTTTGTTGTACTGATATTATATGTTGTGCTTTTTTTTTTTTTTTATATTGAATGAAGTCTCTTTTCCATTAATGCTATATTTCTACAAGCTAGAGTAGTTACTGTGGAAAATTTAATTTGGATTATGTCAAAATCATAATTAATACATATATGTATAGTGCACAAATATACAAGTATTGTCAAAATTTTAGAAAGACATATTAGCACCATACCATTAAACATATCGTTACAGTCTTCAATTTCTATTTTATCACTTGCATGCATAACAAGTGGAAAATTTTTAATACCATTTTCATATTTGTAATAAATATCATAGAAAATTTTCATGTAGGAACATACGGGAAAGCCTAAATACCACAGTATATGCACGCAGATATATACTCATATGCTAGATATAATGAAAATACAACTCCAACTCAATATCTTAATTAATTAGTATGCATAATGTTAGTCAATTGAGGAAAGTACAGTGAAAGTAATTAAACTCCAGCTTTATTAACAAGAATATATATCATTATTATATATTATATAGGCTGCATTTTAAATAGCTGAGATGAACTTCATAGCTGGATCGAGATTCAAGCTTCCATGATTTTGTTGTTCAAATCTTTCCGCCATTGATTTCTGTTTCAAGCTTTTCCTGGAGCTCCCTGGTTTGGTTGTTCATGTTGTTGCTTAATAAAGCTTTTCGTTTCTTCTGAGTCTCAGTAGGACGCTGTACTTCTGTTGCCAAACCAATAATTTCAAGAAATCTTATTACATACCACGTAACATCAATTTCCCACCATTCCAAGCCATGCCGAGCTGAGTGTTCAAATGCGTGGTGATTATTGTGCCAACCTTCTCCATGAGCCATCAATCCAATTAACCTACGTACGTACGTACAGAAATCAAAATTTGTAACATTGTTAGCTATTACCTATATATACAACTTGGAGAAGATTTTCCATCACACATAGCTAAAATTACCAGTTGTTTCTAGACAGATCACCAGTATTCCATACTTGTTTTCCCCATGTGTGGCAAATCGAATTTATTCCAAAAGTAGCATGGAGAAAAATTACTGACCTTACACCCTACAAAAAAAAAAAAAAAAACACACTCACACTTCGAGAAGTTAATATGTATGTGTGTATGTGTATATATGGATAAGAATAACTGATATGTTCATATCCAAAAATAAAGGTACCATTATTTACCACAATCAAATGGTAAGTCACCATGAAGTAATATGGTTCTAATTACCTAAGTTACTTTTGCTTTGGGCTAATAAGGTAGTGTTTCACTTATAAAGTTAAGAAAAGAACCAATATTTAATTACCAGCCCCCAAACCAAAAATGGTAGTCCTCCAACAGCATAGAGCAGCACTCCAAAACTTATTGCATGAAGGGGGTACGTATAATGAAGAAATCTGTAGAATGGATCTCTTTTCAAGTCTCCAACGTTCTTAAGTCGTGCTTCATACTGCAAAATTTCAAAGTTCAGAAAAATTATCATTGGTATGTCCATTTGCTTAGCTCGGTGCATCAAAGGGATTTTTCTCTTACAAATTGCTAATATATCATGTATCTATCTCTCATAATCTGACCTATTAAGGGATGCGAGCGATAGACACAGAGTCATATACATGTGATTGTATGCAAGAACTACTTATGAGGGAGCTAAAGAGTTTCATACACTTCCAAACCGAGACCGAAAATCGAAGATCCAACCGATGTGACTATACCAAAATCCTCTAACGGGACTATGAGGGTCTTTCAATGTATCTGTAAATTGGTGGTGAGATCGGTGTATGCTCACCCATTCAAGCGGACTTCTCTGCGAACATTAAAAAGTACAATAACGAGTCTAACAAAAATTTCTCTGCAAACGTACATAAAAGTATATATACCTGAAACGATAGGACTCCGCAGTAAGCAAAGAAGTATTCAAGCCATTTGGGAAGCTTGAAACTCCGGTGGGAAAGTTGCCTGTGGTAAGAAAGATTTACACTCACTCCTACAACAAAATAGAGTGCAACTGCCACCCAAAATGCAGGCCAGGTGAAATGAAATGGAGCTAAAAGAGTAAGCAAATGCAAAGCCAAAACGACAACTACTGAGCCTATATCCACAAAGTTCCATTCCCTCCCCAAAAATTCTACCCGCCACTGCGTCACCCACTCTCCCATTTGGCTTGCCACAAAACCCTAATTCTCTGCTTTCTTTTGCTTCTTCTTAATTTATCAGTTGCTAATTTTGATAGTGCATGGTGCAGAATGAATTTGCATATTATATAGAGTGAAGGGTACCCCTACCCTAGGCTTTTGTTGGACCATACTAATTATTACGCACCTTTTCTATATATTCTTATTTTTTGTTTTTGATCACTTTATATATCTAAACTACATATTAAAACAACTTTCTTTATCAATCAACAGAGGTTGAAAAAACTATTTAGTCTTTTATCATAACAAAAAAAGTTAAGGGTAGTAACATAATTTTACAAAACAAAATTTTGCTATTTTTTTGTTTAAGCCTCATCTACAGGTAATTTAATATCTCTGATTTTAAAAATAAATAAATAAATAAACCTCTCTCCCTCTCTCCCCCTCTCCTCACTCCCATGTTCTCTCTCATTCTCTTCCTCTCTACTACAATTTTGATTTAAAAAAAAAAAAAAATTTACACACCTTAGTGCGTGGGCATATACCAATACTTATTAAGTAAGTTTTTTCAAGTATAATTGCTACAAGTGCTCACCAGTTTCCAATCTGTTCAGGACCCCACAGGAAAAGTCTTTAATTAATTTCTTTTAAATGTTTACTTCTTTAAGTTATATTAAAATGAGGGGAATAAATTTTTTATATCGAGACTTAGAAGGAGTGGTGCTACCATGGGTTAATTTTTGTCATTTGATTTTGTTCAATTTATTCAATTTGACAATTAAAAATTAAAAAAAGTATATGAAAGATAAAAATAAATGTGTGAAAAACATCACCCAATATGAAAGTCATATTCAACATGACAATGTACCATATAATATTTTTATTTAATTTACAATGATGACATTGTTCATAATTATGTGATTACGAATTCACCCTCAACTCAAATCAAAGATTGAGATGAACACCAAGTTGCTACCAAATTAGAGCATCTCACTCGAATCCACTGGCGGAGGCACCATGAGATCAGGGCTGGTCCGGACCCATTTTGACTTCTAAGAAAAATTATATTAAGGAATGAGTAATGTTAGAGAGATTAAATTTTATAAATCAAATGATGTGGTTGTTGACAATTGAATTATTACTTAACTGTTGATTAATATATTTATATTTTATTGGTGACACATCACTTAAAACTACTTTTTAAGTATCAAACATAACCCCGCTGGGCCATTTCACAATTGAGTTTAATATTTTATTAATCTCCTGAAGCAAATTAATAGCATTTAAAATCAACACAATATTTCACTTTTCCTCGAAGAGTAATCGTTCATTTTTAATTATAAAATTAAAAACATTCTTCTTTTCATAGTGCAGCCAAATTTCGGAGTGATTCCCTCTCTTTTTTAAAAAAAAATCTCATGCGTTTTGTCATCCCAAATTTGAGACTATTTAACAAATAAGTCTCAATTTTTTTTAATTCTCTATTTTTTTTCGTCTATATTCTACATCGTACATTAGAGTTAAGCTTTGTAAAATTTTTATTGATCTCATTGAGTTTAATAATATAGGTGACGGAAGTATAATGCAACAATTTTAAAATATACAAACTTGTTGCCGACAATTATAATATTTGTGAATGTAAGATTATCCATGCGTTTGATTTTTTGCACTTTTTATTGCTGATATATATATATATATATATATATATATATATAATATTTTGAAGATTTACAAATACTATCCATTTTTTTAAATCTTTGTAAGAGATCCTTCCTCGGTGAAAATTCTAACGTCATTATTCATATATCTGGCCAACTTGTGAAGAACGTATGTCGGGTGGTATGGAAACATCTCCAGTGCGTTATTAAGAATTACCTGTGTTTTTGGTGATCTTTCTATGCTGTTTTCAGTTGATATTAATGTTGAAATCGTCACCACTTGGACGATCACAAATATGAAACTGTACATTATAAACAAAGGAATTATTATAAGCACTGAAAAATCTCATTCTACATTTCTTATAAGTGTATTTTACTTTCTAATTTATAAAAAATTTAAAGTGCAAAATAAGATTTATGGAGTGCCAATAACAATTCTCATAAATAATAACAGGGGTAAATTACATTTTCATACCTCAGGTTTGGGGTCTATTTCAATTCCTTACAACATCTTCAAAACATTTCACTTTCATACCTTATGTACTATTTATTTTCTAAATAATACCTCCGTTACATTTTCCATCAATTGATCCGTTAAGTGCTGACGTGGCTGCCACATATATGCCATGTGGCTGCCAAATGTCTGCCATGTGGCAAAAAAAATATTAAAAAAAAAAAAAAACTTCCAAAAACGGAAACCCGCCTCTTCTTGCTCCCAAGCATCCCAACATCCCTAAACCTGCAACAACAAGAAGGAGAAGGAGGAAAAAAAATCCCAAAAATCATCTTCGCCGGGGGGAGGATATAGGATCTGGGTTTCGCGGGAAGGTCGCTGGGTGGGGGGTGTGGTGGGAACGGGAGGGATAGTTTCAAAAAAAAAAAATTTCCCCCTCCCTACCTCCCTCCCTCTTCCTCTTCTTCTTCTTCTTCTTCTTCTTCTTCTTATTCTTCTTATTGTTGCATATATAGGTCAGTTGGGAGGGGGGAGGGATAGTTTCAATTTTTTTTTTTCTTTCTTCCTCCCTTTTCTTCTTCTTCTTCTTCTTCTTCTTCTTCTTCTTCTTGCAGACTATGGGTCGCTGTGTGTTTCAATTTTTTTTTTTTTTTTAGGTGAGAAAATTTAGGTTTTGGGTGGGATGGGATGGGTTTTTGGATGGGAGGGGAGGTGAAGAGAGTGGAGGAGAGGTAGGATGGGAGGGGAGGTGAAGAGAGTGGAGGAGAGGGAGCATGGGAGGGGAGGTGAAGAGAGTGGACGATGGGATGGGAGGTGAAGAGAGTGGAGGAGAGGGAGGTGGTTGGGATGCTTGGGAGGGAGAAGAGGGGTTACGGGGATGGGGTGGGTTTCTGCTTTTTATAGTTTTTTTTTTTAAATTCATGTTTAAAAAAAATTTAAAAATTATTATTTTTGTCACGTGGCAGACATTTGGCAGCTACGTGGTATATATGTGGCAGCCACGTCAGCATTTAACGGATCAATGGATGGAAAATGTAACGGAAGTATTATTTTGAAATAAAATAGTACTTAAGGTATGAAAGTAAAATGTTTTGAAGATGTTGTAAGGAATTGAAATAGACCTAAAATCTGAGGTATGAAAATGTAATTTACCTTAATAACAGCCATTTGCCCAGACAAATGAAGAAATTCTAAGTTCGTATCTCCCGTTACAAAGCCGGGCCATTCTTTACTTAGCTTGGGCCTTTGTTTCGATAAGGGCATGTGATTGAATTTATGCTAAAGGTAAAGGTAATTGGGTGGGACCCCAGCCAGAACCCTAACCATTACTGTCCTCCCCTATATAAGGAAAACTAATGAAAATGACTTGAAAAGTTTTAATTTTAACGATAAGGACAAAATAAAGGGTAAAGTGAATAGTACCAGGATTGACTTTTTAGTGTAAAAATGTGATTTTTCGTTAAAGTGAACAGTATCGGGAGTTTTTCGTTAAAATTCCCCATTATATATTTTTCCAAAAAAGGGTTTTGATTTTTTTTTTTTTTTTTTTAGTACATCAACATTTTTACATTAGGGGGAGGGAAAGTTTGGTTAAACCACACAATAAGTAGCATAATTTGGCTGCGAATTCGCCATCCACAAGATTCGAACCTAAGACGTCACTTCTAAGCGAAGAGGAATATCACCAGACCGTAGTACTGAGTAGCTAGAAAAGGGTTTTTAATTGCCTAAATTAAATCACTTCCATGAAAATGATCAACTACAATATACATTCCAAAAATTTTATGAAGTCCAAAATTCTTTTTACTGACATTTTTATTCATCAAGTTAAGTTTTTTGGTAAATTGTGCGTTTCTTTACAAACTTAAGTTGGCTAAAATAATGTGCTTAATTTTATGTATCCAAGTTAGAAACTCTTTAATTCAGATGAGTGGAAATATACTTATTGTTTACTTTGAGTTTTCAAAAATCCATGTAATGATATATTTTAAGTTTTTTTTTTCTTTTCAAAATGTGGTGATGGAAAGGTTGGTTGACAACTTGGAAGTGTGCAAAGAAAGTCATGTAAGTTTAAAGGGGCAGTTGATAACATTTATCCACAAGGTCAAGGGGTTGGTTGACAACTTGGAAGTGCTAGCTACAAACTAACCACCCAAATACCATTACTAGAATTATGCTCATTGCACACCATTTTTTGCACACCCTTCGCAATTGGTGGCCATAGATATAAAGATGCTACTCTTACTATTTTTTGGTGGCTTTACAGTGGGATGCCACTGATATCAGTGGCCTTAAGAAATCAGCCACCAATGATTGGTGTCTGTTAACTAACTTTATTTCTTAAAATTACACCAAAGACTTTTTATATGTTTTTTCAACTTTGGGACCTGTTTTTTTATTTCTTTTTCAGTCTTCTCCTTTTTATCTGTCAAAAATAATTGTTTTTTCATTTAATAATCCTATTCTACAGTAGTTTCACCCCCAAATAAATACGAAGTTAGACAACCCTAATTTTCAACCCGGCCGTTCTCTCTCTCTCTCTCCTCTCTCTCCTCCCTGAGCTCAACTCATTGCCTCCTCCCTAACCCTTTCGATGGGATCGACGACTCGGTGTAGGATTTGGTGAGGGGAAGGCATGCGGCTTATAGAGAGGATGAGAGATAGAGCGAGAGAGGGAGAGAGAGAGGGATTCGATGAAGGGAAGGCATGCGGCGTGCAGAAAAGAGGGAGAGAGGGAGGGAGGAAAGGACGAAAAACAATTGCAGCAAGTTCATGGAGAGGGTCGCAGCAATGAAGACCCCTCGACAGCAGATTTAAGTCAATTTGAGTAAACATTGATATATAAAACTTATTTATATGTTAATAGTATGGTTTCTTTACTTTTGAGATTGGTTGAACAACAACATTTTCTACTTTCTAAAGTTCATCCTCTTTATTTTAGTCCAGGCCGACTCACTCCACTATGTTCGAAGATCTTCAACTTTTTCACACAAATTGCTCAAAAATTCCTGCTCTCAAACATCTTAAATCCCTCACTCACCTGTTTGGCATCAACACCCCAAAGGTATATTTCTCTCATTGCTTTCAGAATTCAGTGTGTGTGTATATATATATATATATATGTATGTGTATATATATATATATATATATATATATATATATATATATGCTGACATGTATATGAAGACATTCACATATGGTAGGACCAAAATGACGGTAGAATGCTTGAATAATGGAATAGAGTCGAGATTATGATGAGAAAGGACAGTAAATAACTATCACTATGCGAATGTCTTATTTTCCTTCACTATGTAATAGCTATCACTAATTTTTGTTTTTACTGTCTTATTGTATATCCAATGTTGAGAGATGGAACTAAAAGGACAGTAAAATGCTCGAATAATGGAACAGAGTCGAGATTATGCCCGAGGTATCTGGTAATCTTTCTACTTTACCCAAGCCAAATTGCAGTTTGTTTTGGAACAAAGAAAGATGCTCTGTTAATCTAGGGATATGGCAGCCTTTTGGTTTTTGGATAGGATTTGGTGCATTATCGAATAAGAGCTTTTTTTCTTTAGAATAATCGAATCAATGCTTATGTACACTGTCTGTAAATGTTACAGTAACAAATGCAAATACAAGTCAAGAGAAGAATCATATTCCTTTTGTGGTGCAGCTAGAGTTTGTTTTCGTATACGGGGCTTTTAGTTGTATGGCCATATGAAGCTGCAGATGCAAATATTTCTTAAGGTAGTCTTCTTCACTATGAATAGATTCATATACGCATACTTATTCACGCTTACATACAGACTTTGGGGTTGCTAAGATTTTCCTTTGGGTTTCATAGGTACATGATGATCATTCTAACACTCCAGTTCGATGGTCCAACTCAATGGGTGAGTAATGCTGTTTATTTTCATGCACATCTTTTCTGGAAGTTCATTCCTATTTTGGGATGTTTGAATATACAGGCATTGTTTAAATTACAATATTTTATTAAGTTAAACTGTTTAAATTACTTCTTATTTATAATTTTAGCCCTTGCGCCACTTAGAGGGACTACAGGTAGAGCTCATAGCAATTGATGTAAATTCCTTACTTCCATAATACGGTGCTTGGAGTGACTACTGGTAGAGCTCATAGCAATTGTTGTAAGTTCCTTACTTCCGTAATACGAACACTTACATTTATGATCATTTTGGTGTTAATACGATACAATTATAAACATTTATGATCATTTTGGTGTTAATACGATACAATTATAACTTATAACCATCTTGCATTGATCAACGCATATGAATATCAAATTTACCTGCATTACTCGAACAATTTGCTTTTTGATTCCAGAAGGGAATTAATAAAAACCAAATATCTGTGTAGAAGTTTAGTTTCCAACTTTCTAGCAGTGAAAATGTTGCCCATTATGCAGACTACACCCTTTCACACACTCACTTTGATATGGTTAAACATATATATTCAAGATTTTGATCTCTGTGTGATTTGGCAATACTTTTCACCTAATATTCCTCTATTTCTCTCATGAAGGCATTCATTGCATTAAAAAAAGGTTCCCAGTTAATCAAGTATATCCAAAAAGGGAAGCCAAAGCTTCGTCCATTCAGAATTTCTACTGTGAGTAATTTCCTTAAGAGAAGAACTAGTTTGAATCACCTTTTTTTAATTGTGTTTATTATAGTTCTTTGAATGAAAATCCTAATTTGCACAAATTACAAGGTATGTTACCACTCTCCTTAGTCTACATATATGCAGTGTGCAAAATTACATCTGTTCTCAAGAATGAACATGTTTTGTTCCATCCTTCTGTTATACTCCTATATAAAAAAATTAACATAATTCATCCTAGAGCTATATAAATTAGGTTACTAATTTGTTTATGGATTTCTTTGTTGATCGTTTCTATTTTCACCAATTTTTCATCCTTGCCAAGTAGGTTTTTGTCAAGAGTTACTATGATCAACTTCCCTTTTACAATTTCTGTCTTCTAACATTTTCTATTATGTAATTAAAATGTCATATCTTATTGAAAAATAATGTCACTGTTGATGACCCGCAGCATCGCGCGGGCATCAGCGCTAGTTTATTACTAAGTCTTAATGGTGTAGGTATATGTAAATTAAATTCAATTAGAACTCACTTTTTTGTTTTCTGTTTTGTAGCTGCCTTGATCATTAGTTGGTGATCTCTTGTATTGGAATTTCCTGACTTTTTGAGTTTCTGAAAAAAGAGGAAATGTTAATGCATTTATATGTGTAAGTATGCGCGCGCTCTTCACTGATATTCCATTCTCATTTATGTTCTCCCTCATTCATATGTAAATGCTTTGTTGTATCTTGTCCTCTGCCTATTGGTCATAAATATAGTATCTATGCTTTCCTTATCTTGTTCTTGAGTACCCACGTTGATTGGGAGATCATTTGTTGTTTCAAGGTTGAAGGTGGTCTGCATATTCATGAACTTGTCAATTTAATATGTTCTTAGTTGAAGTTGCAGAAGGGTTGCAGTGAATTTATGGAGATTTTTGTACGGTAAATTATGACTGCAAACCCCTTGAAAATCTAATTTTCGTTGGTATTTATATGATCATATCTCAGTGTTGTCCTCAACTCTAATCACTTTCAATTGGACTTGAGTTAACATTATTCTTACAAAATTTGTGGGTTTGATTTTGGGTGCAGGCTGCAGCTGATCAGATTCAAGTTATTAAGATGATTAAGCTCTTGGAAACAAAGGGGTCGAAGACTTTTTAAAGTTTGGTTCCAACATTTGTACAAAATTCTATAAAATATCAGTTATGCAAATTTATAGTTGTATTCTTATATTTTAATGATATAACAATTTGTTTTCTCACCAAAAATAGAAAAAGAAATATGATACTCCAATTTGGGTGCCCACACAGGGCATCCTTTTTTTTAATATTATTTTCTAACTTTGCCACCGATGTGAATTAGGGTGGCAATGCAGGAAAGGCACCAATGCAATATTGGTAGCCATTGTTACAATAGAATCCTCTACATAGACCACACTCTCTAGTTTAGTGGGTGCTTGGTGACCATAGAGGTTTGCCACCAATGTGAGTGGCAACACTTGACAATAGCCACCAATGAAAAGGGTGGCTTATAGCCAAATTTCTAGTAGTGTACTTCATATTTTATAACGTCATTACGCTCGGTATTGTACCAAGTTTTTCATTAGTTTCAAGTACTTCATATATTTTCTTAAAGTCTCTTTCCGAGTCTTCTTAGGTTTTTCTTTATCCCTTTTAGCTCGAGTCACTGTTTCATAATCGGAGCATCTGTAGGTTTTTGGTTCATATCCAAACCATCTTAACTAATTTTCTCTCATCTTATCTTAAATTGCAGCCACTCCACTTTACCTCGAACTTCCTCGTTCATAATACTATATTTTCTCATGTGCCCATTAATTTTACGCACATGTTTCTTTTTTACTGCCCAACATTCCATTCTATAAAGTATTGTTGGCCTTATTGTCATCCTATAAAATTTCTTCTTTAGCTTTAATGGCATATGATGAGCGCATAACAGACCCAATGCACTCTTCCCCTTCATCCGTCCAACTTGTATTCTATGATTAATATCTACATCTAATTCTCCATTCTTTTGCAAGATAGATTCAAGATAACGAAAGCGTTCACTCTTTGGTACTTCCTGACCAATCCTCATCCTTATCTTATTTGGACCCCCATTCCCACTGAACCTGCCATCTATATACTTTCTTTGACATGCTTAGGCTCCGCCAAAGGTTAAGTTTCGCATTTACTCCCTTATGCGTTCATCTATCAGCTTATAGCATCTGTAAGAAGTATACACAAGGGGATATCATCTTAAATATGCTCATTAACTTGTCTATTACCAATGCAAAATGGTAAGGGCTAAAAGTTGAGCCCTAGTCATATGGTTATGGGAAAACTTTCAATTTGTCTTTCATGAGTTCTTACATACTGCTGTTTTTGCTCCATCATACATATCTTTTATTGCTTGGATGTATACTACCCATACTCCCTTCTTCTTTATAATCCTCCAAAGAATTTCTCTTGAGACCCTTATTATACGTTTTGTTCAAATCTATAAAAATCATGTGCAAGTTCTTTTTTGTATCTCTATATCGTTCCATCGATTTTCGTAACAAAATGAAACAAAATTTATATTGAGTTGTTTCACTTTTAATTACACCGAAAACTTCTTATTACAAAATCACAAACTTATTAAGTTAGTAAGTGATTACGTTGTTTGTTGAACCGAGCTGGGATGTGCCACCGTACTTCTGCTATGAATAGTTATTATTTAAGAGTTTTTAATTTTTAAAAACTATATAAAATCATTTTATTTGGATAAGGTGAAGTATAACTTCAAGGTTCAAATGAATGCTAGCTGGCTATTGTGTTTTGATTGGAGCAAAGAAGTACTTCCGTTCTTCACTTCCATTTTAAAATTCATGCTTTTGTGAATTGTGTGATATTGTTAGGGGCAAAGACAGTCGTTTTCCAACAACTAACGTAATATAAACAAATGAGTTTCCTCCCTGCAACTGCAAGTTCCACCCCACCTTTATATATAATTACACATCACTACACATTTCCATGCAAATATCTCATTACGTACGTACGTAGAGTTTACCAAAAACTAATTTGCTAAAGAAATTGTTTTTAAATAAAAAGCTTCGCTACAAATCAAAACACACTTTGTCGATATAATGATAGATTGGGATCGGTTGCTGGTGAAGTGGCATGTAGATTTTTGGGGGAGGCAATGGAACTTTGTCGATATCGCCACTTTGGCTGGCCTTTCCTATTTGCATTACCTTGCTCTTCTAGCACCGTTTCATTTCAACTGGACTGCCTTATGGCTGGCCGTAGCACTTTATTTTATTACAGGTGTAGGTGTAACCCTATCCTTCCATAGAAAGCTTTCACACCGGAGTTTTAATCTTCCAAAGTGGCTTGAATACTTCTTTGCTTATTGTGGGGTTCTTTCACTTCAGGTGTGTCGAAATATAATGTTTCTGGGGAAATTTTTGTGGATTTTATTTGTAGTTTTATAATTCACGATTTTAGTCGAGAAACTATTTAGTAGACTTTGTTTATGTTTGCAGAGAAGTCCACTTGAGTGGGTGAGCATCCATAGAGCTCACCATCAATTTACTGACACGTTGAAAGACCCCCATAGTCCCATTCAAGGACTCTGGTTCAGTCATGTTGGTTGGACCATTGATTATCGTATTCGGTTTGGAAGTGTATAAACCTCTCTATCTCTTACTCAAATTTAATTAGTTGACTATCATGTGATGAGAGATAGATTTATAACTACATACATCTCATAACACTTATGAACTAGAATTTTATTAAACTTAAATTTAAATATTTTTGCAGTATGAAGCTAGATTAAAGAACGTTGGAGACTTAAAAAGTCAACCATACTATAGGTTTCTTCATTATACGTACCCCCTTCATTCAATTGCTCTTGGAGTTGTATTGTATGCTAAAGGAGGAATGCCCTTTTTAGTTTGGGGAATGGTAAAAAACTAATTAACACTTTTTACCATTTGATTGTTAAAATTGATCAGTTATTTTATTTTATTTTTTTGCAATAATTAATTAAGTAGGGTTTCTTTGTTTTGTAGGGCGTAAGGACGGTAATTTTTCTCCATGCTATGTTTGCAATAAATTCGGTTTGCCACACATGGGGGCAAGCAGTATGGGACAGTGGTGATTTGTCTAAAAACAACTGGTATTTTAGCGTATACTGCAACATGCATGCGTCTTTGGATGAAATTAACATATTTTTATGATTTACATGGATAACAATTTTAGCTCTGAATTAGGATCTTAGGATTGCTGACACATGGAGAAGGTTGGCACAATAATCACCATGCATTTGAGTTCTCAGCTCGGCATGGATTTGAATGGTGGCAAATTGATGTTACTTGGTACGTGATCAGATTTCTTCAAGCTGTTGGTTTGGCTACAGACGTAAAACTTCCGACTGAGACTCAAAAGAAAAGAAGAGCTTTATCCAATAAAATCAATGAGGAAAGCTTGAAGGAAAAGTAGAAAATGGAATGATCGATATAATATACTTCTGGGTTTTAGACAATAATTAGTTCAAAGATTACTCCGCGCGCATCTGTGAGAATAAAATCACTGTAATATTATATCTCCAAGACTCCATCTGTGTCATGTCATAATTCTATGGATAAATTCAGAAGTGTTAGGTAGTAAAAAAAAATGTATGAAATTTATACATATACATATGTATATAAGTAGTTCTGCTTTTATATTACGTTAAGATTATATTTGAATTTTTCACTATTCGAATGCAGAACCATACACTGAAACTGTAAGTGCATAAAGATAAACGGAGCTTTCGCTAGCACAGCATAGAGAAACCAATTGTGTAAGAATACAAGAATTCCACAGCGATCGGAGAATTAACAAAATCAATTATCAATGATTCTACTCCTATTATCATCGCATGCATCAAGTTTTCACGCCTCTAGTATGTACAGATTGTAAAATGCAAGTTGCTGGATAGAGTGATTAGAACTGAATCGCTGATATTTATCTCTTTAAAATCTTGTCATCAACTACCGAAAACTTTTTGCAAAGGTCCCGGATAAGTAAACCCACATCCACCATACCGGTGGAGAAATTAATAAGAACAGAGATATATATATCATATTGATGGATCTTCTGCTTATCTAATGCAGACTCTGAATTAAATTCTATACACACAGCTTAACAGGAATTATATTAATAAGGCTTCTTTTTTTTTTTTTTTTTTTTTTCCAGCTAGCCCGTCCCACTGCATTATTAATCCCTTGCTAACCCCATTTCCCCAGAATTCTTTGATCTTCCAAATAATTGCTGAACTACTGTGTGCAACGAACCAAATAATACAACATGCATGAAAGTCACCAAATTAATGGCTCCACATGCTATGTAAAGTAACCATTGACAAAATACACAAGTCTTTGATTTCTAAAGGCTTGAAGTAATCTTGATTTGAAATAAAGAGTTTTAGCTTTAAAGACAACACATATTTTGTCAAATTTGGCCTGCATTAGTCGGACCCTTTTTTTTGGGGGGACCGCGGGAGGGGGGGGGGGGGGGGGGGGAGTGTGTGGTTGGGGTTTAGTTTCCATGCATGTGCAGGTGGGCAAGAGCAATGTTATTAATTGTGATTATGAAAAAGCTCTATTCGCCAGTAATTTTTTTGTATAACTGTTACATTGTAACGCAGTTATATATCAATCAACACACTCACATAATAACCATGTCAAAGGTGAACTTAAACTATGTTGAAGCATTTAATTGTCTACATAGTGACAGCATGTGGTTAAGAATTTTACAAACAGAGAAAATTATATATTAAATTTATCTAAACTATGAGACAAGGATTCAAATGTGGATATATAAGAAGGAGCACACTACTCTAGCCAACTTGACTAAACTCGTGTTTGCACGGATAGTTTATGGTTGTTTGGTATCCTTCTTGAATCCAAATTTTGTTTTTGAAACTTATGAATATAAAGTTATTTAGCTACATTCATTATTTTTTAAAAACAAAAAGTTGGATTCAAGAAGGATAACATGACATGCTCTAGATTATAGGTATTGATTAGTAGTAAGCGGCTTGACCGACTCTGAAACCAAACTAAATTCCTCTTATATTGAATTAAACCACAACTAGATCATCATTTGGATAGCTTGACACCAATTCGTATAATTAAGTGCATGTGGTATAGAGAGTTGGTCATCCAATGGTGCTTTGTGAGTGTGAAGGGAGATGCCCGCGTTTGGTTTTTTGGGTTTCCTTTCGTGGGGCCATCTCTGGTTTGAATTTCTTTCTCTTGGGCCTTCTGGCTGCTTTCATGCTTGGGCAGTTGAGTGTCGTTTTCTTGGGATAGTTTGCTTTTTACCAGATTATATAGGGCCGTGAACTATAGGGGATGGATGGGTTCGGCTACATAGCCCACGAGATTTCTCTCACCTCAAACTTTGAACCCTATATGTATATTATTGCACAAAGACATAGCCATAAAAATCTTGTGTCCTATAATTTGTCAACTGTTATTTTCTCACCTTTTTAGCCATTCAAGTTAAAAAGAACTACACGTGATAAGATTTAAGAGGAAACTAATACGAAAAATAGTTGATGAAAGTAGCCTACCATATGAGTTTGTTTCTTCTTCAAGTTAGTTTGATATTTAACATAGTAAAAACAAATATCACTGCTACACGTCTACAAGAAATTTAACGATAGTCATTGATATTAGTTGTACACAATGAGATGGGATGAAAAGCCTAGCAGTAGCTAATAATTACCTCATTGACACTCATAAGTCTTTTACCAACCTCATTGTAAAAGAAATAATAGCGACCATATTATTTCTTAGTGTCTTAAACCAAATGGTCATCAATTACGTCATTTTCTTTAAAAAAAATATATTTTGGGAGACCATATTTTTTTACCATGCTCATGTACCACATGATGTGACAAGTAAGATGTACATATCATGTTAATTAATAAGTATATTTCGTTGGATATTGATTATATGTGTTAATTGTCATATAACGTACGTGATACATGAATATGATAAAAAAGAAATAATGGTATCCTAGTATTACTCTTTTCTTTAAGTATTAAACAAAATTTACTCCAAAGAAAAAAAAAATGCATTGCCCACCTAATGATTAGATTTTGAATATATAAATACACTAGCTTCTTCATTCATTTCCATGCAATCTCATTAGTCATTAAGATACAAAAGAAGCACAAGCATTAGGGTTTTGTGGCAAGCCCAATGGGAGAGTGGGTGACGCAGTGGAGGGTAGAATTTTTGGGGAGGGAATGGAATGTCGTGGACATAGGCTCAGTAGTTGTCGTTCTGGCTTTGCATTTGCTTACTCTTTTAGCTCCCTTTCATTTCAACTGGCCTGCATTTTGGGTAGCAGTTGCGCTCTATCTTGTCGTAGGAGTGAGTGTGAATCTCTCTTACCACAGGCAACTTTCCCACCGGAGTTTCAAGCTTCCCAAATGGCTTGAATACTTTTTTGCTTACTGTGGAGTCCTCTCGTTTCAGGTAAATGTACTTTAGAATATTTTGTTAGACTCATTGTACTTTTTAAATGTTTGGAGTTTCAAGCTTCCCAAATGGCTTGAATACTTTTTTGCTTACTGTGGAGTCGTTTCAGGTAAATATACTTTTATTTATGTTTGCAGAGAAGATTTTGTTAGACCCATTGTACTTTTTAAATGTTTGCAGAGAAGTCCGCTTGAATAGGTGAGCATACACCGATCTCACCACCAATTTACAGACACATTGAAGGACCCTCATAGTCCCGTTAGAGGATTTTGGTATAGTCACATTGGTTGGATCTTCGATTATCGTTCTCGGTTTGGAAGTGTACGCAAAATATCTAGACCTCTCACAAGTTTATAACTATTGCTCAAGCTAAATTCTATACAACTTTGCGTCTATTCCTCGTATCACATAATCTGATCACGTGTCTACAGATATCGACGCATAAATGATGATCTTTTTTAACTTTAAAACTGTGCAGTATGAAGCACGACTAAAGAATGTTGGAGACTTGAAAAGGCAGCCATTCTATAGATTTCTTCATTATACGTACCCCCTTCATGCAATTGGTTTTGGAGTTCTCCTCTACGCTTTGGGAGGATCACCCTTGCTGGTTTGGGGACTGGTAATCGAAATATTCTTGTTGCTTTGTTAATCAAAATATTCTTGTTGTTTTGGTAATCAAAATATTCTTCTTGCTGTGTTTTTTATATTATTATATAGGGTGTGAGGTCAGTAATTTTTCTTCACGCTACTTTCGGAATAAATTCAATTTGCCACACTTGGGGGCAACAAGTATGGGATACTGGTGATTTGTCTCGAAACAACTGGTATTGTTGTATTTTAATTTGTAGTTTAAATGCATTCTCATTTAATTACATAGCAATTAATAGTAAAGTTAATCAAATATGTTTAGGTTAATTGGATTGCTGGCGCATGGAGAAGGTTGGCATAACAATCACCATGCATTTGAACACTCAGCTCGGCACGGCCTAGAGTGGTGGCAAATTGATATTACTTGGTACGTAATAAGATTTCTTGAAGCTGTTGGATTAGCAACGGACGTAAAGCTTCCTACTGAGACTCAGAAGAATCGAAGAGCTTTAATGTTAACCAGCAACAACCACCAAATCAGCAACGAAAAACAACTCGACGCAAAAGTCAACAATGGAAAGCTTTGAAGCTTTTGAACTAGAAAATACGTTTATGTCACTAGTTACCAACTTACCAAATTATACCAAATTAATTATAAATAATGTCCTATGTTGGTTATGCTTGTAATGTGGTGTTAAATTTTGTTTTATGTAGCCCCTTTGAAGTCATGAAATAAATAGTGTTGTTCACATTGAGGATGTGTTTGATGAAATTGGAGAACAAGTTTCATAGTACGAGTTGGCAACTGTTATTGTGGCGTTTCAAGTTATTAATACAAGGTTATGTGAAATGGGTTTTACACATAACTTTATACTCCAAGATGAAGGGGCGGGTAAACTTAGTCATGTAAATCCTTCTCATAAAAGGAAGAATTCCTAAATAGTAGTTGTGCCACATCGAGATGTCACTTTAAGTAATGTGATTTTATGGTGTTAAAGTTTATTCTTGCGGTTTACAATACTAACAAATTTACGCAAATGGTCAATATTTATTAATAACTTAGCATCCATGTAAGAGTCATGACACGCCCCGACTCCGATATTCCCCGAATACCAGGATAGACACGTGCTGGCCGACACCCGAAGATGACGAAAGCCATTTATTAAGTGCAAATGTTAAAAACAAGTGATAAATAAGGCTTATAAATATAAAAGAATAATGAATATGCAAATAAGGACCGTGTTCAGAGCACACCTCTAATCTAGAACATTAGAAGAAAATAATATAAAATTGAATGAAACAAAGGAGTGGGTCCTACACCACGAGGACTCGAAGATGCCGATGCGGAAGTTCCTGGACGTCGGGATTGTATGCCTCAATTCTAAGTCCTGAAGGGGGCGCAAAACAAACATGAGTGGACCAAGTTGATATATATATATATATATATATATATATATATATATATATATATAATAAAACAGTTATCAATGTACTAACCCCCCAGGTTTTATGAAAACACAAATATAATGAGAAACATAGGTTTTCCGAAATCTAGCATGTCGTGCAATGTCTCAAATCATAATTCGCATAAAAATAGTAATCACTAGTGAATGTCCGATATAACACTTCAGGCCCCATGCTGGCTCCCCGTCTCTGAGCAGACAGTCAGAGGAAAATGCACTTCAGGCCCCTTGCCGGCTCCCCGTCTCTGAGCAGACAGTCAGAGGAAAACACACTCCAGGCCCTATGTCAACACCAAACCGTCGCCCGGGACGGACCGGATCTATCCCTACGTCCCGTAGCGGAAAGGACCACTAGGTAAGTACAAAACCAGTGAACATACATATATTGAAAATCAACTTCATAGTATAAAGTCATCCATCATCTGTTTGGGTTAGGGTAAATGGGTTTAGGTTTTAGGTGGGTTGGGTTTGGGCTTGAACCTCACGGCCCAAGGCCTAATTTAAAAGGGGAAATGGGTTTGGGCTGCAACCAAGGCCCTAAGGCCTTTGGGTTTTTAAAATGAAACAAAATAAAAATAAAAAGGAAAAGGTTTAGGGTTTTGGGCCAGAGACCAAACAGGCCTAAGGCCCGTGTGAGGGTGGAGAACGGCCCGAAGGCCTGGGTGCGCCGGAGAAGGACGCCGGAACTCAGCCAGAAAATTCCCAAGCTCCTTTGGAGCTCAAAACTCAACCAAAGCATGTCATTCAATATACCAAATTGAAGCCCCGAAGGTAAGGAATCGAAATATACCCTTGGTTTCCGTCGTTGTGGTCGGAGTTGGCCGGAAAACAGCCTGGAAGCCACGGGTGTCCGCCGGAAACTGGGTAAGATTCAAATGAGTGTAACTTCTTCAATACTCAATGAAATTGGGTGAAACAAAAAGGAAAGTTGTAGTACTCAGCGAGACGAAGAGATTGATACCTCGCACGCCGGCCAACTCGCCGTGGTTTGGCCGGAAATTGCCTCGAAAGGGGCGGTGCTCGCCGGAAAACTGGGAAATGTCTCCGAGGTGGTTTCTTCGTGGTTTGACGTCCAAAACACAACCACAGGGTTAGAAAAGAGCTATAGGTGTGGGCATGGGTGTGTGTGTGTGTGTGTTCTTGTCGGAGGAAAGAGCACCGAGAGGAGGGGGGAAAGAAAGAGCACAGAGGAAGAAAGAGAGAAGAGAGAAGAGAAGACTTTTCAGAAAAAGAAAAGAAAAGGGAAAGGAACCGGGGACAAAACAGGGATGGGCCCCTTGGGCTCACCAATTAAGGCTAAAAAAACAATTTTAAAAAGAAAGGTATCCCTTAACTTAGTGAAAATACAAAAATACCCATTTTCTTCCGTAAATCCCAGGACGAGTTATTACAAGTCATGTGTTGGCCATTATAATACCAAGTAAACTTGAAAACACTGGGTAGAAAGTGCCTAATTGTGCTAAAACAATATTCAACCCACACGTTAGACATTATGGCTAAACATAAAGTTGATATGTCATGTATCTAGAGTATGATATGAATATATAAATATAAGGAGAAATTAGTATATGGTCCTTAGTTACTAATGTTCTTTGATTGAAACCTTATTAGTTTTTAGATTTTGTTCGAGGTCCCTAACATCAATGCAATAGTGAATTTACATGTCAGTTACATAATTTTTAAAATAAAAATTAATAATTAATTTAGGATTTAAGTACTCACACCTTTATTAAACTCATAACTAATTTTCAATTCAAATCAATTCTAAAATTTAAAAAAAAAAATTAGAATAAGTTTGTACCCCTTAATTTTTTATAAAAATGTTTCTAATTTTTTAATCTTATATGTACCCATTCATGTAATTTTTCAAATTTTTAATCTTAAAATGTACCCATTCTTAAATATACCAATTTGTTGTAGTAAAATGTATATAAAATCTATTCAATTTTTTTCTAATCCATTTTTAAACTTATATGGGTACATTCTTTTTCTTGATTTGAGAATGTATCCATGTCAAGTTTAATCAAAGAAATTTACTAATGTTATTAAGCCTAATATCTATTATTTTTTGTGTGGTTTTGAAGAATGTACCCATGTGACATCCCACATCGTCCAGATGAGTGATCTTTATATGTATATTCCCATCTCTACCTAGCACGAGGCATTTTGGGAGCTCACTGGCTTCGGGTTCCGTAGGAACTCCGAAGTTAAGCGAGAAGGGGGCTAGAGCAATCCCATGATGGGTGACCCACTGGGAAGTTGCTCGTGAGTTCCCAAAAACAAAACCGTGAGGGAATGGTAAGCCCAAAGCGGACAATATCGTGCTATGGTGGTGAAGCGGGCCCGGAAAATGATCCGCCCCGGGCCGGGATGTGACAATTTGGTATCAGAGCCTAACCCTGGCCGCGAATGTGCCGACGAGGACGTCGGGCCCCTAAGAGGGGTGGATTGTGATATCCCACATCGCCCAGGGGAGTGATCCTTATATGTATATTCTCATCTCTACCTAGCACGAGGCCTTTTGGAAGCTCATTGGCTTCGGGTTCTGTAGGAACTCCGAAGTTAAGCGAGAAGGGGGCTAGAGCAATCTCATGATGGGTGACCCACTGGGAAGTTGCTCGTGAGTTCCCAAAAACAAAACCGTGAGGGAATGGTAAGCTCAAAGCGGACAATATCGTGCTACGGTGGTGGAGCGGGCCCGGAAAATGATTCGCCCCGGACCGGGATGTGACAACCTATATTTTGGTACAATAATTTTTTTGTTAATTTTTTATGAATGTACCCATGTTTATATACATACATACATACATATATATATATATATATAGACACACACAATATATATTAGAGAGTATAATTTATATTTTAATCATTTTAATCCACAAATTATGAGTTTTTTAAATTTAAAATCTCATTGATACAAACAACTATAAATTTTAATTTTTAATTTAAAAAATATAGTAACCTACATAGAAATATATTATCACATTAATTTCAGAGAATTCGATTAAAAATTGAAAACCAACAAGGTTTCAGTAAAAAAATATTGATAGTTAAAGACCGCATCTAAAGTGTCCCATAAAATTATAAATTTATAATATGAGTAGATTGAGGGAAGACCAAAACAATGCTGTTACAATCACACCGATCGAAAACTCACCGAAGTGGTGGGTTTTGAACAATATTTTGGATTAATTAAGCATGCTAAACTGAGCGTTTTGTAGCAATCAAAGCTCATAAATCGAAGTGGTTCGTTCAACATCAATTAATTGTGAAAGGTGAAATAAATATTTACCAACACATTGAATTGCGACATATATATCAGAGCTTACGTGGCATACATCATGCGTGTTACAAACCGTACACATGACATATGACTCAATAAAACCGGACGAATCATCAAAAGTGACATGTGTCGACATTTGGTGGAAAATAATTAAAGAATTAATATTAATTTTCATTTAAATTGAAACAAATTAATTGATTTAAAATGTCAAATCATGAACCAAGCCACAAGTCAAGTTATGATTCTTTCGTCAATTATCAAGTCCACAATCAAGACCATATTCAACCGTAGTCAAGACTTGAAGAGCCAATAAATACAAGGCTCCAAAACAAAGAAAATGTCAGAAAATCATTCTCACACTCAGAGCTTCAAACTCCCAAACACTCTCAAACATCCAGAAGACTCAGAAAACTCTTTGCGTTCCTCGTCAAACCGTGAGGAATCATCAAGCACCACTACATGTGCCAGTTCTTTCATCACAACAAGCCAACCCCTGCGACATCCGTTCATTCGAGATTAAGTCATCGCAACTCTTGGATCAACGACCATACACACATTCTCTACAACCCCAAGATCGAATCAAAGGATCAATCTGTGTAAATAGAGATTGTAGCCCTAAATTCATGAATACTAATTTATCATTTGTGCACGTGTTCTTGTCTCATTTGTTATACGAAATTCACGTTTACAATGTGATAAGAATATAATTAAAATTCCTAACGAGTTACGAGTTTGCATTAAGAATGTACCATGTGCAGGTGATGAAAATGTACTCAAGGACTATTAGAGAAGTGCTAGTTCTTAGAAAAGATATGAACATAAATGAATCTTCACTTGTTACGACTCTGTGACATTAAATGTTTTGTGATTGTGCTTGTGTCAGTTGCGGATCCAAAAATTCTTACACTTATAAAACTATATTCTTCATTCATTTCCATGTATACTCCTGACACTATACAGAAGAAGCATTAGGGTTTTGTGGCAAGTGTTGGGCAGGTGGTAAAGTTGGGGACGTTATCAGTGTCATGTTGGCAGTACCACATCGATGGGGGGAAGTCAACAAGGGTGGCTTTAAATATGATTATCCTACTCTAACTAATACAAAAGTTTTTTGTGATAAAATCTCACACCTGACGGATTTGGCAGGTAGTAAAGTTGGGGACAGTATCGGTGTCGTTAAAGTGGGGCCCCCAGGCTCGTCGATCTAGTATCAGTGTCGTGTTGGCAGTCCCACATCGGTGGGGGAAGTCAACAAGGGTGGCTTTAAATATGATTACCCTACTCTAACTAATACTGATGCTTTTTGTGGTAAAACCTCACACCTGACAGATTGGACAGGTGGTAAACTTGGGGACAATATCGGTGTCGTTAGAGTGGGGCCCCTCAAGCTTGTCGATCTAAAAAAAACAAATTTTCAACATGGTATCAGAGCCCACGGTTACGGACCCATGCAAGCCAAAGGCTTGTCACAAAGAAGTGTGCGCTTGAAAACAAGTTTGGACTCTTAACATAGAACCGGCCTCTGAATTCTTAAGTGGCACTTTCTGAAAAGACTACAAACAATTCTGAACTCCATTGGAGCCGACCTTTAAGTTTCAATTGCCGATATGTGGATCTCCACGTGTGAACCACTAAATAATGTTACACATAAGGGGGCATGTTGGGCAGGTGGTAAAGTTAAGGGTAATATCGATGTCGTGTTGGCAATCCCACATCAGTGCGGGAAGTCAACAAGGATGGCTTTAAATATGATTACTTTCGGTGTCGTTGGAGTGTGGGCTTGTCGATCTAAAAAAAAATTCAACATGGTATCAGAGCCCACAGTTACAGGCTCATGCAAGCCAAGGGCTTGTCACAAGGAAGTGTGGGCTTGGAAACAAGCTTGGACTCTTAACATAGAGCCGGCATCTAAGTTCTTAAGAGGCACTTCCTAAAAAGACTAAAAACAAGCATGGACTCCATTGGAGCCAACCTCTGAGTTTCAATTGTCGATGTGTGGATCTCCACATGTGAACCACTGAATGGGGTTACACATGAGAGGATGTGTTGGCTGTCCCACATCGGTGGGGGAATTCAACAAGGGTGGCTTTAAATATGATTACCCAACTTTAACTAATACCGATGCTTTTTGTGGTAAAACCCTACACTTGACGGATTATGCAAGTGGTAAAGTTCGGGACAGTATCAGTGTCATTAGAATAAGGCCCCTCGGGCCTATCCATTTTTAAAAAAAAAAATTCAACACGGGCTCATCTTGTTAGGCAGGTGGTAAAGTTGGGGACAACATCGGTGTCATGTTGGCAGTCCCACATCGTTGGGGGAAGTCAACAATGGTGGCTTTAAATATGATTACCCTACTATAACTAATATCGATGTTTTTTTTGTGGTAAAACCCCACACCTAATAGATTGGGTGGGTGGTAAAGTTGGGGACAATATCGGTGTAGTTAGAGTAAGGCCCCATGGGCCCATCTATCTAAAAAAAAAAATCAACATAGTATCAGAGCCCACTGTTACGGGCCCGTGCAAGCCAAAAGCTTGTCACAAGGAAGCGTAGGCTGGAAACAAGCTTGGTCGCTCAACATAAAGCAGGCCTCTATTACCATGTTGAAATTTTTTTTAGATTGACGAGCCCAGAGGCTCCATTCTAACGACACCGATATTGTCCCTAACTTTACCATTTGCCCAATCCATCAAGTGTAGGGTTTTACCACAAAATGCATTGGTATTAGTTAGAGTAGGGTAATCATATTTAAAGCCACCATTGTTAACTTCCCCCAATGATGTGGGACTGCCAACATGATACTGATATTATTCCCAACTTTACCATCTACCCAACAACAAGCCCAATAAAAGAGTGGGTGACGCAGTGGAGGGTAGAATTTTTGGGGAGGGAATGGAACTTCGTGGATATAGGCTCGGTACTTGTCGTTTTAGCTTTGCATTTGCATACCCTTTTAGCTCCATTTCATTTCACTGGCCTGCATTTTGGGTAGCAGTTGCACTCTATCTTGTCGTAGGAGTGAATGTGAATCTCTCTTAGCACATGCAACTTTCTCACCGGGAGTTTCAAGCTTCCCAAATGGCTTGAACACTTTTTTGCCTATTGTGCAGTCTTATCATCTCAGGTATGTATATTACTTCTATTTATCTATGTTATTGTATCAGATTTTGTTATACCCATTATTTCCTGTTTCCAGAGAAGTGCACTTGAATGGGCAAGCATACACTGAACTCACCACCAATTTACAGACACGTTGAAAGATCCTCATAGTCCTGTTAGGGGATTTTGGTATAGCCACATCGGTTGGATCTTCGAATATCGTTCTCGGTTATGAGTTAGTTCAAAAATTCCTTCTTTTTAAGTTAATATTCAAAGATTATTTTAAACGTTAAAACAAATGGACAGAGTGAAGATTAGTCCCACACTACGTCTTTTCTATTTAATGCTGCTTAGATACTATTTGTACTTTGAAAATCTGCAATTCACACCAACATAGTTTGTGGGGAGTGAGATTGAAACATTTACTTTTCTTCTGAGTTAATTTTTAATTCTTGTTCTAAATAAAGTAAAGTTACTTATTGTTATAAATAAAGTAATAATTGTTCCACCCGAGACTTTACTTAGTAACCAGGTCAGTCCTGCTTGATTCTCGCGTCAAACGATAGAGATTTGGCATAGGGCAGGGTGATTTGTTGGTTTCATAGCCTTTTCAGCTCGAATTATGAAGTCTTCATGAGTGTTCTATACCTAGTGCCCTAAAGCCTTATGGTTTGGGAGTTATTGACCTAAATCTTGTTACATGGGTTGGATCGAAAGCTTAAGTGAACTAGCATTGACAACCACCGCCATTATTGGGAAAAAAAATGAAAAAAAAAAGAAAAGAAAAAAAGTGTGAAGTTAGTATATATAAAGTATTAAATAAAGAGGACGAAATGTAGGGATTTTAGTCGAATCTCTTTAACTTTGTTGGTACACTTTACACCAAAGAAAGTTCATGAATTCTTTTCTAATTGGTTATAAATAGCTTTGACTTTTTGGTGGGATTAGTTAGAACTGTTGAAAAGATGTTCTGATTAGTAAAGTTTTCTATGGATTGCAACTTGAAATACAATACCAATTGTTTCGAGACAAATCACCAGTATCCCATACTTGTTGCCCCCATGTGTGGCAAATTGAATTTATTCCGAAAGTAGCATGGTCCCTCAACTAAAAATTCATTAACATTAGTCCCTCAACTCATCAAAACGTGCAGTTATGGTCCCTTAACTAAAAATCAATTACCAGTCCCTTAACTTTAATCTAACTAGAGAAATGGTCTCTCAACTTTAACCTAATTAGAGCAATGGTCTCTCAACTTTAACTCAATTGTAGCAATGATCATTCCAACATAATTCATTTTGATAAAATTCTAACGAAGTTGACGAAAATGACCATAACTACATGTTTCAATGAGTTGAGGGACCCCAATTGTAGCAATGGTCCTTCCAACATAACTTATTTTGAAAAAATTGTAACGAAGTTGATGAAAAAGACCATAGCTACACATTTTGATGAGTTGAAGGACCAATGGTAATGAATTTTTATTTGAGGGACCATTGCTACAATTTACTTCATAAAATAAATAACGTTGTTCATGTTTAATAAAATGGGGAACTCCTAATGAAAAGTTGTGCTGCCACATATTTTGTATATATATGTTAGATAACTGCGTTTAGATGATTAGAAGAGTCGATAAGATGAAACGAAAATGTCAGATAGAGAATGTTGGTAGTAGCCTCCTTATTATCATTTATAATTATTTTGGCACACAAAATTGACATTCTTACTGACACACATTCAATACATGAAGGCCTTAGGCCCTCCGATCGAAAGGGCTAGACATGACCCCATCTAGAATTATAACCCTGCAAAAAAATTATTTTTAAATAAACAGTGTCAGGCCATACATATATAGCATCTCCAACTGAATGGCCTAAACATAGTCCTCTTATAATTTATTAGTTTTAAGTTTATACTTTAAATTTATTGGTTAATTTAGTTAAACTACCGTTAGATGTTTTTAAATCTAGTCGTTGAATTCAAATCAATTATTGCAACTAAGAAGTTAAATCCCAAAAATGCTAAGAGGGGGCTACAGTTGGCTAGCCTAATGCCCCTTTGGCCAAATAATGACTTGGTGGGCTTCAACAATTTATATGACACATCCTGATCCGGAATGTCCATTAGGACTCCAAATCGAGTTGTGTTGGCCTACACCTGGAAGGTGACGAAGCCATAAAGTGTAGTGATGTGAAAAATGTGAATAAATTTAAACCTAAAAGTCCCTAAATATAAGAGTGCGTTGGTGAACGAGAATGAACCAATTTCACATGTGATGACAGAGCATAAGTAAAGTACATTAAGGTAGGTTAAGGATTATACCTTCAAGGGTAGCCACCTATACTGAGATTTGCCAAGAATCCTCGTCGATACAAAAGTTCAGCAACTAACACTTGGAGGGGAGAAAAACAAGGGTGAGTGGGCCCGAAAATAAAGTTTTATGAAAACCTTTCTGGAAACATTGTAACCTCTAGCCGTAAAACATGTATAGTTTCTAGAAAATCATACTACGTATAGGTATGAAATCAAATGCAAATCAACAGTAAATCCAGAAGTATGCCACATCACAATATCTCAACAATAGCATAATAAAAACAGGTGCTCATCAATCTACCCTGGCACACGAGTTCATGCAGATAGTTTCTGACATGAACAAGACTATGTATATGTACGCTCTAGTGCTACAATCACGTGAAAACTAGCAATAATCGCAGTCACCAACGAGTCGGAGTTGCCTAATGAAACATGTACGACAAGACTAACACCTACTTGGATCCAAGGTGAGTGAGCGGTGCAGAGGTGAACATACACGTGAAAGACTGGTCTTGGCCCCGGGTGCAGCAATGATGAGCAAACTACACATATATATAATCATGCCATAACGATTCAATAATTCTAGTCAACATACTAACATTCATAGTCGTAGTTATAATTATGGCATAAAAAATCAGAAGCATACTTGTGTATCCCGTAGGATGTAGCATATTTCTTAAATTACGTCATTTCGCTAATTCTTATAAACTTTAGTCTAATAAAGGTATGCGTAAGAATTTCTTTTTCAAATGCATAAATGGAAACTATCAATCACACACACACACACACACACACACACACACACACTATAAAAAGAAAAGAAAATACCCACTCACCTGAAGTTCGCACTACAACTCCCTAGCACGAATATCGAGGCATCACGAACGATCGTCGCCTAGAACAAATATCAAATCACGTCTCAAAATTCTTATCAATAGAACACATAACTTACATAAAACACATTCCCAAAGGACATTCTAAAATGATTTGAAACTCATTGACTAAAAGTCAACCGTTGGTCCAAGGTCGGCGATATGATCTACAACCCTACGTAACTCGATCCGGCAGATCCGTACCTTAGATTTCCAATCTGTAACTTCCCAAAAGTTTCAATAAGCTTCTAGAACAACATCCTAAAGTTTCGAAATGATCCAACTGTCGGATCTCTGCCAATCGCTAAAATTAAGTGGCGACCGACGTTTAGATTTACAAACTTAGAAAACCTACCCGGGAAGATCCATATGTAGATTCCCAATCCGTCAGTTCCTAACATCCTTAAATATTATGTGCTATTACGTATTAAAGTTTGGTGACGATCTAATGGTCAGATCGTCAATTTATATAAGGATCAAGTGGTGGTCTCTATCAAAATTATGTTCAAATGATGAGATTTCATCAATCAGACTTCAGCTATAGAATTGGGGAATCAAATTTAGCCTAGGAAGGTCAGGGGGTGCCACAGCCCACGCGTCGCCAACCGCCTCAACTCGCCAAAAAATTCAACTATTTCCAAAAATTCTCAAATTTTATAGAAATGAAAATCTCAATAAGAAGAGCAAGTTTTATACCTGTGGCCAAATCCAATTTGGCCAGGAAAAGCTCCAATTTCACTCAAACCTATCGGAAACCCTAGAGTAGATGAGCTTCGATTCTCCTTCCTCGGTGTTCTGACACCCCTACAACTGGTTGGGTCTTGTTCCTGGGTCCAAGGGAAGTTGATTAAGGGTGGTGGTGGGTGGTGCAACTCGCCGAATCGAAGGAATCACCATCGAGCACTTCCTATGTTCCGATGAGGTTTTACACAGAATTGGACCTTAAACCTTTCGAATTTGGGTAGAGATGGTAGATGGGAAGTTGTGGAAGAGGTTGCAAGTGTTGGATGGTGGTGGTTCGACGAAAAAAATGGCGAAAATTGGCCGAAATTAGAACCTGGTTGGGTGTGCGGTGCGTGTCGGGCCGACGGAAAGGGAAGGCAAGGGAGCTTCTCTCTCTTCTTGATTGGTCCCTTTCCTTCTCACTAATTTCTAATTGGACACTAAAAAAATTGATTGGTCTCTTTCTTTCTCCTGATTTTCTGATTGGTCCCATAACCCATTAACTTATTGGGCTAAATCCAAGCCCTTGATTGGTTCTCGTTCCCACCTAGTGGGAGTTTAATTAATTTATAAACTAAAATTTAAATAAACAATTTCAAACGTCCGTAACTATATTGTTATAACCCGGATTCGCAAATGGATTTCGTCTATGCACTCGTGGCTTCAAGATCTATTCGGAAACATTAATTGTGACTTCAAACGATCAACGAAAGTCAAACATCCTCGCATCTAAGGGCATTTTTGTAAAATCACTCTTAAAATTTATAAAATCGTAAAGTTAGGGACGGGTTATCACATATAGCCCAATCATTGGTTGGAGGTGAGTTTTTGAACAAATCGGGTCATTTTTTTACTTTTAGACCTGTAGCCCTCCCTATTGGAGATGACCTTACTATTTATACGAATCTCACATGTATTAGATAGTGATTCAATATATGTGTCCAAATAACATAGCCGATAAGAACTTCAAGCAAATATTGAATATTTAGTAATTTATATAACTTATTGTCCATGTGTAATCATGTGGTGGCCATTTAGTGTGACTTGAATCAATTTGAACAAAAGAGCGTGAAAATAAGAATCCTTATCTAGAAGAATACAACTTTTCATTATGCTCTAAATTGATGCAAAACTGATATTACAAGTAAGCAACAAGAATAAAATTGACAAATCTAAACTCTTTTTTTTTTTTTTTTTTTAAACAGTAACAAATTCCACAAACTCATCAACTATTTGTTGTGACTATTAGGGGTGGGTATAAAAACTGTGAAATCGTAAAAGCGAATCAAACCGTGATAAAATAAAGCGTTAAAAATCATGTTGACAAAAAAAGTCAACATAGGTTCAAGAACTAGACCGAACCGTTTATACCGATTATAGTTTTCATGTGGGTAAAACTGCTTAGAACAACCATGAATGTAAATAATTAACTAAATTTAATAGTTGATACTTGTGTCGCTAAATAAGTAGTGAAAACCAAACTGGTTTCACCTTGTACGACAACATTTCTCAATTAGGTCTTTTACTTGCATGGTTCACCTATTGATATAAGGAACATATTTGAAAGAAAAAAAAAAAAAGTCATTTTCTCTCTAGATCTCAAAAGTTGACATCTTGGTTTTGATTTCATATTTTTCTTGGATAGAATGATTTTAAGGTGTTCAGTTACATCCTATTTTTTTCTTTCGCTTTTTCCCGGGCATTTTTTTAAGGGAGTTTTAACAAAAAATCCGCAATACTGTTCACTTTAACGAAAAACCACATTTTTACACTAAAAAGTCAATCTTAGTACTATTCACTTTACCCTTTATTTTGTCCTTATCATTAAAACTCAAAATTTTCAAGCTCTTTTCATTAGTTTTCTTTTTTTTTTTTTAATGGGAAAATTTGAAATAGGTCCAATTTTATAAGCCACCTTTTGAAATAAGTCCAATTTTTAGTGACTTTTGACTTTTGAAATAGGTCCAATTTTTAGTTACTTTGGACCCGTATCAAAAAAACCCCTTTTTTAATCTCTTGATAGTCCCTTTTAGGCTAAAATTATTGTATTCACAATGACATTCTTACTGCATAGTGGATTATTTGTATGTGTGGATGTATATTTGTATTATGAATGTACATGTACATTTGAATTGTGTTTCTTTTTTTGTTTGCTTGGTGTCAATGACATTTGCATTTTGATTTGGTATTTGAAAATGTGAGTATGATTCTCTCTTATCCTATTCTCATTTCATTCCCTCGCTCCTCACATTTTGTTTTTTGTCTCTATAAAAATATCAATATAAGATCTTGGCGTGGCTTAATTGTAGCCGTTCAAGTAGGAGGAGAGGGATTGATTTGGATGGGTTTGAGGGTTAGTTTCTAGGAATGTTCTATTGGTGTTCATTTTCTTCTACAGAGTTACCAAAATCTCAAGTCCCCATTTGATCCTTGAGTACGACCCAATCATATTTGCTGTAATACAATCATATTCTTGAGGTTTGGATTTTTTACTATCATGTTTCTGCCCAATCATATTTGCTTATGTTTTCGTTAGAAAATACGCGCATGTTCTCTAAACTAAAATACACTTCTCAGATTGATGTGATTATTGGATTGGATTTTCCTTATTTACCTTCATATAATGGTGGATTTAACTTTTTAGGTGAAAGTTTTTACGCAACCTCATTACTTGCAAAATTTTGTTCAGTCAACATTCAATGCCCTACCATCAGATCAAGTTAAAGGTACGAATCACGATCATGCTATTTTTGTCACTTTTTATTCCCTTGCTGAACACAATGGAGTGAATTGTCTTCATTTGCATTCTTGCATTTGAACTTACGTATGTTCTTACCTGACATTTGTAAGCTTTTGATTAGTCATGAAATATGATACATTTTCTCCGTGTTTAAAAACTTATGACATACAATCAGTTTCTTTTTGGTTGGGTTGAAATGATATTGATTGTGCTGCTATAAAGTTCCTTTTTATAGTTGGGTTCGAAATCATGTTAATAGAATCTTTTTTTGGTTGGTCCGATCTGTAACAGATGAGATTGTTTTGTTTGAATCAAAATTTGATCTTTTTTTGTGTGAAATTATATTGGAATCACAAATTTGTCAGGTATATCTTAGATTCTTTGTTGCATATTCACCTTCTCACAACTTTTACATTGTCTCTTGATTGGATGGATTTTTATAATTTCCATGATCAACGGATGCATGAAGTAAGGAGGAAGCTACTAGTTTTATGGAGCTTCTTTGGCATGGTAAGTTGAAGTTGCAAATCATTTTTTTTCGTTCACGGAATTCATTATCTTGCTATATTGGCAATTAGCAGTGTCTGACAATTGGCAAAGTGTATTCATTTTTCTGCTTAATTTATCTTGAGAATATTTGCATCTTAATACTTATTTTAATTATGTTAATTTGTCCCCTTTTCCATAGAATTTTGTGCAATGTGAATGTAGGTTATTCTCAATCCTCAGATAGTGATTATTTAAGGACTTCTCCAAACTTGGCTACTCAGCTTTTCAAATATAGAGCAGAGAGGAGTCAGATGAGCTAGAATCAAGTTGGTATCATTCTAAATTATTCTTAATCATTTACAACTTGCAGAATTAGTTAAATGTATCAAATGACTAGCATGTGAATTTATGTATAGTTAAAAATAATCTTATCCTTAAGGATTATTGATTTGGGGAATTTGGTTGAGTAAATTTAGGGTTACTGATTGGGCTAATTTGGTTGATTAGTTGATCTGATTTGGATGGGTTTGTGGGTTAGTTTCTAGGAATGTTCCATTGGTGTTCTTTTTCTTCTACACAGTTACCAAAATCTCAAGCCCCCATTTGATCCTCGAGTACGACCCAATCATATTTGCTGTAATACAATCATATTCTTGAGTTTTGGATTTTTCTCTCATATGTGTTCTCTAAACTAAAATGCACTTCTTAAACTTCTGTTTCTTATGGAAACGGGCATCCTGCATGTTTTTTGCTTTGCATGTTTGTGCTTGAAAACTTAGATCCTAGAATAAGAATGAAACAGTTTTTATTTTTTTTTGTCAACTGCTAAAACATGTGCCTAACCTACAGGATATATATTTTGCCACCTTGACTGCAGGGGCTAGATTTGTGTGAAGATCATGTTGCTTCTCTTTCTTCTGTTTATTAGGGAAACCAACGTTCAGTTTCGTCCTGTTAATTGTACAATGTATTTTCATGTCAGCTAAGTTGAATGTATATAAAAACGAAGCTGCATATCTTACCGACCTCATTCACTCATCTATCCCTCTGTTCATTCATGATTGTGTTGAATTTATTCAGGTAAAATGTGTTTTATTCATGTAGTTCAAGGTGATGCATTCAGGTCCCGCAGCAACGCGCGAGCATATTTTCTAGTTAATTACTATTGGTTTTCCCTCAATATAGACAACATTAAATTGGTCAAATTTATTTAGTAAAGTTTTTATGACTGTAGAATTTCTCGTTTAAATTTCTGGTTTTAGAGAATTCAGGGTTTAGGGAATTTTTCTAGATTTCTGGGTGCTTTTGAGGTTATTTTATCCGTGAGATTTAGTAAATTTTTCTAGATTTTGTAGAATTGTTCGATTAAATTTGTGGGTTTGGTTATTTTTTATTTTGTGCATTTTATAGTGAACTTGGTTGTGGGTTTCGATGTTTGTCTATGGCAAGGTAAGGGATGCCAACTCATGAACCAAGTGGTCTTTCAGCACCTGTAGGAGATGAGCGAAGTGATATGGTATAGTTTCCTTTAATTTTTACAATTGCTAAATGTAGATGACCAAAGTGAAATATCATTGAGCTCTTTGCAAATTCAGATTGTTGATTTTTTTTTTCCTTTCAATTTGCACGTCCACAAAATCCCTTCAAGTATTGGTACGACTAAGTTGCAACTCTCACAAAACAACGGAGACACCGCGCTAAACCCTTGCCGCCCGATGACCCCAATTCTCAGGTACTACTTGACACTTGCTCACTTCTATGTTGGGGGAAATTAGTGCAAATTTTTCAATGTGTTTTAATTAGTGTCATTCTTTAGTGAACAAAAGTGTTTGATCCTCAATTGCCAACTCTGTAAATTTTTAGGAATGATTGAGATAAGCTTGTGGCGCAAGTGCATCTACTGTGTAGTAGTGCAAGTCCATTTTTAGGTGCATATTACCTAGGATTGTAGTAATCCTTTGCCAAGTGACTCTCTGTCTGTGGCTCATAAGCTGCTTTGTGGTTAGGGCCCAAGGGTGATTGTTGTGGGACCAACAGATTCTGGGGGTGTTGTATCCAGGAATGCCAAATTCCGTCAAAAATCCATAAGGGTAAGCATCAATATGTTGCCATTTAATCCTTGTTATTTGTTCTTCCTGAAGAAAAGACTCATGTGCGCTGATATTTCTAACAGGAGTATTTCTATGGCCTTGCAAATGATCTCAGCCCACATTCTAATATCGCGAATTTTAGTGACTTTTCTGTCTTTCGGATTGGGGGCGGGCCACAGGCCCCACGTTCAGCTTTGCCAATTGGTGCAGAGCCTGCTGCGGACCCTACAAGATTGGCGCCTGTGAATATTAACCGGGATTTGCTACATACCATTCTTGCTGTTTCATTTGCCAAGGAGCCTGATCAAATTATTTCTAGGTAACTTGTACCGATCTATCTGATAGAGAAATAGATAATGAATGACTGAAGTATATGACATTGATCAGTCTCGTTCACTTTCATTTGAACTTCACATAGGAAAGTATATGGTTTTACCCCCTCACTGTCACAAGAATGAAAATACATAGTAGTATTGTGGTATTTCTTGCTTGCTTTTCCGTCTCTGGAGATAGGGATGCGAATTTGACGGTGACATTTTGTATTTCAGAGTATGATTCGTAGTCTGTAGTCTTAAATATTTACTTTTTTGGTTTGTTTTGCAGTAATGTTGCTGGGTTTGTCTTTGTCACAGACGTCGACATTCAGAGGTTTGTATGGTGAACAACTTGCTAGAAACACTTCTTGTATTCTGGTTTTCGTTGTTCTAACCCAATATGCGGCGTTACAGGAAGACAATTACGTACCTTGCACCATCGGTGGGTGAGCTTCCAAGCAAGTATTTGATTGCAGGAACCGTGACATGGCTTGAAACATGAAGTCGATGAGCAAAAACCCCAGTAGTATTGCTTTCCGGTGGATGTACGTTGCTGGCTTATGTAAGGAGTGTAAGATGTGAGCTATCTAGGCGTAAAATTAGTTTTAACGATGCATCCCAAATACGACAACAGATTAGAATATTATTGTCGTTTTTTTGCATCCTAAATTTGTTATGCAAGTCTTGTTTGTCGTATTTTAGATTATACTAGAATTTAGAAAGGCGTGCCAAAGCCTGAATTACTAGAGCTTGGCAACCACAATTTTTTTTGTTTTTGTTGTCTGTACAAGATATTTAAACGAAGGACTAAGGAGGGATGGAGGAATAAATTCGTTACGAACTACTAAGTGGCATTCAGGTATTGTTCAACATTGCTATAACCTATAAGTTAAGGTAGCCCTTGCAATATGAGCTCTTTCAATTTATCCCAGGCATAAAAAGGTGCTGCAGCTGCAGCTGCACTTCCACAAAATCCTTTCAAGTATTGGTACGACTAAGTTGCAACTCTCACAAAACAAACCGTTCACAAGACAAAAGCGAACCACCCGAAGGCCGGTACCAGGATCTACAATAACATAATGAAGGCAAGAGTTCCGGACAAGAGGGAAACATTGTCCAGAAGACCTTTAATTTCCTTGTACTACAAGCAAACAGATAGAATAATTTCCTTTTAATTTTTACGATTGCTGTATGTAGATGACCAAAGCGAAATATGTTTGAGCTCTTTACAAATTCGGATTGCTGATTTATTTTTTCAATTTGAATGCAGCTTTGTCCAATGTGCTTAACTAATGGAAAGGAGCTAGCCTTCAATAATAAATTCAATGTCACACTAACTAAAGTTTTGAATTCCAGCTCAAGGCAATAGAACACAGCCCAAGTTTTTCTTAAAGAAATTTCTTAAAGAATTTGGTTGTCGCTACCGTTCAACCTCCTCATCAGCTCCCTCATTTTGTCACGGCCATAAGCAACAGCGTCAGTACACAGTGTTCTTAGCGTTTGGTAGGATTTGGTCCCAATTATCGCAAAATATACGGCCCAACATGCAAGAGTAAACCACCCGAAAGCTGGAACGAGGAGGAGCACCAGTAGCACCAACGCAAGAGTTCCACACAAGAGGCTGATGTTGTTCATCAGTTCATATATATTTGTATTGTTGGAAGCTTGGAGAATGTTGGCAGTCTGCAATGTCCCCGCGTAAGTGAGTAAATCAGCAATCAACATCACAACAGTGTTGTGGTCTGTGACAAATGGAGACGGTAAATTTCCGGTCGCATGCTCCACCTGGAGGAGAACTCCTAGGATGTTGAGGAGATGGAATATAAGTTCGTGTGCTGCCGGTGGAGATTTGTACCGACCACCCTCCTCCATAGTGCTGCTGTATTATAAACAACACAGAAAGTTAATGAATGGGAAAACATTACTCTAATGATATCAGGAGTTCCTAATTTTCAATTCTTCCATATTAGTTAATGACGTTGACATGTGTCATCAACCGTTAGAATATCTGCGCACAACCCAAACTCATTTGCTAGCTAATTAAGAAGATGAGCTTATAAAAGACCCCGTTTCATATACATATTGATCAGAAGGCATGTTACAGAGTATCTGGAAACCAAATTTATTTGATCCATAACTTGGACCTGGAAATTGAAAACGAAAAATGAGGTTACGCAGAGTATCATAGATAGATTAACAAGATTGTTTACTCTTTCCCTTATGCTTTACAATCAGCTTCTGACGAAAGAGTAGATGCAACATTAAAATATGATAACTAAAGAAAATGTACTAACCCAGCTGAGATTTGTGGAGAAGTTCCGACGTTCATAGGCATGGCCGAAGAGGAACGCGGCAGAGTTGGGGGAGGGAAGGAGGAGTGAGAGAGAGGAGGGAGGAGTTTGCAGGATTTGGAGGAGCAGAGGGGGTATATATAGGAGAGAGAGAGGAGGGAGGAAGTCAACAATTCCTACTCCCCTCAACTCAACAGGATTTACAGCCCTGTCAAATTAACACAAATAGCTGCTCAAATTTACAAGCTCTTGGCCGTGTTGCTACTTTGAAGGTGGCAAAATCCTATTCATACTACGTCAAGGTGGCAAAATCCTAGACGCAACTATTAGACCACATGTCCTCCAATGTGGTAAAATAAGCACATTGGACAAAATTTCTACCAAAAAGGTTTTGTAAAGGTTATGCCAAAACCTTTACAAAGCGAGTGGACGCCGGATATGAGCGAGGTGAAATTACGTTCGAGGAGCTGAAGAGAATGTGTGAGGGGTGGACAGCTGGTGTTTGCTATGTCTAATTGTGTACTTTTGCAGGTTGGTTAATTGATAAACTCCTTAAGCATTTGCTAACGATCGAACAAATTATTGTTTACGGTTGATTAATTGATAAACTCCTTAAGCATTTGCTTGGCTCAAGCAAATGCTATTGGCTTCCAAATCCTGCAAACTCCTCCCTCCTCTCTCTCACTCCTCCCTCCCTGTGGAAATTTTGTCCAATGTGCTTATTTTACCACATTGGAGGACATGTGGTCTAATAGTTGCGTCTAGGATTTTGCCACCTTGACGTAGTATGAATAGGATTTTGCCACCTTCAAAGTAGCAACACGGCCAAGAGCTTGTAAATTTGAGCAGCTATTTGTGTTAATTTGACAGGGCTGTAAATCCTGTTGAGTTGAGGGGAGTAGGAATTGTTGACTTCCTCCCTCCTCTCTCTCTCCTATATATACCCCCTCTGCTCCTCCAAATCCTGCAAACTCCTCCCTCCTCTCTCTCACTCCTCCTTCCCTCCCCCAACTCTGCCGCGTTCCTCTTCGGCCATGCCTATGAACGTCGGAACTTCTCCACAAATCTCAGCTGGGTTAGTACATTTTCTTTAGTTATCATATTTTAATGTTGCATCTACTCTTTCGTCAGAAGCTGATTGTAAAGCATAAGGGAAACAGTAAACAATCTTGTTAATCTATCTATGATACTCTGCGTAACCTCCTTTTTCGTTTCAATTTCCAGGTCCAAGTTATGGATCAAATAAATTTGGTTTCCAGATACTCTGTAACATGCCTTCTCATCAATATGTATATGAAACGGGGTCTTTTATAAGCTCATCTTCTTAATTAGCTAGCAAATGAGTTTGGGTTGTGCGCAGATATTCTAACGGTTGATGACACATGTCAACGTCATTAACTAATATGGAAGAATTGAAAATTAGGAACTCCTGATATCATTAGAGTAATGTTTTCCCATTCATTAACTTTCTGTGTTGTTTATAATACAGCAGCACTATGGAGGAGGGTGGTCGGTACAAATCTCCACCGGCAGCACACAAATGTATATTCCATCTCCTCAACATCCTAGGATTTCTCCTCCAGGTGAAGCATGCGACCGGAAATTTACCGTCTCCATTTGTCACAGACCACAACACTGTTGTGATGTTGATTGCTGATTTACTCACTTACGCGGGGACATTGCAGACTGCCAACATTCTCCAAGCTTCCAACAGTATAAATATATATGAACTCATGAACAACATCAGCCTCTTGTGTGGAACTCTTGCGTTGGTGCTACTGGTGCTCCTCCTCGTTCCAGCCTTCGGGTGGTTTACTCTTACATGTTGGGCCGTATATTTTGCGATAATTGGGACCAAATCCTACCAAACGCTAAGAACACTGTGTACTGACGCTGTTGCTTATGGCCGTGACAAAATGAGGGAGCTGATGAGGAGGTTGAACGGTAGCGACAACCAAATTCTTTAAGAAATTTCTTTTTGAGAAGAATTTCTTTAAGAAAAACTTGGGCTGTGTTCTATTGCCTTGAGCTGGAATTCAAAACTTTAGTTAGTGTGACATTGAATTTATTATTGAAGGCTAGCTCCTTTCCATTAGTTAAGCACATTGGACAAAGCTGCATTCAAATTGAAAAAATAAATCAGCAATCCGAATTTGTAAAGAGCTCAAACATATTTCGCTTTGGTCATCTACACACAGCAATCGTAAAAATTAAAAGGAAATTATTCTATCTGTTTGCTTGTAGTACAAGGAAATTTAAGGTCTTCTGGACAATGTTTCCCTCTTGTCCGGAACTCTTGCCTTCATTATGTTATTGTAGATCCTGGTACTGGCTTTCAGGTGGTTCGCTTTCGTCTTGTGAACGGTTTGTTTTGTGAGAGTTGCAACTTAATCCTTGAAAGCATTTTGTGGAAGTGCAGCTGCAGCTGCAGCACCTTTTTATGCCTGGGATAAATTGAAAGAGCTCATATTGCAAGGGCTACCTTAACTTATAGGTTATATCACAGTTGAACAATACCTGAATGCCACTTAGTAGTTCGTAACCAATTTATTTCTCCATCCCTTAGTCTTTCGTTTAAATATCTTGTACAGAAAACAAAAACAAAAAAAAAAAAAATTGTGATTGCCAAGCTCTAGTAATTCAGGCTTTGGCACGCCTTTCTAAATTCTAGTATAATATAAAATACGACAAACAAGACTTGCATAACAAATTTAAGATGCAAAAAAACGACAATAATACTCTAATCTGTTGTCGTATTTGGGATACATCGTTAAAACTAATTTTACGCCTAGATAGCTCACAACTTGCACTCCTTACATAAGCCAGTAACGTACATCCACTGGAAAGCGATACTACTGGGGTTTTGGCTCATCGACTTCATGTTTCAAGCCATGTCACGGTTCCTGCAATCAAATACTTGCTTGGAAGCTCACCCGCCGATGGTGCAAGGTACGTAATTGTCTTCCTGTAACGCCGCATATTGGGTTAGAACAACGAAAACCAGAATACAAGAAGTGTTTCTAGCAAGTTGTTCACCATACAAACCTCTGAATGTCGACGTCTGTGACAAAGACAAACCCAGCAACATTACTGCAAAACAAACCAAAAAAGTAAATATTTAAGACTACAGACTACGAATCATACTCTGAAATACAAAATGTCACCGTCAAATTCGCATCCCTATCTCCAGAGACGGAAAAGCAAGCAAGAAATACCACAATACTACTATGTATTTTCATTCTTGTGACAGTGAGGGGGTAAAACCATCTACTTTCCTATGTGAAGTTCAAATGAAAGTGAACGAGACTGATCAATGTCATATACTTCAGTCATTCATTATCTATTTCTCTATCAGATAGATCGGTACAAGTTACCAAGAAATAATTTGATCAGGCTCCTTGGCAAATGAAACAGCAAGAATGGTATGTAGCAAATCCCGGTTAATATTCACAGGCGCCAATCTTGTAGGGTCCGCAGCAGGCTCTGCACCAATTGGCAAAGCTGAACGTGGGGCCCATGGCCCGCCACCAATCCGAAAGACAGAAAAGTCACTAAAATTCGCGATATTAGAATGTGGGCTGAGATCATTTGCAAGGCCATAGAACTACTCCTGTTAGAAATATCAGCGCACATGAGTCTTTTCTTCAGGAAGAACAAATAACAAGGATTAAATGGCAACATATTGATGCTTACCCTTATCCTATGACTCCTGGATTTTTGACGGAATTTGGCATTCCTGTATACAACACCCCCAGATTTTTGAAGTTTTACAACGTCCACACCAGGCTTGTTCTTTAGTACATTTCTGATCATGCTCCAAAGTTTTTCCTGAGAATTTAAAAGAAATATATGTACTGTCATCGGAGCCTACATATACAACCATTTTGTTAAAACATCAAAATGTATTGCAAACAAGGATGCATTATGCTACCAAGACGAACTTTGTAACAGAGTCAAGCAACAATAGCAAAGAGGGGGGGAAGAGAAGAAATGCTTGCAGAATCCAGTACGGTAAAATCATAATAAGAAAGAAAACTCAAACTAGAGGGATGTACCTGGCCCAGAACTAAGACAACATTGGCATTGAATGTATCAATTGCATGAAGAAGCAACTGCAAGAAAATGAAACTAGAATTTCAAATATATGACATTAAAACAACCATTTCAATAGTAAGTCACCAGCCATCCCTGAAGTGCAAGCAGCCTAAAAATTACCTCGTAGCCTTGACCTTCTATCCATCCCATGGTATTGATCACCATTCCAGAAGCTCGAGATTCAGCATTCCCAGAAAGTTGTCTTTCTACCACTTGAGCAAGCTCCTTCACAAGCACTTTGTATAAATCTACATTATTACTGGATAAAAAATGGATCTTTATGGATTCATGACTTCCACTAAATTAGCAATACAAGAATTTCTCTTATATGTTAGTATCAGATATTAATAAACGATGTGAAATGATAGGTCCATATGAAGATGCTATAAATCAATTACCTAGGAGTTGTGTGCCCATAGAAATAAACAAGAGGAATATCAAGAGGAATTCCTTCAACCGGATCAATAGGCATTTCAATAGGAGTAGCGGCAATGCATCCTGGAATTGTTATAGCTCCTTGTCCAATATCCAAGTCGACGAAAGTAGGTTTCCATCCCTTCTTAGCTGCCCAACTAAGAAGCATTTTCGACAAGGTACTTTTCCCAGAATCTGTTGGTCCCACAACAATCACCCTTGGGCCCTAACCACAAAGAAGCTTATAAGCGACAGACAGAGAGTCAATTAGTAAGGATTACAACAATCCTAGGTAATATGCACCTAAAAATGGACTTGCACTACTACACAGTAGATGCACTTGCGCCAAAAGCTTATCTCAATCATTTCTAAAAATTTACAGAGTTGGCAATTGAGGATCAAACACTTTTGTTCACTAAAGAATGACACTAATTAAAACACATTGAAAAATTTGCACTAATTTTCCCCAACAAAGAAGTGAGCAAGTGTCAATTAGTACCTGAGAATTGGGGTCATCGGGCGGAAAGGGTTTAGCGCGGTGTCTCCGTTCTTCCAGTACGGCGTGCACATTCACATAGCTGATATTTGGAGTCTGAAAAATCAAACATTTGAATCAGACACCATTCACATTCTCATTAGTGACAAATGCATCCGGAGCAAAAAGTAAAAAACCCAAAGTAGATAACAAGCATGTGAAATACCTTATCAGCCGTGTACTCCGTTTCCGTACTGCCCTCCATCTCAATTGTTGCTCCGTTCCAAGTAAAAACCTTCAACAACCAAAACCCACAACAGAAATGCAATTCAAAATCTTTAACAATCAAAACTCACAACCCAAATTCTATTAAAAAGATGTAAACTTGGGAAAAGAACTAGGGGAAGAAGAAGGCTTACAGCAAATTTGAGCCTGGGCGGGAAGGTGAGCCAGAAATCAGGGGGGAGCTCGGTGCCGAAGATCCCAGCGGTGCCGCTGAGCAGGCGGAGCTTGAGAGGGGCGTCGTAGCCGACTTCGATTCTGAGCTCGCTCTCTCGGTCCAGTTTCACCTGCCTTGGTCCGCCGCCGTGCGCCATCTTCTTCTGCCAGCTTGGCTCTCGGTGCTCCAATCAACTGGGATTCCGAGCGGTTTTTAGTGTTCGTTTGGGATTTCATGTTGCGTGAGGAAATCTTAGGGAATAAGGAATGAAGAGATATTTTTGGTATAAAATTATGTAATTGGTATCCTAGTGGTTTTGGGATACTTGTTTCCTAGTTTGTAGGAGATTGTATATGTTTATATATTCCGCTATGTGAGAAGAATAAAGTAGAGAAAAATATTCATCTAAAACCTAGAATTTAACTTGGTATCAAGAGCAGGTTTCGACCTGTCTCGTCTCGAAAAAAAAAAAAAACCCTAGCCGTCAAAACTTTGGTGTTCATCAAATCTTGAACCCAGAAACCACACCACCGTAGCCTTTGGAATCAACAAAGCTACAGAGAAAAAAAAAAAAAAAACAAATATACATAACCTGCACATCTGTCCGTGCAATGGCAGACATCAAAACTGGAGATATAATTCCCATGCAAACTATATCGGTCCAAGGTGAGTCATCCAACGTCAACTCCATTCCGTTTGGGTATCGATTGAGCGACTCGAACTTCAAGGTTTGGTCGAAGATGATGGAGGTTCATGCTTCAGGTCTCGGTAAGCAAGGGTATCTAACGGGAAAAATCCCGGCAGTAGATGAAGATGATCCAGGATATGTGAAGTGGTCAACGGAAGATGCTATTGTGCGTGGGTGGTTGCTCAAAACCATGGAACCCCACCTGCTTGGCCTGTTTATAGACTTGCCCACGGCTAAAGATATCTGGGAGAGTGTCACCCAGATGTTTTATGATGGTTCTGATGAGTCCCAATACTATGAACTCCGGTGCAAGGCTACACGGACGAGACAGGATGGTCGTCAAATTAATTTGTACTTCACTGAATTAAAGAGTGTGTGGCAGGACCTTGACAGACGACGTCCTCTTCGTATGGTGTGTGGAGCAGATTTGAAAACTCGTAAAGAAGAACTCGCAAAAGATAGGGTGTATGATTTTCTTGCGGGATTAGATGGTGTGTTTGACCAAGTTCGGAGTGAGATTCTAAGGATGAAACCTATCCCCGGAATCGAAGAATGCTTCAATTTGGTACGACGTGAATCCCAAAGGCTGGTCACTATGATGGGAACAAAAGCTACAATGACAGCACCTCCTATGGCTATGGCAACTAAGGCACCTGGGTCTCGTCCACCATCTAATGGAAGTTCTCGATCATTCTGAACCCATGAGGATATTGATAAGGACAAACTCCATTGCAATCATTGTAATGGAACAAGACACACTGAAGAGACCTGTTTTGAAATTCATGGGTACCCAGAATGGTACTGGGAAAGGAAGAAGAAGCTAAAGGCACGGGGGAACAAACGGGCTGGACAGGCCCGTATGGCAGCCACTGGATCAGGAGCAGCATCTAATGCAGCAGGGAGCCAAGCTGGGTCCAAGGCCCAACAAGAGAAATCTGATGGGAGCAGGGGGATAGCTGCTGTTGCAGCGAGTCAACTAAGGCCCAGCCCGTCAAGTCCAATAGCTGCAGCCCAGTTTGCGGTGCCAATTTCAGAAGCATCTTCCAAGGAGACAGAAACGGGCTCACTTCTATCCTTAATCAATCAAATTTCAATGGGTGACAACGCAGAAGATTCAGGTAAAATCGGTACTGTTTTAATAACTTCCACCAAGAGAGATACTGGTCGGATAATTGACTCTGGAGCTACATACCATATGACTTACGATGCATCATTATTTTATCACATGACTTCACCATCTAAAGAAGATGTCATTACAGCCAACGGTGATGTTGCTCCTGTAACGGGAGCAGGTTCTATTTCCCTTACTCCATCTTTGTCTATTCACAATGCACTACTTGTTCCAACATTATCTAATCATCTACTTTCTGTTGGTCAAGTTACTGAGCAATTAGATTATGTTGTGTTAATGTTTCCCACATTTTGCCTACTTCAGGATATCCAGACTCGGGCGATAATTGGGCGTGGTACTAAGAGGAGAGGGTTATATTATGTGGATGATGTATCGGCAAGTCACGTAAATCAAGTGCGCAGTGGTCATCCGAACAAGAATAAGACAATTTGGTTATGGCATCGTCGATTAGGGCATGCATCTTTTGGTTATTTGAAAAAATTGCTACCGTCTTTATTTCGTGGTATTTCAGACTCTGATTTTCAGTGTAATGATTGCATTCTTGCAAAAAGTCATCGTACTTCTTATCATTCGAGTTTCAATAAAAGAACAATTCCTTTTGAGCTAGTTCATTCTGATGTGTGGGGGCCTTCTCCAGTAGCCACTAGTCATGGGGTTCGTTGGTTTGTTATCTTTGTGGATGACTGCACCCGAATGACATGGCTTTATACTATGAAGAATAAAAGTGATGTTGGACAAATTTTTAACCAGTTCTACTGCATGGTTAAAAATCAATTCTCTCTACCCCTTAAGGTTCTTAGGTCAGATAATGGTGGGGAATATATCAATACCGAAATTTCTCAATTTTTTCAGGAGCACGGCATTCTTCATGAGACTACTTGTCCACACACTCCACAGCAAAATGGTGTAGCCGAGCGAAAAAATAGACATATTTTGGAAACCACTCGAGCCCTCCTCATTGGTGCTCACGCTCCTCACTCTTATTGGGCGGATGCCGTCAGATACTCCGTTTATCTAATGAACCGCATGCCATCCCGAGTGCATAATTTTCGCACTCCTATGGCAGTTCTTGCTGACCATGTGACATTAGCATCATCTCTTTATTTGTCCCCACGTATCTTTGGTTGTGTGGCATATGTGCATCTCCATAAAAATCAGCGCAGTAAGTTGGATCCATGTGCAGTTCGTTGTATTTTTTTGGGATTTAATAGTCAGCAAAAGGGGTACCGATGTTATCATCCACCAACTAAGCATTTGTACGTCACCATGGATGTTACATTTTCCGAGCAAGAGATGTTTTTTCCCACTGAAAACACTTACTATAATCTTCAGGGGGAGATGAGCACAAATGAAGATTATAGTTTGATTGATCTGCCAACTGTACAGGTGGATGACACCTGCCATAATACCATATGCCAGCCAGCCGAGAGTTCTAGTGGTTTAAGTAGCCGTGAGTGCAGCAGATTTGATGAGCCCAATCTGGGCTTGTGCCGTGAGTCCAACAACCTGTGTAAGCCCAATCTGGGCTTGTGCCGTGAGTCCAGCAACCTATGTGAGCCCAATCTGGGCTTGTCTACTTTGGATTATGTGACAAGTGGGTCTGGGGGCTTAGGGGCCGAAAGCCTTTCTAAGTCCAGCACACAAATTGGACCGAGCAGCAGCACACAAATTGGACCGAGCAGCAGCACACAAATTGGACCGTGTAGTGACAGCTCAAACACTTCAAGAAATAACCCTCCTCTAGTTGTACCCGTCCGTGTCCCCGAGGATATCCATGAGGTAAGCTTATTCCAATCTAATGAAGCTCATAATTTGACTAACATTGAAAGTAATTATGTATTGCCCCCGAGACAAAATCGTGGGAAACCTCCTGACAGGTATTCTCCGGATGGGAAAATTAGATATGCAATTGCAAAGTATGTTTCTACGCATCGACTGTCTTCCAAGTACCAAGCCTTTGTGAATACAATGGATGCTATCAAAATTTCAACAAAAGTGGAAGAAGCTTTGCAAGATCCTAGATGGAAAGAGGCAATGGAGGTAGAAATGAAAGCCCTACAAAAAAATGAAACTTGGGGCGTGGAGTCATTACCACAAGGAAAAAGACCAGTGGGATGCAAAGTGTGTTCACCATAAAACACAAAGCTGATGGAACCATTGATAGATACAAGGCAAGGTTGGTTGCTAAAGGGTACACACAAACTTTTGGGGTAGATTATCAGGAAACATTTGCCCCAGTAGCAAAGATGAATACCATACGAGTTCTTTTGTCTTTAGCTGCAAACTTTGATTGGCCGTTAAAACAATTTGATGTGAAGAATGCTTTTCTACATGGCGACTTGGAGGAAGAAGTATACATGGAACTCCCACCTGGGTATGAAGTTCAGAATAAAGCAGGCAAAGTATGCAGACTACGAAAGGCTCTTTATGGACTCAAACAATCGCCAAGGGCCTGGTTTGGAAGATTCACTGATGCAATGAAGAAATACGGGTACCAACAAGGGAATGCGGATCACACTTTGTTTATCAAACGCAGGGGAGGAAAGGTTACCTTGTTGATAATCTATGTGGATGATATGGTAGTCACAAGTGATGATACAGAGGAAATGGAAAGATTACAGGAGTATCTTCCTTCTGAGTTTGAGATGAAAGATTTAGGGGGTTTGAAGTATTTCTTGGGAATTGAAGTTGCTCGTTCCCGTGGTGGTATTTACTTATCCCAGCGGAAGTATGTTCTGGATCTTTTATCTGAAACTGGGATGTTGGCATGTAAACCCGCAGAGACACCTATAGTTCAGAATCATCATTTGGCTGTCTACCCGGACCAGGTTCCTGCAAACAGGGAAAGATACCAGAGGTTAGTAAGGAGGTTGATTTATTTGTCTCTCACAAGACCAGATATTGCATATGCTATTAGTGTAGTAAGTCAATTTATGCACTCTCCTAGTGAAGATCACATGGCTGCAGTAATGCGAATATTGAGTTATTTGAAAGGTGCACCTGGAAAAGGGTTGATTTTCAGGAAACATGGGCATTTGGAGATAAAAGGGTACACCGATGCTGATTGGGCCGGGAACATTACTGATAGACGCTCTACATCAGGGTACTTTACATTTGTTGCAGGAAATCTTGTGACTTGGATGAGCAAGAAACAGAATGTGGTGGCAAGGTCTACGGTAGAGGCGGAATACCGTGGGATGGCGCATGGGATTTGTGAGCTATTATGGCTAAGGATTCTTCTTACAGAGATTGGGTTCAAGCCACATGGAACGATGTTTTTATATTGTGATAATCAAGCTGCGCGAGAGATAGCTAATAATCCAGTTCAGCATGATCGTACAAAACATGTTGAGGTGGATAGACACTTTATTAAAGAAAAGTTGGATGTTAAGCTAATTGACATTCCATATGTGAGATCCGAAGACCAGCTAGCTGATGTGTTAACGCATGCAGTGACGACAAGAGTGTTTCAGAACTCACTTGACAAGTTGGGCTTAGGAGATATCTACGCACCAACTTGAGGGGGAGTGTTGCGTGAGGAAATCTTAGGGAATAAGGAATGAAGAGATATTTTTGGTATAAAATTATGTAATTGGTATCCTAGTGGTTTTGGGATACTTGTTTCCTAGTTTGTAGGAGATTGTATATGTTTATATATTCCTCTATGTGAGAAGAATAAAGTAGAGAAAAATATTCATCTAAAACCTAGAATTTAACTTTTCAATGAGTAAAAGAGTGTAACAAGACACCGGAGGAACTCCGTTGGGAATTTTAAGAGTGAACACTATTGGGAAGAGATCATTTCGAATTTCTTCCACTAAAGTCACCGAATCTGAATCAAGTAATCTGAATCTTTAAAATTTGATTTAACAGCTAAAAACAAGCTTCTTTAAAAGTATAATAATTTTAGCTATTAGATCAAATTTTAAGAATTCAGATTGATTTGATGGTTTTGATAGAGGAGATGCGGATGATCTCTTCCCAACTCTATTTAATAGGGAGTACTCTTATCCACCAACTAACGTTAAAACAAATGGACAGAGTGAAGATTAGTCCCACACTATGTCTTTTCTATTTAATGCTGCTTAGATACTATTTGTAATTTGCAAAATCTGCAATTCACACCAACATAGTTTGTGGGGAGTGAGATTGAAACATTTACTTTTCTTCTGAGTTAATTTTTAATTCTTGTTCTAAATAAAGTAAAGTTACTTATTGTTATCAATAAAGTAATAATTGTTCCACCCGAGACTTTACTTAGTAACCAGGTCAGTCCTGCTTGATTCTCGCGTCAAACGATAGAGATTTGGCATAGGGCAGGGTGATTTGTTGGTTTCATAGCCTTTTCAGCTCGAATTATTAAGTCTTCATGAGTGTTCTATACCTAGTGCCCTAAAGCCTTATGGTTTGGGAGTTATTGACCTAAATCTTGTTACATGGGTTGGATCGAAAGCTTAAGTGAACTAGCATTGACAACCACCGCCATTATTGGGAAAAAAATGAAAAAAAAAAGAAAAGAAAAAAAGTGTGAAGTTAGTATATATAAAGTATTAAATAAAGAGGACGAAATGTAGGGATTTTAGTCGAATCTCTTTAACTTTGTTGGTACACTTTACACCAAAGAAAGTTCATGAATTCTTTTCTAATTGGTTATAAATAGCTTTGACTTTTTGGTGGGATTAGTTAGAACTGTTGAAAAGATGTTCTGATTTGTAAAGTTTTCTATGGATTGCAACTTGAAATACAATACCAATTGTTTCGAGACAAATCACCAGTATCCCATACTTGTTGCCCCCATGTGTGGCAAATTGAATTTATTCCGAAAGTAGCATGGTCCCTCAACTAAAAATTCATTAACATTAGTCCCTCAACTCATCAAAACGTGCAGTTATGGTCCCTTAACTAAAAATCAATTACCAGTCCCTTAACTTTAATCTAACTAGAGAAATGGTCTCTCAACTTTAACCTAATTGGAGCAATGGTCTCTCAACTATAACTCAATTGTAGCAATGATCATTCCAACATAATTCATTTTGATAAAATTCTAACGAAGTTGACGAAAATGACCATACCTACATGTTTCAATGAGTTGAGGGACCCCAATTGTAGCAATGGTCCTTCCAACATAACTTATTTTGAAAAAATTGTAACGAAGTTGATGAAAAAGACCATAGCTACACATTTTGATGAGTTGAAGGACCAATGGTAATGAATTTTTATTTGAGGGACCATTGCTACAATTTACTTCAAAAAATAAATAACGTTGTTCATGTTTAATAAAATGGGGAACTCCTAATGAAAAGTTGTGCTGCCACATATTTTGTATATATATGTTAGATAACTGCGTTTAGATGATTAGAAGAGTCGATAAGATAAAACGAAAATGTCAGATAGAGAATGTTGGTAGTAGCCTCCTTATTATCATTTATAATTATTTTGGCACACAAAATTGACATTCTTACTGACACACATTCAATACATGAAGGCCTTAGGCCCTCCGATCGAAATGGCTAGACATGATCCCATCTAGAATTATAACCCTGCAAAAAAATTATTTTTAAATAAACAGTGTCAGGCCATACATATATATCATCTCCAACTGAATGGCCTAAACATAGTCCTCTTATAATTTATTAGTTTTAAGTTTATACTTTAAATTTATTGGTTAATTTAGTTAAACTACCGTTAGATGTTTTTAAATCTAGTCGTTGAATTCAAATCAATTATTGCAACTAAGAAGTTAAATCCCAAAAATGCTAAGAGGGGGCTACATTTGGCTAGCCTAATGCCCCTTTGGCCAAATAATGACTTGGTGGGCTTCAACAATTTATATGACACATCCTGATCCGGAATGTCCATTAGGACTCCAAATCGAGTTGTGTTGGCCGACACCTGGAAGGTGACAAAGCCATAAAGTGTAGTGATGTGAAAAATGTGAATAAATTTAAACCTAAAAGTCCCTAAATATAAGAGTGCGTTGGTGAGCGAGAATGAACCCATTTCACATGTGATGACAGAGCATAAGTAAAGTACATTGAGGTAGGTTAAGGATTATACCTTCAAGGGTAGCCACCTATACTGAGATTTGCCAAGAATCCTCGCCGATACAAAAGTTCAGCAACTAACACTTGGAGGGGAGAAAAACAAGGGTGAGTGGGCCCGAAAATAAAGTTTTATGAAAACCTTTCTGGAAACATTGTAACCTCTAGCCGTAAAACATGTATAGTTTCTAGAAAATCATACTACGTATAGGTATGAAATCAAATGCAAATCAACAGTAAATCCAGAAGTATGCCACATCACAATATCTCAACAATAGCATAATAAAAACAGGTGCTCATCAATCTACCCTGGCACACGAGTTCATGCAGATAGTTTCTGACATGAACAAGACTATGTATATGTACGCTCTAGTGCTACAATCACGTGAAAACTAGCAATAATCGCAGTCACCAACGAGTCGGAGTTGCCTAATGAAACCTGTACGACAAGACTAACACCTACTTGGATCCAAGGTGAGTGTGCGGTGCAGAGGTGAACATACACGTGAAAGACTGGTCTTGGCCCCGGGTGCAGCAATGATGAGCAAACTACACATATATATAATCATGCCATAACGATTCAATAATTCTAGTCAACATACTAACATTCATAGTCGTAGTTATAATTATGGCATCAAAGATCAGAAGCATACTTGTGTATCCCGTAAGATGTAGCATATTTCATAAATTACGTCATTTCGCTAATTCTTATAAACTTTAGTCTAATAAAGGTATGCGTAAGAATTTCTTTTTCAAATGCATAAATGGAAACTATCAATCACACACACACACACACTATAAAAAGAAAAGAAAAGAAAAGACCCATTCACCTGAAGTTCGCACTACAACTCCCTAGCACGAATATCGAGGCATCACGAACGATCGTCGCCTAGAACAAATATCAAATCACGTCTCAAAATTCTTATCAATAGAACACATAACTTACATAAAACACATCCCCAAGGACATTCTAAAATGATTTGAAACCCATTGACTAAAAGTCAACCGTTGGTCCAAGGTCGGCGATATGATCTACAACCCTACGTAACTCGATCCGGCAGATCCGCAACTTAGATTTCCAATCTGTAACTTCCCAAAAGTTTCAATAAGCTTCTAGAACAACATCCTAAAGTTTCGAAACGATCCAACTGTCGGATCTCTGCCAATCGCTAAAATTAAGTGGCGGCCGACGTTTAGATTTACAAACTTAGAAAACCTACCCGGGAAGATCCATATGTAGATTCCCAATCCGTCAGTTCCTAACATCCTTAAATATTATGTACTATTACGTATTAAAGTTTGGTGACGATCTAATGGTCAGATCGTCAATTTATATAAGGATCAAGTGGTGGTCTCTATCAAAATTATGTTCAAACGATGAGATTTCATCAATTAGACTTCAGCTATAGAATTGGGGAATCAAATTTAGCCTAGGAAGGTCAGGGGGTGCCACAGCCCACGCGTCGCCGACCGCCTCAACTCGCCAAAAAATTCAACTATTTCCAAAAATTCTCAAATTTTATAGAAATGAAAATCTCAATAAGAAGAGCAAGTTTTATACCTGTGGCCAAATCCAATTTGGCCAGGAAAAGCTCCAATTTCACTCAAACTTATCGGAAACTTTAGAATAGATGAGCTTCGATTCTCCTTCCTCGGTGTTCTGACACCCCTACAACTGGTTGGGTCTTGTTCCTGGGTCCAAGGGAAGTTGATTAAGGGTGGTGGTGGGTGGTGTAACTCGCCGAATCGAAGGAATCACCATCGAGCACTTTCTGTGTTCTGATGAGGTTTTACACAGAATTGGACCTTAAACCTTTCGAATTTGGGTAGAGATGGTAGATGGGAAGTTGTGGAAGAGGTTGCAAGTGTTGGATGGTGGTGGTTCGACGAAAAAAATGGCGAAAATTGGCCGAAATTAGAACCTGGTTGGGTGTGCGGTGCGTGTCGGGCCGACAGAAAGGGAAGGCAAGGGAGCTTCTCTCTCTTCTTGATTGGTCCCTTTCCTTCTCACTAATTTCTAATTGGACACTAAAAAAATTGATTGGTCTCTTTCTTTCTCCTGATTTTATGATTGGTCCCATAACCCATTAACTTATTGGGCTAAATCCAAGCCCTTGATTGGTTCTCGTTCCCACCTAGTGGGAGTCTAATTAATTTATAAACTAAAATTTAAATAAACAATTTCAAACGTCCGTAACTATATTGTTATAACCCGGATTCGCAAATGGATTTCGTCTATGCACTCGTGGCTTCAAGATCTATTCGGAAACATTAATTGTGACTTCAAACGATCAACGAAAGTCAAACATCCTCGCATCTAAGGGCATTTTCGTAAAATCACTCTTAAAATTTATAAAATCGTAAAGTTAGGGACAGGTTATCACATATAGCCCAATCATTGGTTGGAGATGAGTTTTTGAACAAATCGGGTCATTTTTTTACTTTTAGACCTGTAGCCCTCCCTATTGGAGATGACCTTACTATTTATACGAATCTCACATATATTAGATAGTGATTCAATATATGTGTCCAAATAACATAGCCGATAAGAATTTCAAGCAAATATTGAATATTTAGTAATTTATATAACTTATTGTCCATGTGTAATCATGTGGTGGCCATTTAGTGTGACTTGAATCAATTTGAACAAAAGAGCGTGACAATAAGAATCCTTATCCAGAAGAATACAACTTTTCATTATGCTCTAAATTGATGCAAAACTGATATTACAAGTAAGCAACAAGAATAAAATTGACAAATCTAAACTCCTTTTTTTTTTTTTTTTTAAACAGTAACAAATTCCACAAACTCATCAACTATTTGTTGTGACTATTAGGGGTGGGTATAAAACTGTGAAATCGTAAAAGCGAATCAAACCGTGATAAAATAAAGCGTTAAAAATCATGTTGGCAAAAAAAGTCAACATAGGTTCAAGAACCAGACCGAACCGTTTATACCGATTATAGTTTTCATGTGGGTAAAACTGCTTAGAACAACCATGAATGTAAATAATTAACTAAATTTAATAGTTGATACTTGTGTCGCTAAATAAGTAGTGAAAACCAAACTGGTTTCACCTTGTACGACAACATTTCTCAATTAGGTCTTTTACTTGCATGGTTCACCTATTGATATAAGGAACATATTTGAAAGGAAAAAAAAAAAAAAAAAGTCATTTTCTCTCTAGATCTCAAAAGTTGACATCTTGGTTTTGATTTCATATTTTTCTTGGATAGAATGATTTTAAGGTGTTCAGTTACATCCTATTTTTTTCTTTCGCTTTTTCCCGGGCATTTTTTTAAGGGAGTTTTAACAAAAAAATCCGCGATACTGTTCAGTTTAACGAAAAACCACATTTTTACACTAAAAAGTCAATCTTAGTACTATTCACTTTACCCTATATTTTGTCCTTATCATTAAAATTCAAAATTTTCAAGCTCTTTTCATTAGTTTTCCTTTTTTTTTAATGGGAAAATTTGAAATAGGTCCAATTTTATAAGCCACCTTTTGAAATATGTCCAATTTTTAGTGACTTTTGACTTTTGAAATAGGTCCAATTTTTAGTTACTTTGGACCCGTATCAAAAAACCCCTTTTTTAATCTCTTGATAGTCCCTTTTAGGCTAAAATTATTGTATTCACAATGACATTCTTACTGCATAGTGGATTATTTGTATGTGTGAATGTATATTTGTATTATGAATGTACATGTACATTTGAATTGTGTTTCTTTTTTTGTTTGCTTGGTGTCAATGACATTTGCATTTTGATTTGGTATTTGAAAATGTGAGTATGATTCTCTCTTATCCTATTCTCATTTCATTCCCTCGCTCCTCACATTTTGTTTTTTGTCTCTATAAAAATATCAATATAAGATCTTGGCGTGGCTTAATTGTAACCGTTCAAGTAGGAGGAGAGGGATTACGAGAGAGATTATGAGATGAGAGAATCCTCCTTGAAAAAGACATGTTTTGTTTGTAACTTTGTTACTTTGTACAACTATTTTAGAACTCGTATTTGATGCAAGCATGCAAAAATAAAAAGAAAAAAAAAACCCAGTAAACTTTGAATAACATTTTGATTTGGTTTTCAAATGACTCTAGTATTCAAAATCGTAAATTAATTTTAACCGAATTGGAATCAATATAAACTAAAAATTATAATTTTTGTAATAAATTTAAGTAAAACTGCAGCAAACCAAACTATTAATATTTTTCTCGGATTCCGATTAGAGAATGAAACCAGACCACGCCCACCCTAGTGACTATTGGCCAAAAAATAAAAGAGAATGCATTGTATCGAGTGGGGGTGGCCCCTACGGCACATCGGTGGATGTGGATGTGGATGTGAGAAAAATTTGTACACTTTTGGGGTTCTGTGAAACACAAACGTCCATTGGGAGTAAAATTTATCAAACATGTGTGTACCCTTTCCCTTGTCCAAAAAATACAAATGTGAGTACCCTTTCCTTTTGAGTAAGATGCATTCAGCAATTTTGTTGTCATGAAGGAGGCTAAGGCTATCATTACCTTATTCTCTTTGGTTTCTATTTACTTTGGGTGATCGGCACCTCCTCCTATTTGTCTAAGAATCTAAACAAGTTAAAACAAATGGCCTAGGAGGCGAGAAAAAATTACTTACACTGGGTTTGATATCATAAATGAAAGTGTTAAGTTGAAAGTTAAATTGCAAGACATTATTATGTAAAATTTTAAAAGATTTTAGGCGCTAGATAAACGGCAGACTAAAGCCAGCTTCGATGGCGGACTAGAAAAATTTAAATAAATTTATTGAAATACATAAACAGCAAATTAGAGCAACATATAAATTATAAAATATTAAAACATAATAAAAAAAATAAAAAAACAAGCATATAATGTATGTTTATCTAAGTATCTAACAAGTTTTTTACAATTTATTAAAAAATTAAAATGCAAATGAAAATTATCTATTTTCTACTTAAATGAGAACCACCACCTAAACCGGAAACCGGCCTGGATAGACTTCTAGGCGGATGTTTAAACAGGCCTAACCCCTAGTTCTTAATTTTCAGAACAGTAGCTAACTGCTTAGCACCTAAGCGGTGGTAAACAAAGATTTTTAAGACAGTGTTATTAAGTCATTATTTTGAGATACCGGAGGACTGAGCCAGTGTAAATTCTGTTAAGAAAATCAATACTAGATCGCTGTTAATTCCCATATGAGTCCATGATTCCTATTGATGAACTATATAGGAAGCATCCAAATCCAAATGTACTGTCAGATAAACGCATCTAATTGTTTTGCACGTGTCCAAAAAATAATAGATTCTTGGTAGATTTAATTAATCAAGATCCTCGAGGTACAACGCTATAGGAATTAAACCAGAAACTACTAAGTATATAATTATGAACATAATAGTTAGGTTAATAGCCCTAAAACAGAAATTAACAAGTAGCAAAGCAAAATTAGGCTACTAAGCAAACCCCACTTTGCCACAAAATTGCTAACCACACCCCCATCATCTTTTCCTTTTGCATTCTTCAGTTTCCGTACCCAGTCGGCAGCTCACATTTCCCAAACTCTGCACCAACAGAAACAAAGTTTTATATTAGTAAAACAATATAACGATTTTACCAAGAAAAGCAAATATCTATGCTTTTGCTCTTTGTTCACCCCAGGTTAGGAAAATGAACCTTCCCAAATTCCTTCCCAAATTCATTATTCGTATCATTGAAATTTGATCACAAACAAAAACTCACTTCAAAAGTTATAATAACTTCAATCGTTCGATCAAATTTCAATACTACAAATCCATGATTTGATGAGGACCCCTTTCCCCAGAGTTAAGATCAACGTAAACAGTAAGTACAGCACATCCAAACATTGGTCACGTGACCACCATTTGTTGTCCTATGACCTCGAGTGGAGCGCTCAGTGTGCACCACTTTCCAACGTTTCCTGGACCAGAGTCAAGCTTTCACGCGGGACTCTCAAAGGACTAGAGTGTCCCATTCAATCCGGCGCATTTTACCAAAACCACCATAATAACACTAGCATGCGCCGCTATTTTATATTAAATGCAATAACAATTGAGTGGGATGTAATATGTTACGTACTGGGTGGTTGAGAGACAACATAGGCCGCCCCGCCAAAATAGCACGTGCCGACTCCACGTGCCTTCTTTTGGTAGTAACTGTTGAAAGCGTATGAGGCGTGGGCCTCCAGGGTGTTAGGATCATAACACGCGGACCCCGGCTGGATCTGATGGCAGTCCGCCCCGCCCTCACCGCAAGCGTAGTCTAGTCCCGCCTGCAGCTTCTCCTTCCCGGTCTCCCCATTCGCCACGCACCACGTGTTCCCGGTCAAGCTCTTCGACATGTCCCCTCCCCCGTTGACCGGAGCAGTCACATGCTGGTTTCCGGATACCGGCGACCGGCGGTCGTGGTAGTTCTTTAGTCCTTCGACGGTAAACGGTATGTCGTACACCTTCCGCTCGTTGGGGAAGAAGAGCCCGTAGTTTCTCTCTGATGTGGGACCGAATTTCTTGTCCTCGTTGAATAGAGCGAAGAGATATACGGTCAGATCTGCTTTCGGCCTCAAGGGGGTCCCCCCGCCGGTCAATATCCGACGGACGAGGTTGCCGTTGTAGGCGGCTGCGTTCTCCACACTCGCGCCTACTTCAACCGAGTCACCTTTGGACGGCCACCCCGTTTCCGACACAACCATGTTGAGGTCGTCGTACTTCAACGCCGACATGGCGGCGAAAACAGCGTCGATCTGGGCGTCGAAGAGGTTGAAGTAACGGAGGCCGTTGCCAGCGTCGACGACTCCAGGGTTTTCACGGAAGAGGGCATAGTCCAAGGGGATGACGTCAGAGTTTGACTCGTAAGCGAAGTAGGGGTAGCAGTTGACCATGAGATAGGACCCGGTTTGACGAAGGAACTCTAGCATGGGCTTGAAAACGGGTTCAACGAGTTCAGGTCGGAATGAGCCGGCGGAAGATGGGTAGGAGTTTTGCAGGGCGCTGAGGGCAATGGGGGAGGAGACCTTGATGGAGGACTCGAGCTTGAAGTGGACGAGGGCGGTGTGGATGTTTTTCATAGCGGAGATGAGGAACTTGGTGGTGTTGTGGGTGTCAACGAAGACCTCATTGCCGACGCCGATAGCTTCAATCTGGGTGTTGGGGTGGTAAGCGACAACGTTTCGCTGGACCCAGTTGGTAGCGAAAGACTGAGACTTGGCGGCGGAGGAGAGGAGCTCGTTGGGCAGGTCGACGGTGACCTTGATGTCGGATCCAGCTAGGGCACGGAGCACGGCCGGGTCGGAGTCGAAGACCTTGACCCGCTCCAAGCCTTGTGACTTCAGAAGCTGCACCACCTTGTACGCCGACGGCAGGTTGTCGGCTATTCTACCATAGTTCACTCCGACCGAGGCCGCATCTGCAAAACGCATCACAAAACAACAACATATCAGAATCCAAAACACCATTACAAGATACAGAGAGGGAGAACATTGTAAATTTGCTAAGCATTTTACCAGCTAGAGATGAAAAGACAGAAAGGAGGAGCAGGACGGCGACGACATGGCGTTCCATGCTCTGGTTCTTGGAGAAGCAGAGCATTGTGAAAGGTGGAGAGCTTCTTCTTTTTTCCTCTTCTGGCTTATCTTTGTAATTTTGTACGGCAGAGGGAGTGAGTGACAGTGAGGAGGGGGGGGGGGTGGTTTTATGACTTTGGCGAAATAACGTGGGGATCGAGATGGCGGGACCCACGTGTTTGACGCAACGGCCCAATCGACTATCTTCTCCTCCACTTGGGCTTTGGGCCCTACGTGGTGGGTGCACCCCCTCACGTTGTCCCACAAAGTCGACCGTTTAAAGCTTCACCTACATGGATTAATTCTGCACATGCAGATAATAAATTGCGTTCTACGAGGTATTGTTTGGTATGTGGAATGGGATAAAACAGAATGAGATAAGGCGTTTCGTCCCACGTTTGGTGCGGCTAAAACGGATGGACGAGCTGTTCCACGGGATGAGTTTTAGGTGAATTTTCGTTCCACCTCACCTCCCTGGAACGACTCGTTCCACATCCATGGAACACAAAACTATAACCTCTCTGTCTCCTTCTTCTTCCTCTTTGTTTCCATCCAAAGGCATCTTTGCTCCTGCTCCGTTCCGTTCCATCCTATCCCGTCTTATCCCGTCCCATCCCGTTCCGACTCGTCCCGTCTGCATACCAAACGATACCCTAATGCACGTAATATGCTCCTAGGGTTCGTCAAATTTTGTTTATTTTTTGTTGTTAAATAATTGGTTGTTTTGGTTTCATTTGGGAACCAAATCCCTTCCAGACTCAAATGAACTGAGTTCGAGAATCAAATAATTTAGACTATTAAAATTTAATTAAACGATTACAATTATTATAATTTTTAAAAGGTTCATATTTATAACTGTGGAATCAAATTTTAATGTTTCAGATCATTTAATGAGTAAACTCAATTTCTTTGAGTCTAAGGGATCTGGTTCCTTTGATTTGCAAACTCAATTTCTTTGAGTCTAAGGGATCTGGTTCCTTTGATTTGCCCCACTTATGACCTACCCTGTCAAATGAGCTGGAATCTTGGAACGGGAACATTACTTACATAAAAAGGTCATGTCGTGACAGTGGATTTGAATAAAATTGAGACGTTGAGACAACATTTTTACCATTTTTAAATTAAACTTACATCTAAACAAAGACGTTGAGACGACAAATTTACATAAAGCATGAATCCTGGTGTGACAATTAAAGAAAAATTATGTTGCAACGCATAACGGCACTAATGAACAGGTTAACATAGGATGCTATGGGGTCCATGGGGATTTAGAGGAATCAACGTTTGGGGGAATAATGTATTAATAAATAGAAGAGATGAGGTCATGATGTTTTCCGAACGTTGGCTTCTACCTGCTACTAGCAAAAAGAGCAGTCCTTCCTTAACGGGAAAGGGCAGCAACAAGCCAACCACTGGTTCAACACTTTTATGATCATAGATTTATGCCGTTACTTATTAGCAATGATTTTTTTTGTCATTGAGAGGTGTTATAATTAGGCAACTGTTCTTAGCCAAATTCATTACATAAAAGTTTATTTGTTAGCAACGTCCCGCAGCTAAAATATGACATGTTCGAAATTGTTTGGCAATCATTTTGGTGCGCAATCAAGGACATTCTCTCAGTGATGGAGCCATTAAGGGACTAGATCACAGGCTTATCCTGTCTTTTTTTCTTCTTTCTGCTGTAAGATATGTTGTTGCAGCATATCAGTCAAATATCTTTTAATTTAAGTGTGTTCTCAATTCAAACTCTTTTTTATTTTAAACCAGGTCTCATTTTTCTCCTCTCCTTCTAATTCCGATGCAATATTCACTTCCGCTCCTTATTCTATCAACTTTTCCTTTAACTCATATTTATAAAAATAATTCTTGCTTACTTTGCACATCATGTTTAAGTTTCTGGGTTTTGTGCAATGTTTTTAATTCTCTTTATTGAATTTAAGGTCTTTCAATTGTTATATAAATGGTAAAATGAATAGTAACAGGATTGACTTTTTAATGTAAAAATATGATTTTTCGTTAAAGTAAACAGTACCGATAATTTTTCGTTAAAGTTCCCATTAATCAAATCTTTCATGTTCTAAGTTTAAATTTACCTATATACTTGAGAAGCTCTCCCACATATAAATTTTTGAATCCGCTTCTGCATGCATTCTCGATTGCTAAATATGCAGACAGGAGATGGACAAGCAATCTCGCCTTTAGATTGACCAATTGAAATCATTTCATATTGCACACTCCCTTTCCCCCTCCCCCCTTAATATCCATTAAATCATATCAAAGGAAAAAGAGCAGCCTATAGAAGTTGCTTTTCCGCCTTCCCTCCCCTGGCCATATCTTAAAAGCCCATTTTGTTCGTCCACGATATTGACAAAGCACATGCATGTTTTTACTTGTTTTTGTTTCAAACACATACATATTTTCCCATGTCCGCATCATTGATGGATGCCCAACCCGCACTCTGGTTTTCTGAGTTTCAGCATAGTGTTCTATTTTTTAAATCCTTAAGTAAAACGACACTGTCTTATTTAGTGATTTAGAAAGAAAAAAAATGAAAACTAATAAAAATGGTTTGAAATTTTTGAGTTTTAATGATAAGGACAAAATAAAGGGTAAAGTGAATAGTACCAAGATTGACTTTTTAGTATAAAAATATAATTAGTAAACAGTACCTTTTCGTTAAAACTCCCTTCAAAAAAAAGTAAGTGGGACGATGTCGTTTGAGTGTTTAACCCATTACGTCTTCACCCCGTTCCCCTATTTCCAAAACAAATCAGAGCACATAATAGCCCCAATTTCACTTCCCCTCCTCCCAACCCCGAACACTCAAAGGTTCGTTCTTCTCCAATTCAATTCGTTTTTGCACAAATGTTTGTTTGGGTACTTGAATTTTGTGTTTCATGTGAGATTTTGGATTGAAAGATTTTATTTTTTATGTTCATTTGGGGATTCCCAATTGCTTGATTGATCGGTCAATATTGAAACCCTAGGCGTTTGATGCTTTGTCGTCAAACAATAGAATTAGGAATGGGCCGCCGGCAAAGCTTGATAGTCTTCCTCCACCTATCTCCAGGTGTTTGATAGTCTTCCTCCATCTATCTCTCGTACTGCTTTTTGCTAGTCTTTATACACACTCCATGTGTTTGATTTAATGCCTCAAAGAATTATCTAACTAAATAGTCTTGGGGGCAATGCCATCAAGCTTTGCCAGCTTTGCCCACATCTATCATCTTGGGTGTCATTTTTTACTTCTCGACTCAGTTATTAATGGAGCCTTTTGTTATTGGGACAAACACAACTTGTTGATATTTTGATAGTCCATTTGTTTTTGGTAAGAGAGAGAGCATATTTAAGAGGAAGCTGATGTCCTAGCTAATTTGTGTTGCTACTGAATTCTCAATCAAATGGATATTATAAGTTGATCGATAATGTCTATTGGTTTGTAATAGTGAACCAGAGTATAAAAAATGGATTTGGTTGTCTAAATTTGTATTGAACAAAATTAATATTGTCCATTATTTAAAAGGATTTGGTTGTCTAAATGTTGTTGGGATCTTTTACCCTTTTAAATTCCGCCATTCCCCCCCCCCCCCCCCGAGCCCTAGTAATTCCTGACTTCGCCATTGTTCACATTATATGACATTTGAATCTATTGTCTTCCTTATAAGTTGGAAAAAGAAAAAAGAAAAAAAAGACCATCTTCAATCATTGGGAGCGAAACTTATCTCCAGACAATGTTTTACCCTCGTAAATAATATTATAAAGATTACTGCATGGCTGATTTTTACCATCTCTAGTCATGTAGGACTATAGTTTACTCCCTACAGAATTTGTTATCTTTACATACAATTAAGAGAAACTATGATAAACACTCACACATCTACTGATTACTATTACGTGTTGTTCAACACGCTTTCATTATTTAAAAAAATAAAATCTCAACATGACAAAATAATAATAATAACTCAAAAATCGAATTTAACACATCAATTTTTGTTTGAAAACAAAGGAAATTTTTACTGTTTCCTAATTTTCTTTTTATCCAGCCTTGTATTTAAAAATTAAAAAAAAAGTTTTTTTATCCTTATTTTTTGGAATTCATGAAAAGGAATTGAGCTTAAGTTTGTTTTAACAAAAAACCACACTATAACTTTATTTAATGAAAAAGAATTAAATTTTAATAAAAAGGACAAAAAAAAAACTTAAATTTTAATGAAAATGACACAATTTGGGAAAAAAAAAAAACTGACTTGCGGGACCTATACACTGTTTATGAAACTGAACGGTATTATACTATTTATTGGTCTAATTTCATAAATAGAGCCTAATTTTTTGTCCACTTTCATAAATAGTATCTAGTTCTTGGTCATGTTTCCTAAATAGTGTCTAGTTATTGGATCCAGTTTTATAAATAATGTATAGTAATTGATACAGTTTTATAAATAGTGTCTCTTTCTTGGTCCGGCTTCATAAATAATGTCTAGTCTAATTTCATAAATAATTTTCACCTATTGGTTTAGTTTTAGAAATAATGCCTAATTCTTGTTTTCGTTTCATAAATAATGTCTACTTATTGGTCCACTTTCATAAATAGTGCCTAATTCTTTATTATGTTTCATAAATAGTGTATAGTCCAGTTTCATAAATAGTTTTCACCTATTAGTTTAGTTTTAGAAATAGTGTCTACTTATTGGTTTAGTTTCATAAATAGTGTCTACTTATTGGTTTAGTTTCATAAATAGTGTCTACTTGTTGGTGAAGTTTTATAAATAGTGTTTAATTCTTGGTTTAGTTTCATAAGGTTTGAAACTTAGACCCTTTTTGGTCCTATAAAAGCACCCATTGCGCCGAAAACGATGAACCCATAAGTGACTATTTAAACCAAAACCTTGAGAAGATTATGTTCTCAGTAATTATATTTAAAAAGCTGTTTTCAATTACCAAATTAAAATTTTGTCATATTTTTTTACATATCTACAATAATAAATGTAGCTTTCCATCCAATTTCTTGAGCTTGGGTGTCATCTTGGAGAAATTTCTCCTTGTGCCCGTAACAAAAATGGTATGCCATGTATTATTATGTAAGCGGTGGAAATTTTTATTTTTTATGTTATTAATTTTTGTAACACAAGAATCTCACAACTTATACAAAATGTACCATCCTGTGTTTCGGGCACATTGAAAAGTTTCTCGTCATCATAACTACTATTGGGAAACAACACCACAAAAAAAAAACTAGAGAAAGTAATTCAATTTGAAGTATTTTTCTTATTCTAAGCGGAAAATATATATATATATATATATATATATATATATATATATATATATTAGTGTAGGTGACAATGGGAGGAAATGGTGGGAGAAAAAAGTGGAATGTGGAAGGGAAGGGATGGTATGCGTAAGGGTGGGCACGGACCGGGACGGGGCAGGTCGGGTTTTGGATATTTTAAAATGGGATCCAGACCTAACTCAACCCTTTGCAACTGGCCGATTCCTACAGGTCCCCACGGGTCCAAATCTTCACTCACGCCTAAGTTTGGTCTTCGTCATCATGTTCGTTCCCCTCCTCAACGTCTTCGTCATCCTGTTGTTTTTAGATCTAGCTGGTGACTCTTTTCGAATAATGGGTTGATGAGTCAAACTTCTCAGCCAAATAGTGTTCCACCATATCGTCTTCGTCATTTGCCTTTAACCATAAGACAAGATGGTTTCTTCATCAGATTGTGAACATAAAGCATTTCCTCCATAACAAAATTCAATGATTCGATTGATTTTGGTCTCATCAACATAAAAGAAGTGAATAGAGCTGCACCTTCATTGGATCCTTCAGTGGCTAGAGCTGCACCTTTCTATGGAGGGAGAAAAAGCAAGCAAAATGGAAGAGTGACGGGGAACGTGCAAGGAAAAAAAAAAGGGAATAGAGAGCCAATAAAGAAAGAAAAAGCAAGCAAAATGGAAGAGTGATGGGGAAAGTCCAACCGGGGCCCCGTTTCCTAAGGCTTTTGCACCCGTCCCGTCTCGATAATTTTGTGAACCTACCCCAGTTTGTCTTTACAAATTTTAGACCTGCCCCGAACCACATGGAACCAGCTCGTTTGCCCACCCTTAGGTACTCACCCTATCGCAAGTTGGTTTATTTATTTATTCTTTTGTCTTCATCATTAAATAAAATTAGTAAATGATTTTTTATTAAAATGTAAAAATTTAAATCTTTTTTCATTTGTTTTTTTTTTTTTTAACAAAAGATATTATCTATACTAAGGGAAAAGATGAGTTTAGCCTCACAATGAGCTATTGGTTCAAATTCACATTTAGCAAAAATCAAACTTAATGTCTCTTAATTATAAATGAAGATAAACACTTTTAGTTCGTAGTATTAAGTAGCCATCATTTTTGTAAAGCTGTTAAGGAAAAAAGGATGCCAAGACTGTTGGAGAGCAAAAGCAATACCGCAAGCAAAATGACAAAACACATTCAAGTTATTCAACAATAAAAGGACCTGACCCAATTCCACAACAACCGCCGTTGATTTCAACTGCACTAATATCAGAGCCCTTCTTACATCAGCTGCGTTTTATTTCCATGCGGTGCTGCCGCACTATAGCAGTTCACATTTGTGGGCTGCACATGGTGGGACCGTCGAAAAAGTAATCCAAGGGCAGGTGGGCGACTGGGTATGTGTAGCTTGCGCTGGGCTAAATTTAGGCCAATCTCTATAGCCTCATTCCTTTTGGTGAGACTGGTTTTGTTAACTTTACGGCTAAATTTGGCAGATAGATATTTTTGCTGGAGATGAAGAAATTTTTAAATGGGCCAGGACTTGTTATGATACATTAGACTATTTCCAATTGATCCGATCAAAGAATTATAAGGCTAAAAATAATTCAAAATAACACGAAAATTATCTTCAACCGAGAGATTGGCCAAAGAGCTTATGGGCCTCTGTTTGGGCCCAAAATAATATTGTTGGGCCAAGTGTAGATTTATGCTCGACCCAAAGCCGTGTCAAAAATATTATGAGCTGCCTGATGATTCCGGGCCATTTGGCAGGGATGGTCAAGTCCTATCGCAAAAAGGAGTAGTTTAGATAAGCAAAGAGGGTCGAGGAAGTCGTGGTGCAATTAGGATTCTCGACTGACAATGAATAAAGCCCCGAAAGGGGATGAGTTCAAAGTCCTAGTGGGAAGAGGGTCGTTCGAAGTAAAGTCGGAACGAAACAAGGACTCCCAATCCGGGTAGGAGTTTAATTCGATCTCAAGGAGTTGGTGCTGTAAATACAAGAAATCATGCAACAATTAAGGACCTTCAATTCAACATACAATTGCCTTGCGCAAAAACTCTCAAACATCTTGAGATTTTTCCTTCTTTTTTTTTTCCGCCGACACACCTTCAGTTTGGATAAACAGTACTGTGGAGGCAACCGGCGAACACCTTCAGTTTGGATAAACAGCACTGTTGCCGTAGAATCAGCCGACCGATGAGCACCTTCAGTTTGGATAAACAGCAATGCGTCGAGGCCGACTGGTTACCTATCCAAGTCTCGGCCAAGAAGGGTTTTCGAATCCTTATTGGCAGGGGTCATCTTATCAGCCCTCTTGGCGAAGTAAGGTGTTACGAGTTACGACATTCGGCGTACCGGACGCCGAGTGATTTTATGATTGGATATTCACAAGTGAGTTTTAGAGTTCGGCATTCTGACAGCTGAACCACGTTCACCATCAAGACATACATCACCTTTGAATATTTGTGTCCGTATAATCTGGTGTCGATTCGACGTGCTTATACTTTTATGAATATAATCACGGTGACTGAATCGGGTGCCAACGATTTGTGAACTTCGCAGAACCAGTAGCTCTGTCTTCAGGCTCTAGAACCCAAAGACCAAGAATGTTTCTTTCTCGGTTGCAGCCGCAAGATAAAGAAGTCAGTAACGCGCTCAACGCGACATCAACGAATTTTACTCCTCGGCCGACGAGTTGGCACGCCCCGCATTCAACCGAATGACGTAGTTAGCTTATTAGTTACTCGGCCTGCGCGTCACGTAGGTTTTGTAATTTTTAGAGTCAACAGCCTCACTTGACCAAAACACCAAATCAGGCTAGCGAGCTGGCCATTTCCAGCTAGCCAGCCTAATGAGCCCAACCCTTTATGTTTTATTTTTTGGACGAATTTAAAAATATATATATTTCTAATTTTTTTTCCTACGTCATTTCTCAAATACTTTTCACTATTTCATACTATCTTACCTTATTTTATTTCAATTATTCACATTATATTCTCTTCCAATAATCTTTCCTTTAATTTTTTCAATAATTTTCAAATGGCCACATCTTTCAATAATCTTCCAATATGTCTGAAAATCTTATTTTAATATGGTAGTTTAATTTAATTAACTATATTAATTCAATTAAAATAATAAATTATGTTTGGTCTATGACCCTTTAGCCCTCTTGATTGGAGATAGTTTTTTTGTCAAAGGGCTATGTTTGACCTATGACCCTTTGGCCCCTCAGTTGGAGATGATATAAAATATGCCCTGACATTGTTCATTAAAATATAATTTCTTGTAGGACTATACGACTAAACATAGCCCTTTGACCCTCCTTCAATTGCAGATAGCCTTATGGCCATCTCCAACCGAATGGTCCAGAGGGCTAGAGGGCCGAAAATAGCCCAAAAACCGTTTCCAACCGATGGCTAGACCAAAGGGCTCGTGGGCCTCAAGGGACAAAAAAGGGCTAAAGGCCAACATGCTGGCCCAACTCAGCCAGCCCCAGGTCGAGCCACAAATTTGAATGCAACGGCTAGCTAACATTAGCTAGCCATTATATTTGAATTTTTTTTTAAATTTAAAAATTTTATTTTTTTCCTATAACTTCCTAAGTCATTAAACAACATTAAACAACGTAAATAAAAAATAAAACATTTAACAACATAAAACTTAAAAAACATTTTTAAAAACATTTAACAACATTCTCATATTTTCCTATAAATCTAAGTTGTAGATTTTAAATTTAATTTGTAATTTTTAAATTTAAGTTGTAGTTTTTAAATTTAAGTTGCTATAGTTTTTAAATTTAAATAATAAATTATGTTTGGCTTTATGACCCATTTGGCCCTGAGTTGGATATGATTTTTTGTCACAAGGCTATGTTTGGCCCTACGACCCTTTAGCCCTCGATTGGAGATGGTAAGAAATATGGCCCTGCACTGTTTATTAAAATATTAATTTATTGGAGGGCCTGAGGGCTAAAACGAGCCCTTTAGCCCTCATTCGGTTGGAGATGGCCTAAGTGTCATGATAAAAACAGTTGAATATGTTAAAAAAATTTTAGCTACTCGTATTATGACACTAGAGGTACCAGACCGATGGACACCCTGAAAATTCTCTCATGAAAATGACCTTACAAGCGAATATTTTAAACAAGAGATTCGAACCTTTATGCACGTGCTTTATATTCTAAATCTAAACAACTCACTGTCACTCAATACTACAATCTGGTGGTATTCCTCTTCACTTGGAAATGAGAGGTCTTACGTTCGACTCTCATGGATGGTGAATTCGATACCAAATTAGGTTACTCATTGTGTGGCTTAGCCAAACTCCCTTCCCTTTAGTGTAAAAATACTAAAATATATATATATATATATATATATATATATATAAACAACTCACTTGTTAACAAGATTGATTATCCTTGACCCAAAAGCTTATCGGGCCTGGAGGATCTCAAAGGCCCAGTGTAATTAATGAATAGAGAATTTGAGCCCAAATACTGGAGATTTATGAACCTCCCGAAGCCCATCAGAAACCAATCAAACTCTTACACGTATAAGAAATCCATTGCCGGGGGTACTGAAACGAACCGTCGGTGGTAGCGCCACAGCGGGTACAAACAAAAGTCAAGGAGTAGAACCCTAGTTTTGCTTCTCATACAGATTACAGAGGAGGAGGAGAAGGAGAAGAAGAAGAAAGGGAGGATGTCGACTCCGCAGCAAGAAGAGGACAAGAAGCCCAACGACCAGGCCGCCCACATCAACCTCAAAGTCAAAGGACAGGTCTCTATTTTTCACCATCAAACTTTACCCTTCTGTATATAATTTACTTTATTTTTTTATTTTTATGTTTCTAATTTTGATTGGGGTTTCCGATTCGCTTGGGATTTTAGATTTCTGGGTTCTGAGAAAAAATTTGGGTTCTCCCTTTCTTTTGTTCGAAGAATATCTGTTTAATTTGTTATGATTTGAGTATTGCTAATTATTTTTCTTGGCAAATTAATGCATAAATTAGTGGGGTTGATCAATTTTCACAGCCTGTTTTTTGCTGGGATTAGGGCATTAGATTGATGTTCTGATTAGGCTGTGTTTTGCTGCTGTTTTGTTCCTTTATTTGTTGTCTGCCATCTGTTCTTGTGATTGTGTCGATATCTTATTTACCCCTTTTGTTCTTGTTAAACTACTGTTGGTTTATTTTTATTTTTATTATGATCATGGCGGTTTCGCCTCGCAAGCAATTGGTTTTGTGGTCTTATAGTTTTGCAATATGCTTGCCATTGTTTTATGTAGTCGTTTGTGATGACAAATGGAGATGTGTTTTGTGTTTAATGGCCTTTGGAACTCCAGCTCTTTCGTATGAATTTAGTTCTCGCGCTGTTCCTTTTATGCGATTGACAGTTTAGTGCACAAACTACTGATTTGGTGAAGTGTATCCATTACAACACTTTTGTTCATTCAATTCCGTTGTTGTGATGGAGTTTGACTCTTCCTACTTGGCGATTGCAAATTTGATTGTGAGTGGTGGTTAGACAGTTTGTCGTCATGAAAAGTATGTGAATGAAATGTTGCGGTGCAGGATGGAAGTAATGCTTTTGTATTTCGTTGCAGGATGGGAATGAAGTGTTTTTTAGGATCAAGCGAAGCACTCAACTGAAGAAGCTTATGAATGCATATTGTGATCGCCAATCTGTGGAGATGAACTCAATTGCCTTCTTGTTTGATGGCCGTCGTCTACGAGCAGAGCAGACCCCTGATGAGGTCCTCCTCTCCACTCTCTCACATACGCACGCTCACGATTGCAAATGCTTGATGCACATTGATTAACTCGCGATTGCAAACACTTGGACGCACATTTGCGCACAGCCACTTGCGTTTTCTGCTCATGTGCTAATTGTTTGTGACTATTTTTCGTGTTTCAGTTGGAAATGGAGGACGGTGATGAGATCGATGCAATGTTGCACCAAACTGGAGGAGCCGTACAGATTTGATGCTACCATTCTCTTGTTGGAAGCGGAGGAACTTGTTCTATGGATTGTAGGTTGTCAAGTAATAGGAGTTTAGTTTTGTTTAAGACATTTCTTAGTTGTTAATCAACTTTGTTTATGTTGCTCGTTCTGCAAAACGTCAGTAACTCTTGTATGTGGGATTTGGCATTTATGTATTTAGTCTTTCCTTTATGTTTGGATCCAGATTATGGTTTCTAGTTAACCAGGAGGACTTACCTTCACTCCCGGTACGTCGTGACATCCCAAATGAACAAGGACGTGCCATGTGAGGCCGTTAAAAGTTAAAACACGTAACATTGTGTTTCTGGTTTGGGATGTCACAATAGCGTTTTAGGAACTTTGTTAGTGCAACACCCATTCGCTATTATATACACTGAATTCCATAGTTTGCCCCTCTACAAATCACAAATAGAAACAAAGATTGGAAAGAATGAAGGACAAAAAAGAAACCGAGCTCTTCCTATGATGTAGACATGGGTGCTACACGCACGAGAAGCACCTTTTACATTCTCTAGTATCATGTCGCCGTCTTGACATCTTTTACGTTCTCTTGTTTGGCCGAAAGCGTTTCATACATTGTCGAAGGTGGTTTTATACACAACGCGGCAGGCACTTCCCAAACAGAGTACCGTCTCGATAGTGTTATCCTCCAACAGCTGTGGGAAACGCTATTCAATGTTGATTTTCCTTGTTACTTCAAACTGCAAAGCCAAAACCAAAATAATCGGTTGACAATTATCGGTGCAGCAATTCCATCTCTGTGCTACAACCTTGTGCAGGGAAGTGAAATTCATGATCTAAAGTGTCCCACATTAGAAAACTAACCATATTCCCAGTCTCTCCGGTGCGCCTATAACGACTTGAAACTTCACGCCGTGATCTCCGGGTTCGATCCAGGATTCTTTGGATAAACTTCTGCATATGATTGTAAATGCTGTAACAATCATATAAAAACATCATTAGCACAGACTTGTAACAAAATCTTACATAGGTCTACAAATAATTAAAAGCAATTATTCGTACTGCAGGACTGGGAGAAACGGGATATTATTGATCATGCTGAACTACCGGTGACTACTTAGGCAAAAAACCTCGTGCTAAAAAGACAAACTACCAGCGAGCAAACGTTTTCCAAATCAATAGAATTGAAATCTCCAACTTCACCATCAGCATATTCTGTCCTGGGCATCAAATACAGTCTAAAGACGGCCTAAGCAACCATGACAAATGTGTATGCATCCCACAGAGCAGAAAAATGCAGATCACTAAAAACAAGATAAAGACGCCAAAGAAAATAAGGAAAACTAATGAAAAGAGCTTGAAAACTTTGAGTTTTAATTATAAGGACAAAATAAAGGGTAAAGTGAATAGTACCAGGATTAACTTTTTAGTGTAAAAATGTGGTTTTTCGTTAAAGTAAACAGTACCGTAGGCTTTTCGTTGAAACTCCCAAGAAAATAAGAGCGTACCTAAGGCGATGCCTGTTACAAGCTATGAAGAATGCAACAAAACCATTTAATATACTCCTGACAGCACGGAAAACCTGAAACCAAAAAAAGAAGAGAATGGTGATCAATAAAACCATTCTAGCAGACACTGTTACAAATAGAAACTACATTAATACTTTGTCTTCCAACCTGAGAAAAGAGGTCATTCCAAAGTGAACGCCATATGGAAACTTCAACCGTTTTCACAGTTGCCTTAGAAGCTGAAGCAAACCGGAATATGCTGCTAATAACTTGCCATGTATCTCGAAGCATATCATATATACATGCACCAACAAAGGCTATGACATTGGCTACTGCAAGGACCATGCGAACCGGAGCATAGAGTGCTTCCCATAGAATCCTAAATATAGGATATACAATGGAAGTTCCTGCAAAAAAATGCAAACAAGAGTACATGCCATGAATACAAGATTTTTTTTGTGAATTGTACAACGCCATTGATTATTTGAATCAAAAGATGGGTAATCCAAAGAATTTCACGACCTACCAATGCTCCAGACAGCTGACAGGAGAAATAATATTGGAAACACTAAAACCTGTACCAGGTTCCCCACTAGAATGCGTGCAGATCCAATCAGAATCCAAATGACTGAAAAGAGGCTCTCTAACACATCAACAAGCACGTTCCATACTGGAAGGAGGAATCCAAAACACTCCACAAGAGGTTCTGCCAATGGCTGAGCTAGTACTGAAAAAAAGGAGAGAGTGGTACTCTTGATCGCCAGAAAGCACTGAACAGCTTTCTGAGAGTGGTGTAGAAATAGCATTGTTCCCAAGTACTTAATCCTTGATATCATCGACCAGGTCTCTATCCAATCAAATAGAGGTCCACAAAGACGAGATGCAGTTACCTTCAGAACTGGAACATTTTTGTATAGGTCATAAAATCCAATTAGGACAGTGACAACTGAGATCAGCACATACAATGCCCTTGCCAAAGGGCACATCCACGGGCGATAGATATGGCAAAACCCTGGGTATGACTGAAGGAAGATAACCCAAGATGGAAGCCCAGCCTCAAGCAAAGTCAGCAACCGGAGATCAGACATTATTATTTCTCTTAGTTTAAATGGGAGGTCACGATCATTGAACCTGAACAAAATCAGCACATCCCTGTACTGTGTAGATTCAACAGCATCGAGACATTCACTAGTATAGGTATTGACAGTTACAGGTATAGCATCTTTGCTGAACAGAGTAGCTTTAACACTATCTTCAGAGTCACTGATATAGGCCCTCGCGGTCACTGGTATATCATCTTCAGAGTCACAGGTATATGTCTCAGAGTTTTGCATTTCATCTCCACAGTAACAGGAATACGTCTCAGAATTTTGCATTTCATCTTCACGGTAACATTTGTACATCTCAGAATTTTCGCAGTCACTGGCAGGGCTGCGCGTTTCCTCAGAATAAGTATCTACTTCAACTCCACCACTAATGCACGTGGTTATTTTCCTTCTCTTATAGGGTCCAGTAGGTGGAGGTGGTGAATGTGGTACAGCGGCCCTATTTTCACAGGTGTCAGAATGATCACTAAAATTGTGACTGAAGCAGTGGAGAGAATCTTCCTCAGAAGTCAGATTGTTGTAGGAGATATTTTCATCAACAACGGCCATAGTTTCTGTCTCTGGATACTCTTCAGCATCATAGAAAACTTCTCCTGGAAAAGTACAAAACTTAATTAAAATTATAGAATCCTCATTGCAATTGGTAGTAAAAGAGATACAGTAGTTCCAGCAGGCATCTAATAGCACAATATAACAACACTTCATGCAGATAAAGAAATTCTCCAAATATAAACCTATCCAAATAAACCATCAAAGGAAAAATGTCCAAAAGGAATTTCTCCCTGTGAGCTGCAAGGGATCCGTACTCCCAGTACTTTTAAGAAGATTATCCAAGTAATTAAACAATGTATCTGATCATCTCACAATCTTGACTTCCATTAACACTGGTGTTAGACCTTTTTAACGTTTAAATCATAATACGTATCACAGAATTCTATTCTCAAGCAAAACTCATACAGATTCAAGCAAAGATGAATACATCGCGCCTTAAGGCTCAGTGCATGTCAGAGATCTAATATTTTTTTTCTTTAGAAGGGACATACCTAGTGAAACAATTCAACGAAGCTATGTCAATTATTAGCCCTAAAATTTCTCTTACTGCTTTCAATACTGCACTAATTGTTTTGACTAACCAAACAATTGACCACTAATGGCATCCCCTTATTCCTACTACGTATACAAATCCTATGCTCATATGCCAAAAGAGGAAAACCCCATGTCATAAAGAGATTAACACGTCGATGAGCAAAAAAATAAGGAATCATGAGGACAAAGAATGCTACCTATGGCAGAATTCAGAAGTTCTTTCAACTGTAGCTGCTCAGAGACTGTTCCTGAGAACCACGATGATATGCAGCTTGCAGCTTGAGCAATACTGTCAAATTCCCATCTTTGCATGACTTTAGCCTCTATAGCCAGCGATGTATCAGTCTGCAATGGACACGTAAACTATGGAACGCGAGCACTAACAAAGAAGTACAAACAAGTGTTCAAGGATATAGAAAAAGGATTGATACCTGAAGCTCATTGATGTAATTGATACCTCGGACATTGCTCCATGCAACTTCAAATACAATAAAACCATACAAGGTCCTATGCAACTCCCTGCTTAAAAGTAAAGAACTCCGCAGCTTCTTTACAGGTAACAGCACCTTCTTCTGATGCTTGATTAATGAGAACCACCTAGCAAGCTTCTTTGGTTTTGCAGGCTTAGGTCTAGAGCAAGCATCATTTCCTTCCGTTCTCACCTTCCGTACTTTAGTGTTTGCAAAAGGAGACAACCTTGACTGAAAAACTCAAACCAATATAAACTTTGATCCTCCGTAAAATACAATTGAAAAAACAAATAAGTTGAGTATCAATGAGGGTGTAGTGACTATTGACTAAAGTCTGACCTTGGTAACCATCAATTGCCACAAGTGCGCTGACCGCGAACCTAGGTCGCCCAGCCATGGCCGATTGTCCACCAAGATATAGAATTTCTTGCTTTCGAGGGCCAGGAAAAGGCTAAGATCCGAAAGGTAAGACTGCAAGTCTCTGCAACCATACAGCACAAACCAAATCACTTCATCATTTACATCAAAAGAAAAAACCCCGAAAACATCAGTACATCTTATGTTTCAAAAGATGAAAAATCATAAGGTTTTCTCTGCATTTAGCAATATTAAATTACAGTCTTAACAAATACACACACTAGAGCTGAAAATTTAAAATATATATATGTGTATGCGTGTGTGTGTGTATGCGTGTGTATGTGTGTGTGTGTGTGTATATATATATATATATTTTTTTTTTTTCAAGCAATTAAATTTATGCCATAAAACCCAATTCTGGCCCAGAAATATTGTGTTTGTAGGATCATAACCAAAAGGGTACTTGAGAATTTAAGCAAATTAAGTAATAAAAACATCAAAGAATGTGGAATTCCGAAAAATGTTACCCAATTTGCAAACCGGTGAGGGGGAAAATGCAGCGGCCACCGTCACCTTTCTTCATCAAATTCATGCTTTCTGCCCAATTCTTCACCAAACACTGCTTCCCACAATTCCCATTTCACAAATTAATAACAACCCAAAATCCAACATATAAATACACAATGGTATACATTGAATGCATGTTAGAGAGAGAAAGGGTAGAGAGACAAGGAGGACCTTGTTGATAGAGAAGGAAATTCCATGGAAAGAAGAGAAAGCAATCACCGGCGAACTTCATAACAGAGGGCAAAGGCACGCCGGAAGAAGGAAAGAGATAGAATGGGAGAGTCCACGTGGACGAATCAACGGCGGAGGGAAGAAGAACACTCTGGAGGTTTCCAGAGCAAAGGTCTCATCTTTTTTCCAGATTGTGTTTCCGATTTTTAATTATTAAATTTCCTTCTTTTCCTTCTTTTCTGGGATATTTACGATTTGCTTGGATTCGAAGGCGACGAGGAAGGTGTCGTGTCCGAAGGAGGATAGGGGGCGGGTCGACTCGGCAGGGACACGTCGGTTGGGGGGGAATTTATGAGGAGGATGACGGGAGCAGCCGGGGAGATGGGTATAATGGTAAATTCGACCCTCCTGCGGATCTCATGTGCTTCCCGCCACCACTTTCTCTCTCCTCTTCTGTAGCTGTCGTTTGGGGGATGAGTGAGAGAGAGAGAGAGAGAGAGTCAGAGAAATTTCTAAAGAGAAGAGAAGGGGAGAAGACGTGCCGGAAATTCGACGCAATCCGGGAAATTACCGCGCGACTTGCGTGTCCGCGAGCTATTATCGCCTGCGCTCGTCTACATGCTTTGTACCCTGTGATTTAATCATATACCGTTTGTTCTCGCTTTGGCCCTTGAATTTTATGAGTTTTGATTTTTACCGTCCTCTCATATTTAACGGAGCCCACACATTTACGTGTAAATATAAACTATTTATATATATATATATATATAAAGAGGAATTCTAGAAAAAATGTGGAAGAGAGAACGTGGCGTCTTTTTTTTTTTTTTTTTTTTTATAAATTAGAAACTCCATATGCTTTGATAGGCCTAGAAAAAGGTTCGAGGCTAAATGGGACGATCGAAAATTAACGGGTGTGGATGTCCAAAATTATATTAATGAAATTCTCTTTTTTAATCAAAAGAGGGAGATAATACATCTTTATCTTTTATCACAACAAAAAAATTAAAGACAATAACGTAATTTCATAACACAAAAATGTTTTTTTTAAACCTCACCTACATGTAAATTTATTATCTCTAATTTAAAAAATAAAAATAAAATACAACCTCTCTCCCTTTTCTCCTCACTCTCATGTTCTCTTTCACTGTCTTCTTGTCTTCCTCTCTCGTTCAATTTTAATAACCAAAGTAAAGAATTTCAAGACTTTATATGTGGGTATATACTATATACTTTATAGTTTCTTCTTATACTTCATCCAAAAGTGAAGGCGTGCATCACAATTTCTCTTTTTTTTTTTCCAACCCAATTTTGAATTTCCAAGTTTCCAAGTCCAATTTGAAAGAATAAAAGCGAAGGCTAACAGCCGGACAACACATATATGGTGTGAGTGAGCATATTTTTTGTAACTGATTAAACGGAAAAGCTAGTAGATTTAACAGAATGATCAAAGTGACGTAACATTAAAATTTTGAGGGTTAGAAAGTTAATAAAACTAAAAGGAAGGATCGAAATGGAATGTGGTTGCTATCCAACGGAGTAGCCGGCAATGGTATTGTTTGGATAGAGTCAGAATCGTAGCAAAGTTGACTTTGGTTGGTAAAACCTTAAAATGGTGTACGTAGGTGTAGCGTGTTCCTATGCCAACGTCGAAAAATGTTATTCAATTAAGGTAAAATAAGAATTGAGTTTTGACTTCAATCATCTTTGATACGAATACTTAAATTTTCAAAAGCTGAACGGATTCAAATTTTAAAACGTAAAATATAAGAATATAAAGTTTTTGCATCAGAGGACAAAACCAAAAAAACTCAAATCCACCCACCTTTTTTAGAATCAAACATAACAAGATAATTTGTCATCCCAAATTTGTATCCTCTCTCCCATAAATTAGAGAAATTCAAAAAAGAATCTCAGCCGTTGCTTAGTTATTCAAATAAAGCAACCGTTCAGATTTAAAACCGTGTAACTTCGGTTAGACCATAGAGCGTTTTGAACCTTTGACTTTTGGCATAGACATGCGGCCTTTCTTGGCTAGCCTGTGGGCCGCTGCACCGTAGACTATCCTTTCATAGTGCATGACCCCACCACGATCAGGAATTACAATGATTAAAAGCGGGACCCGCGAACTCCTTGGCGGCATCTGAACCGAACACCTCTGATTTCGTGGTAGGGCCCAGGCAGCCGTTGGAACGAAACCGTCGTTTAGGTAAATAATAGAGCAAGGCCAGAGATGCAGTGTGACGTTCATGTGCCGGGGATGTGGATAATTTCTGAAGAAAAAAAATAGAAGTATCAGAGGCCATGCATGATGCATGTTAATTGGAAGTTGCATGATGATTCATCTTTTCTGTAACTTGCTGCCAGCTGATCTGTCACGCGGTGCCTGCTTATCTACATTTGGTATGCACTCGAAGGAGAGTACAATTCTCTCCGGATCTAAAAAAAAGGAGCTTAAGAATCAAATTATTCGAACCATTAAAATTTGATGCAACGGTTACAAACAAGGAGCCTCTATAAAAGTTATAATATTTTTAGCCGTTAGATCAAATTTTAACTGTCCGGATCATTTAATCATTAGGCTCCCTTTTTTTAGATTCGGAGAGGATCTGTACACCTCGAAGGATGAGTTGTCATATATCAAAATAAGATACGTGTTTCTGCGTTATTGATAATATGTGTTTTTGTTTGTCTTTCTATTCATCTGATGACTCACGTATTTCGGTCACACGGAAAAATTTCTTCTTTACGAGAAGTCTAAAAGTTTGGTGGTGGCACTTGGTTATGGTAATTACGTGTCAATTGGGAGGAGGAGGAGAGGTTGTTTTGATAATTTGATTGATTTTGTAATATTTGACAAACTTGGTTAATAATTGTATAGAGGAATGTTGAAGTTGGGGTGGTTCGTTTCTTAGCTGCGAAGAAAACAACATTAATTTTTTATGGATGACGTTGATATAATAATATACATAGTTTTCAATTGTTCAATCAAATTTATTTCAACTACAGCTTGACTCTTTTAGCTTAATAAATGCGGCTTCAATTGTTTAGTATTAATGAGTTAATGGTTAAGTGGTAGAGAGAATGATCGGTGGAGATCGAACATACACTAGAATATATAGATATTATTATTTTACGTCACTTTGTAAAACATCATTTGCAATAGTTCGAGCTTGAACTTTTGAGTGAATGCTCGTGAGTCATAGTTAGAGCTTGCATTTTTTAACACGACGTATTATATAACTTGAAATCCGTACAAAAATGGGTGCACTACAATTCACACCTTTTAAGTTTTGGATAATTTTCAATTGGTCACATAAGTTTTGATTTTCTGTTGTTGCACGTTAAGGTATTGGAATGATTTCAATGTGTTATTTAGGTTTAGTTGATTGTATGATAATTGACGTTATGAGTTTGAGGCTCTTATATGGGTTAGCTTGTAAGCTATTTTTGCACGATATTAATTTACGTATCGTTTTACTTGTTGACCAACTCATGATTCGACATGAATACAACACGATATGGATAAACCCGAACACAAACCATTACCATCTCCAGACCAAGTTATAGCTCCTCGTTTTTGGAAGAGGATCCTCTCTGATCCACTTTGTGGGGATTCTAGGAATCCCCATATACTAGCAGTTCATCCTACATTATGCGATCAATTTTCGTCAGATACTATTTATACTTAATTTAAATAAAAAAAATCAAATGATTTTTTACCGTACGATGCACGATAAATAGCTAAGATGTGAAGATTTTTAAAATCCGTACAAAGGGAATTCGAATGGAATCCAATTCCCTTGTTACGTATCACAAGGCAGTACATCTTTTTAGGGTGGGAGACGTGAAAGGTGCATGCAGAATTTGGAACATTTAACGCGTCGAAGTTATATGCATTTGTTGCTACAGCCTACCCCACATTGAGATGGGTGCATAATATTTGCATTTGATCTTTCATTTTCACGCACGAACTGCACAGGATGCAACCAATGCCATATGAAAATATTTTAAATAAGTAGGATTTTTCTTATTTATTGAAGAAATATATTGCACATATAAAAGTAGTAGTGTAGAACGATATTATTCGAGTGCTAATAATAGCTCTTATTTAATTTAATTTTTTTTAAACTTCTGTTTATGTAAAGTTTAATTTGATAAGACATACTAGTAACGTGATTAGTTATTACGAAAAAAGTGTTGTAGACATCGACGTTATGTACATTCTTAAAGTATTTTTAGTTTCTCACACGTCTGTTTGATTTTATCTGTTGCGTTTGATTTGGAGTTTGTGAGAAGCTAAACGTATCACGTGAAAATCACTTCCCAACTACAATACCTAAAATGTGAAAGGGGCTTTGAGAGAACCTTCCTGGAGTTCCTGGCTGATCTGTTGAAAATTGACTGTATAATTGTATAGAGCTACTGAGAATTGGGTGGTGACTTCTGAATGTCTTATTTTTACAAGGTCAAAGAATAACAAGATCTTCACATGATCATTTGGTTTATCGACACTCAATACTTATCCTCCACTTCTCGAGCTCAACATCGAAAAATGTTATTTAATTAAGGTAAAATAAGAATCGAGTTTTGACTTCAATTATCTTCGATACGAATACTTAAATTGTCAAAAACTGAAAGGATTCAAATTTTAAAATGTAAAATATAAGAATATAAAGTTTTTACATTAGAGGAGAAAACCAAAAAACTCAAATCCACCCGCCCTTTTTAGAATCAAACATAACAAGATAATGTGTCATCCCAAATTTGTATCCTCTCTCCCATAAATTAGAGAAATTCAAAAAAGAATCTCAACCGTTGCTTAGTTATTCAAATAAAGCAACCGTTCAGATTTAAAACCGTGTAACTTTGGTTAGACCATGGAGCGTTTTGAACCTTTGACTTTTGGCATGGACATGCGGCCTTTCTTGGCAAGCCTGTGGGCCGCTGCATCGTAGACTATCCTTTCATAGTGCATGACCCCACCACGATCAGGAATTACAATGATTAACAGCGGGACCCGCGAACTCCTTGGCCGCATCTGAACCGAACACCTTTGATTTCGTGGCAAGGCCAGAGATGCAGTGTGACGTTCATGTGCCGGGGATGTGGATAATTTCATAAGATGGGGGAAGCAAGTGGCTCCAAATGGAATTGGATCATCTTGGAATAAAATTATCGGGATCTTTCTGATCCAATAACATGGATAGTTAGATTTTGATCCAACGATTACAAATAAAAATATTTCTCTAAAAATTATAATAATTATAACCGTTTAATCAAAGTTTTACAATTTATGTTAATAGATATCCCAAAGCTTTGTCTCGGACTAGGAGAGGATCCAATTCCGCTCCAAATCCTCAATTTCTGAAAGGAAGGAAAAAAAAAAAACAGAGAAAGCTGTCAAGGGCCATGCATGAGGCATGTTATTGGAAGTTGGATGATGATTCATCTTTTCTGTAACTTGCTGGCAGCTGATCTGTCACGCGGGGCCCGTTTATCTACATTTGGTACGCACTAGAATGATGAGCTGTCATATATCTAAATAAGATACGTGTCGGTTTTCTGATCACACAAATAATGCGATGAAAGAGAAAACAGGGATACATGGCAAGAAATAAATAAGTTAATACGGTATTTTTTGAAATGTCTCACGTTACAAAAGTATATAATATTTTGTTTGTCTTTCCATTCATCTAATGACCAACGTGTTCCGGTCACATGAAAAAATCCCTCCATTACAAAGAGTCTAGGTTGTTTTGATAATTCGATTGATTTTGTAATATTTGACAAACTTGGTTAATAATTGTATATTTGTATAGAGGAATGTTGAAGTTGGGGTGGTTCGTTTCTTTGCTGCGAAGGCAGCAATGTTATTTTTCATGGATGACGTTGATATAATAATATTCGTAGTTTTCAATTGTTCTATCAATTTTATTTCAACTAAAAATAAGCTTGACTCTTTGAGCATAATAAATGCAGCTTCAATCGTTTAGCATTAATGGGTTAATGGTTAAGTGATAAGGAGAAGAGATCGGTGGAGATCGAACATTAATGGTAAAATAGTAGGAAGAAGGAATCGTTGAAGATCGAACATGCACTATAATATATAAACATTATTATTTTATGTTACTTGATAAAAGCTCATGAGTTGTAGTTAGAGCTTGCATTTTTTAACATGAAGTGTTATATAACTTGAAATCCGTACAAAAATGGGTGCACTACATTTCACGCTTTTTAGATCATTTTTAAAGGAAATGTCAAAATGTTCAAATCAGCATTAATAGTAAAAAAAGACAGTTGTAATATCTTTCAACCGAGAAGCCAAAGCTAATGTGGCATGACATGGAATGACAGTTCTTCCCTTTTGTCAAATTTGACAACAACGTCAAATATTTTTTTATTAATTTTTTTTTATCAAATCTGGTTATCGGCGAGGTTGAGGACTGTGAGCATCTTGAGGTTGCCAATATCGATCGGAATCTCTCCCGAAATCTTGTTTCCGACGAGATCGAGAACTTGGAGGTTGGAGAGGGTGGTGAGGCATTGGGGGATCTCGCCGGTGACTCCCTTCTAGTCGGTGAGAACGAGGGTGGTGAGGCGGTCGAGGCTGCAAATTTGGGACGAGATCGATCCTGACATGAACTCGGACTGACTGGATTTCGTGAGTATGGGGTCCTCCGATTCGCCTCGGAGATTAATGTTGACGACTCTGTCGGTTGTGGGATCGCAGCTGACCCCATACCAGTTTACACAGCAATCGGTTTCGACCCAGAAGTTGAAGATTCCCAATGAGGAATCGGTGAGTCTGGTTCTGATGGATTGAAGTGCTCCTAGGTCTTACGGGGAACAAGAATAGTTCACAGTTGAGACAATGGCAGAGACTGTCACTGAGATTAGGAGCAACCGCATCATCTTCATGGTAGAGAGAGAGAGAGGTTCTATCTAGATGTTCACTTGATAAGAGTGGATGGATGTCTGTGACTGTAAGTGTCATTGCGTGAGAGAGAAAGAGGGGGGAGAGAGAGAGAAGGGGCATAAAATAATAATTTAATAAAACAAAAAGAAAAGAAAATACTGTAATAAAATAATATTTAATTTGACATATCGGCTAGAGAGCAAAATTTTAAAAGATGTCAAAATGCCACCTAGGCTATCAAATTCAAATTTTATATTTAAAATTTGACATCTTCTTTGGAGATGCTCTTAAGTTTGGGATAATTTTCAATCGGTCACATAAGTTTTGATTTTCTGTTGTTGCACGTTAACGTATTGGAATTGTTTCAATGTGTTATTTTGGTGTAGTTGATTGTATGATAATTGGCGTAGTGTGTTTGAGACTCTTATATGGGTTAACGTGTATGCTACTTTTGCACGATATTAATTTACGTATCGTTTTACTTGTTGATCAACTCATGATTTGACATGAATACAACACAATATGGATAAACCCGAACACAAACCATTACCATCTTCAGACCAAGTTATAGCTCCTCGTTTTTGGAAGAAGATCCTCTCCGATCCACTTTGTAGGGATTCTAGGAATTCCCGTATCTTAACCGTTTATCGTACATCGTGCAGCTTGTTTTCATTTAATACTATTTGTGTTTAATTGTAAATTAAAAAGTCAAATAATTTATAACAGCACGATAGACGATGAATGACTATGATGTTTTCACAAAATGAATTCGGATGGAATCCACCTCGTTTTGGGCCACAAGGCAGTACATCTTTTTAGGGTGGGCGATGTGAAAGGTGCATGCATAATTTAGAACAATTAACGCGGCGAAGTTATATGCATTTGTTGCTACAGCCTATAACACATTGAGATGGGCACATAATATTTGCATTTGATCTTTCATTTTCACACACGAACTGCACAGGATGCAACCAATGCCATATGAAAATATTTTAAATAAATAAGGACCTGTTTGGTATCCTATTTGAAAATTTTTATCATTTCTCAAAACATTTCTTGAAAATAATTTTTTTTAAGACTCAAAAACTTGATTGGTTTGCGATTTAAAATTTTTAAATCTTACGACTTAAACTAGACAAAGAGATCTAAAAAGAGGGGGTTACAGGAGAAGGAGAAAGAGGAGAAAAGAGGAAAGAAAATAAGAAATGATTGAAGGAGAAGGAGAAAGAGGAGAGAAGGAAAGAGAAAGAAGAGAGAGGATCGGACGAGATAGAGAGGAAGAGGAGTGGAAGAAAGAACCGAGAGAATGAAGAGAGCGGATTGGAGGAGAGAGAAAGAAGAAAAGAGAGAGATTTGGAGTGAGAGGGGAGGAGGGAGAGAAAAATAAAGGACTAAGTTTAACTTTAAAAACTCTAAAAACTCACTTTTTATATTTTTAAAGAATATACTATATTTTTGAGTTAGTCTTGAGTTCAGTTTTTGAAAATCGTCCTATCAAACACGTTTTTAAGGCCTAAAACTTGAAAATTGTTTATGAGTTTAAAAAGTTAGATTCAAGTAAAGTACCAAACATGCCCTAAGATTTTTCTTATTTATTGAAGAAATATATTGCACATATAACAGTAGTAGTGTAGAACCACATCATTCGAGTGCTAATAATAGCTCTCGTTTAATTTTATTTTTTTTAACTCCTGTTTATGTAAAGTTTAATTTGATAAGACATACCAGTAACGTGATTAGTTATTACGAAAAAAATGTTGTAGACGTCAACATTATGTGCATTCTTAAAGTATTTTTAGTTTCTCGCACAAGTCTGTTTAATTTTATCTGTTGTGTTTGATTTGGAGTTTGTGAGAAGCTAAAAGTATTACGTGAAAATCACTTCCCAACTTCAATGTCAATACCTAAAATGTGAAAGGGGCTTTGAGAGAACCTTCCTGGAGTTCCTGGCTGATCCGTTGAGAATTGACAGTATAATTGTATAGAGCTACTGAGAACTTGGTGGTGACTTCTGAATATCTCATTTTTACAAGGTCAAAGAATAACAAGATCCTCACATGATCATTTGGTTTATCGACACTCAACACTCAACCTCCACTTCTTGAGCTCAAATCTCAAATCTCATTAACGACAATTGTTAAAACCCAACGAAATCTGCTCGTGATACAAAAATGCCTATCAAATCCTACGAAAAGAACATAAGTTTGGCGGGATTAACTCAAAACATTTCCACACAATTTTTTTTTTGCAGAGGCCTATTACAATGACTATTTCACACAAACACATACACTGAGTCACAGGCAACGAATGTCAGTCTGACTAAACACCGTTGTTTTTAACTGATGGAGGCCATGACAATCTCCTGTGGCTTGCTCCATCCACCCCACTGTTTTCATCCTCTGATTCTTGATGCTCGACTTCAGGCTTCCTTGAGCTTCTGATAGCTAAGTCATCAAAGCTTGGTTCACTTCTCCAAGGAGGTGGAGTTACGCATTCGGAATCACCTGGTATTCTTCGGGAAGAATCCTTGCCTGGTGTTATAGGTGATGATGCATCAGTATGACCAACTCTGAGATGCTGAAGTGTTGAAAATGATTCCCTCATGGCAGACATTGCTTCAAAGAACCGGGTGCATGATGCTAAGGCCACAGGAATTGGACGAAGCATTTCCTGCGTCAGTTATACAAAATGAAGATCGCATCATGCACAAGTAATTTCCCAACGTAAAAGTTCTATATATCTGCATTCTGGATTCACACATCCTGATCGCAGTACATGGTAGATCCGATACAAATCCTTAAAAGATCTTTGATGTTTGACTCCGCGTCTTTAATTAGCAAATAATTCCTTTAGTGCTATTATCAGCAAATTGTAACAGTATCATACTCTGTGCTTGCCCACAACCAAATGTCTTATAACTTATAAACAAAGCAACATCAGGAATGTTCTCAAAATTGAAGCAAATAACGTGGAAAAAGAACTACCATGCTACATGCATTCTCAGTAATTTAGAAACGAAAAGCTTCTGCAATCATACCCCCCAAACTGAAGGAGGCTCCTTAAATGTCTGACTCCACTGGAAATCTGCAACTGATGCTGTCAAGGCCCCATAATCACCAGCAGCCTTCATCAATAATTCAGAGAACTGTTTCTGCACAGGCCCGAGCGAAAGATTCCACAAACATAAAGAAAACAGTCTTTTCACAAGAAATACAAATAGTCCTGTAGCAGTCCGTCCCAGATTTATATTTCCACAACAGCTAAAAACAAATGGTTCATACTTTTCTATTGCAAAATTTACAATTTGACATATGATTAAGTTTGTCCCAAGTTCCTAACAGTTGTTTTGATGAATCTAAACTCCTTCCAAATAAGACGGATTTAGTAACAAACACTTGGACTGGTAAAAAAAAAAGGCCGATATAATCGTAGCCTAGAATGTAAAATACAAGACAACCTACATGAATTCAAACCATAACCAACCTGATACTCTGCTTCTACTGGAATGCAATCGAGTGAATATGGTTGTTGAAGACGGGCTATGATGCGATCCTGCCAGTGATTTGAAACAAAATAAATACAGAGGTATTATTGAGAAACAATTTAAAGGGGGGTGTTATTAAGAGTTAAACATGCATACGAGCTACGTCAACTATTCATTATGCCCTACATTACAAAAATCTAGGTGGCATAAAAAGGAACTCAACGAATGATAAGACTGTAAATTTTTTCTTCTATGCCACCAGAATTCAATTTTCAAAGAATATGATAACCAAAGCATCAGTTTATAACACTACTAGCCTGGACATATATACAAAAGCGTATTCTTGATAGGAAAGGCAACAATTGCTTAAAAAGAGATGCTATGGTTCATTTGATATTACAGATATTAAATCAATCCAGAATTTGACAAAGATAAACAAATCGACTAATAAATCAGATGTACTACAATAACAAAACAACACACAACAATGTACCACAACGAGTTACCTTATTTTGAATCACATCTTTCAAAATGGTAGTGATCCTTGCTAAAGTTTCGCACTTCTTCTCCATTTCACTCGCATGTGTCAAATGTGCTACGTTTTTATCATCCTACAGACAATATAATCTCAAGCCAGTTCAACAGATAAGATAACCTCGCAAACTCGAACCACGAAAGAAGAGACTCCAGTAGCTCACCTTTCTCCCTTGGAGTTCAACTTGCAGATCGGTTATTTTTCTCTGTACAGAGGTAAGGTCCCTTAGAACCTTTATCAAGTCATCACCCTTTTCACCAGTACTACTGGACAAGTTCTGAAGCTCTTCCTACATCAAAAAAGTATAATTCAAACTTTTCTGAAATTCAAATCAGGAAGCTGCCACATTACAAACTTAACCAAGTAATCAGCTTTCTTCTTCTACTCACATATAACTATTTAATTCCAACTGGGTTTTCAAAATTAAGCTCAGAAATCTGGAAAATGTAGGAAAAGCTAAAACATGGCAGTAAAAGCACAATGGGTTGGAGCTAATTCGAAGTCCAAACTAGCCAAACAGTGAAATTGGACATGGAGGACATAGAAATGTGCAGAAAGGAGAGCGAGGGTTGACCTGAGTAGGAGGAGCGGCAACGGAGAAGCCGAGATCCGAAGCGAGGGAGAGGGCGTCGGACATACCGCCGATGCGCCGCAGCGGTTTCTTCCCAACCCAAGTGCTGTCAGTCCCCATCGACATTGCCGCGCCACCCAAACAACGCCGTTCCGGCAACCACCACAATTTGCTTCGTTTGGTCGTCTCTCTCCACTGTGTTCTAGCTTCCAGAGACAGCAATGCGCTGGGAAATTTCAAACCTGCTTGCAACGAACGCCCTCTGGCCGGCCGGGTGGACCTGCAGGACCCGTTCTTCAGCCCAATTTTTAAAGCCCAATAGTTTTATAGAAGGTCTAAACTAATAAACTATAGAAAGGAGGATTCAAAATTATATTGTTTATAAGAAAAACTAATGAAAATAGTTTGAAAACTTTGAGTTTTAACTATAAAGACAAAATAAAAGGTAAAGTGAATAGTACCAAGATTGAATTTTTAGTGTAAAAATATAGTTTTTCGTTGAAGTGAATAGTACCAATAGCTTTTCGTTAAAGTTTTCTTGTTTATAACATTTACTGTTCAAAGTTAAAGTGTTGAATACAAATCTAGAAGTGATAGTCCATCGGACAAAAATAGAGGATAAGTGTTCGATGAATTCTAGGCAATCGATCGGAGGTGGCAGCCAAGCGATTAGAAACGGGCAGAGAAATCTTCTTGCAATTTTTGTTTTGTTATTTCTTTTTTATATGGGGAAAGTTTTACAATGACGATTATATTAAATATATGTAAATATTATAAGTAAATTAAAAAAATCTACTTTTAATTAAAGACAAAGAATGAAAAATTGGGCCAAATTAGAGCCCAACCCGCTAAAACAAAGGCCATGCGGCAATTAGGGTTCTACAAACATCTTCACCTTCCCTATATAAACCCCTCTCGTCCTCCGAATTTGCATGTCGCTTTGGTCGTTGTCTGTATTCCCAGTCTCTCCTCTCTTCCCAATTCGTGTCTCAGTCTATTTCTAGGGTTTTAGGATCTTTTACCATCTTTCCGATTGGTTTCAATGAGGAAGAGTGCTCAAAGTGATAGGAAGTGCCGTATGACACTTTATACAGCGGCGCCCAGACGCTAACGGAGGCCGCCTCGTTCCCATCCCCCGATGGTTAGTTCATTAGCCGGGGAAACTGGCCCGCGGCTCCGGTTTGCCGCCGCCGTGCGTGATTTGGAACGGGATCTGAGGGTCTTGAATTTTTCCGATCACTGCAGTTATTATTTTTTTTATTTTTTATTATTTATTTATCAGATTTTTGTAAAGGTTCGATGCCGTGACGACGGTAGCTAAATAGCCATGACCAATATTGTGCTATGATTGAACGGAGAGCGAGGATCTTCTGTTTCGCATTCTGCTAGGAACCTGTGGATCCTAATTTTTTTACTGGTCCACGGAGCCGATTTACTGCGATTGCATTTTTAAGTTTCTTGAATTTTTATTTAATTTTGATAAAACAAATTCTTTTGTTAAAGGACGAGCCTATGAGGATTTTGTTTTAGTTGGAATTACCGACTGATTTTTATTGATGTCAAATAACTGGCTTTCTGAGGCTTCCAAATTTTTTTTAATTAAATAGGGTTTTTTTATTTAAATTTAAAATATTGGATTTCGTATGTATATATTTAAGTGAATGTAGAAAAAACAACCAAAGCGTTTCATGTGAGAAATAAGCACATAATTAGTGCTTATTTTAAATTACACTTCAAGTTCATTTAGAACCCTAAAACACTTTTAACAGAATCGCTTTTAGTGTTTTTAAAAACCCCAAGTGCTTATTGAATAAGGATTTGGAAGTCCTTAGACCCTAAGCACTTGTTGAAAGATCACTTGGTATGAGCTTTTTCAGAGAGTGAAAAAACTTTCATGTTATGTGCAAAATTGTCAGAAGCGCTTTTTATCGTCGAAATCCAATACCAAAGTGTACTTATACAACTTATTTAAACAAAAAAATTTATGTACCGAGAACACAAGGCGCGTGATGATACTTGGTTTCGATATAATTTAACGTTTTTCAAAGCTGTTGGTTAAGAGAAGGAGAATATATTCCTTTATTATTTGACTCTACAAAAAGCAGCATATGGACCAACCAATTGCCCTACAATCTCTCCTACCTTTAACTGAACCCTATGACACAAAGGTCCCCAAAAATTGACAAGCTGAACAAAAAATAAAATTCCCATTTGCTAAAATTAATTATCCTCGGATCATACATTACTACTCTAATCAACCTGATTAATCATTGTTAATTTGCAATTAGATAAGCTTGGCTGGAGCTCTTGATCTCACTCAACTTCCCTTGATCGTGCCGGCCGGCTGCTATGTAGGCGGGAAGAATCTGTTGAGGTTAAACGGCAATGTGTAGAACTCTTCATTTCTGTTGTCTCCTCTGAATGTTCTGAACTTAACCCACCACGGCATCCCTCTGTCCTTCTTCGATTTTTGCACCTCTAAAGTGTTGTCAAGAAACACCGCCACGATTAGCCCCACGGTTGGAGGAGATGAGAATATGGTGTTCAGGAATGCATTGAACTGCAAACACACACGAAATGGCATCACATTTTGCATTTAACGGGATCGATATGTATTACTTCATTGACAAGATATGCCATTATGTCTTTAGAACTTAACCAGAATGCTAGAGTTTGTTAGGATGTTACTCACCCATCCAGCATTGGTATGGACGAGACCATGGTGCGAGGGGTTCCAATATTCGTTGAAAAAGCGGGGGACAGATATCCCAAGGAAGAGAGAGAGCCCGGTGATGATGAGGTTTCTCATAGAATTCATGTTTGTGAATTGAAGAAATGATAACCCTACCGAAGCTGCAAACAGGCAAGTAATGTTTGTGAAGAAAGTGAAAGAAGGAAACGATTAGGAAGCTTGCTTAAGCTCATGACATACCCACAAGGCCGAAGACGACACAGTATAAAGCTGCATATATCGGGAAGGGTATCGATGCAAATACAGCCCCAAATTTACCTACAAACGGATTAGAGAGGAATTCAAATCTGCATCTCCACCGTGCTCTAAACCTCTTTGAATGTCAGAGAGTTAAATACTGACCTAAGGTTGAGAAGAATATCATGAATCCAGCAGAAATTTGAACAACTCTACGGCTTCCAACTCGGGTTAGTCCAAGAAGTCCGACATTTTCCCTGGTAAACATAAACCTGATCTTAGTCAAGCTAATTTAAATGGCAGAGAAGGCAACAAACTAAACTTTGCAGCAATATATTGTGGTGTCTTACACAGAAACAGTAGAACCAGTGCCTGTACCAAAAAGTCCATCAAGCAAAATACCGATGCCCTGAAAAATATATTAAAATTTCTGATTAAAGTTATGCAAGCATGATGCATGAAACATTTACCTAACTCAATCCATGATAGATAACAAAATCGCAGGTGTTTCAAAATTCATTCACCTGCCAGCCAATTCCCCGGCTCAATACATAAGCAGGAGGAGGAGTGGCAATTGCCAATCTTGATGCTGCCTTGTATGCAGCAGTTGACTGCAACATATAAGCAATTGTCACGAAACCGACATATTCCCAAATCTTAAGCCACATAACCAAGATGGCACACTAAGGAGGCTGCTGTTGATAAGTGAAGCAATACAGCGTTGCGATCATGAATGAAAACCACATTTCAAAAATTGAATAAATACCTCAACCATTGAAACAAGAACTGCAGACATCATTGCAAATGAGTGACCTGCTGAAAATGTAGGAGGACCCCACTGCAGAGGATACGGGAACTTGAACCTAAAACGGCGGAATAAAGATCTTAAAACCAAAAAGAGTTCAGAAGACATGATGAAAAGGCAAATTCTTCTTTGACATACCATGGGGCAGTAGATATGAGATTTTCCCTGTCTGTGCGGCAGCTGATTTGGGTTCTAACAGGCTTGTCACGGTAAGCCCCACCGGCAGTTAAGATAAGGGAATAGATCCAAATGATAGCGACACAAAACAATACTGGAAACCGTTCAAAAATTGGGACATCTCTAAATGGTCTCACATGCTTCAGATACTGAGAATAAACAAAGACAAACTTTCGTCAAGGAAAGAAACGATTAGTAGACGTGTCAATGCAATTTTAATAGAAAATCACTTACTTGAGACAACCCAATGACCAACAACAGCATCGGAATTCCAATTTCCACACAATTTCCCAACTGAAACAAACATAGAAATTATATACTTGCATAATTTTCCAAAAAAATGAATATAAATACAGCAAATGGAATATGTGGTTTCCGTAGCATATAGTAAAAAACCAAGCTAGATGAAGTATGCTTATTTAGAAACGTCACGTGGTTCAGTTCTCACCAAGTTTTAAATTTTGTGGTTGATATAGGACTTATTACATGACAATTTCGATATATTAGAAAAGTTCATGAAAGGGGGACAGATTCTGGAGGAAAATATGGGATATACAAAATTCATTGAGAGTGAAAATATCCTATGGCAAAAGGTTTACAATATGCTGAAGTGCTTAATGGGGTCTTCTTTAAGTAAAATTTCAGAATTGTGGGATATTCTAGAACAAATGGATGTAAGTTTCATGATTCTCCAGAAAAGGAAATGCTGCACCAAATGAGACACAAACCACGTGGCATAGAAGCTCCTCCGGGGTCAACCTAATGGAATGATAAATTGCCTCTCATAGAAAAACTTACCGCAGGAAAACCCCGTTCAAACAATCCCAAGCCAACCAATCCAACTACAGGTGCCATGCCAAGTGGACTGAAAAACCTGCAAGATAACCCGTATGGTGCTGAATCAATCAATTACAAAATAGGAGCTTAATTTTTTTTTACATTTTCTAGTATTGCCATACCTTGAGAAAAGACCCCAAACTTGGCTGTAACCCAGAATGATTTGTATGCTGGAGGCTACAATTAGAGCTCCTTGGATAGCACGCATTGTTTGTATAAATCTCTGCAAACCCATGACATGGGAAGATCTCTTTCAATACCCTATCAAATAAGAAAGATGCTATAGTACAATTGCTAAATAGGAAATCAAGGCATAAATATCTGATGGGATTGAGGTTTCGTTGACATGAATTGTAATATCTAAAGTCCCAAAACATATGAATCGCATGCACTCATTCCCCCTCCTATTTAGCCTTAAAATGATCCACATTTGGGAGACATCGCATTTTGCAGGGTAAGCTTGCAATGAAGCTACATTTCTGCATATTACTCTCAAACTCAGGTACTTACTCTTCCAGATCCAGCTGCTAGTAAATCAGCATGTAATTTGTCCCCAATACGTGCGCTATAATGTCATGAAATTGTTGGTGCATATATTTATTTCCACGAGCATCCCAGACACAATGCATATGGAGAAGAGGGGTACTAGGAGAGTTACTTACTTCATGAGGTTCAGCAATCCGTTGCAATTTGTGGTCGCTCACAATATAAGCTATGGGAATGACATAAGAAAAGGACCCCCCAACTACCGCAGGCAACCTGGTTCCGAAAAGCGCTTGGAGAAGGGTGTTAATTCCAGCTACAAAGAGTAGCGTTTGTATGACTCGTGCTTTGTCACCCTGGTCATGATCAAGAAAACGGTATTTAAAGAAATAACAGAGTGACCAAACAAGATTGGCAGAATAAATTTGTTGGTTTGCACTAAGATTGGCTTACATCACTTCCTCCCATTGCAGGGACCAGCGCCGAAGGAATCATCACACTCGTACCAAGCATCATGATGTAGTTTTGAAATGCTAGAACTATGGTTTCAGCTGCAAGACAAAATCTTCAACAAATAAATACAAATGAAAGATCAGGCAAACAAATTGCATACTTTCCCACCACCCCTAATCCTTAAAAATGCACACATTGACCACTAGATGCCATGTCTAAAGCATGATTCACAACTCCAACTGCTCCACAAGCAGCGGAGAAGCTCTGCCCTGTTGGGCAAAATGGTAATTAGAACCCTCATTTGTATTTCCTAATGAGTTGCTGCATTTCACCAGTAATTACAAATTTAATATTCTCAGCCACCAGACAACGCATATAAGTTTTTATATTTGTTCCAACTTCTGGATAATAAAACCACATTCCCCACCAGTCTCTCGATGGTAAATGTTCAAATTCCCAGATTTTCTAATTACTCACAGAACTGAACAACTCAGACACTCAAAAAATACACCCAAAGAAAAAGGTAATGCGACATTGCTTGAATTCACACTATCAGAAGAAATATCAAATACCAGTAAATATAATCTCAGCAGCCATTGAAGCCACCAAAGCAAACACCTTGAAAGCAAAAACCCCTCACTTTTCTCTTACCCAATAACCTTTGGCTTCAAAACCAAAACCCAGATCAACAAAAATGGAGATTGATGCTTAGATAGAGGCAGAGAAAGCTAACCCCAACCTACTTGAAAAATCCAAAGAACCCCATTTGTTATTTCACACACAAAGCTCAGATATTCTGAAAAACAGAGAGAGAGGAGAGAGTACCCCAAGGAGGGTTGGAGTCTATGCAGTACTCAAGGTCTTGGAGCTGATCCATGGGAGGGTGGGTAATGTCAGCCATTGATGAAGCCTCCTGTGAGCTGAGCTGCTCAGATTACTTCCACACAAACCAAAAAAACCCAGAAATCCAAAGAGTAGAAGAAGAAGGAATAATAAAGTAAAGTTGCAGAGATATAAAGTGAAAGCACACACTCAGAAAAAAAAGAGAAGGAACAACATGCAAAGCCTCTCTGTGACGCTCTCTCTGCTGTCGTCGGCCAGCCTGCCCCTCTCTCTCTGCCCTCTCTTTAAACAGCCTATATATGATATTACGCATTTGCCCTCTCCCCATTTGGGGCCGTTGTCCTCCTTCCACATTGAAAAGACGCTTTTGTCCATGCCATAGTTGTACGGCAAATCTTTTTGATGGGTGGTTTTTTTTTTTGGGGCCCAAGGAAAGGATACTCTATGACCTCTATGGGAACTCTATATGACTCTGAATGAGAACCTCATAACATCAGCATTCAATTATGACATGTTGATCATTGGGTTTGACGCAGAATTTTATTACAATGTATTTCTCGTCACGTGATTTTATCAACAACTTTAATTGAACTAAGTTATGCAAATTTACGGTTTCTTATTGTTTATGCGCGTCCCGAACAAATGTCATCATTAACAAATCGTTCTTTAGTGTACTACTTTTAATTCATGTGATAGCAACAGTTGTCCACGATAGCATTAGAGACACAGTTACACGTAGTAATTGATGCATTGTAGCGTCCATTTGCTTCAACATCTAATAAACTCTCGTGCATGCGAGCAACTGTCATTACCATACTTGGGTTGTAGGTAAAAGTCCAAATGGAGCTCTCTAGTTTAACTAAGATGAGTTCTACCAAAACGACAATTGGCCATTTATGCGTTAGTGAATGTAATCGTTTACACATTAGAAAATCTACTTACATCGACAACCGAGAACTACTCACGCACATAATTAATTGTGAAAGTTCACTAGCTTAACTTCTGGTTAAGGAATTTTGTAAGAGAAATGCTAAGGAAATTCTCTCAAAGTGAGACTCTCTGCAACAACTTTTTTTTTTTTTTTTTTGCACAACATTTTATAATGTTGACATGAGAATTGTGCCAAAAACAAGGAGGTGTAGAATCCACGAAGAGCCCCACCTTTGAGGGAGTCTCCTTAGACCATCTCTAAATGAGATGCAAAAATGTCACATAGACATATAATAATAACAAATGACATATCATTTGTTCTAATCGAGATATCAAAAGATGACATGGAAAAAAAGACTAAGCTGACATAAGAGATGTAAAATTTGAAGTGGACAATATCGTGCTAGGGTGATGGAGCGGACCCGGGAAGTGATCCGTCTTGGGCCGGGATGTGACAACTGGACTTACCTTAAATGCTAGCATATTTAAGTATTATTTTATTATTTTTAAACCAACAACAACTCAACTTTTATTATTATTTTTTAAAAAAAAACATAAATAAAGCAATAAATTTTGGCACATTAGGTGCAAGGAAAATATTGACAGTATATCAAATTGCCAAGTCAACCATCAAATTAAAATTTAACGTTTTAAATTTGACATCTCATTTAAATATGCTCTTATTTTACAATACATCAACGATTAAGAGCTATTTATGCACAGAACCAGACGATGGTTGATTTAACCTCTTTTTTTTTTTTTTTTTTAGGGAATCATCAAATTAAAATTTAACGTTTTAAATTTAACATCTCATTTAAATATGCTCCTATTTTACAATACATCAACGATTAAGAGCTATTTATGCACAGAACCAGACGATGGTTGATTTCACCTTTTTTTTTTTTTTTTTTTTTAGGGAATCTTGGTTGATTTAACTTTTGGTCAAGAGAAGGTCATTGTTGGTAATCCACAGTGAAACGTTATTGGTAGGTGGGACCGGGGGCAAGTTAATGAGCTGAATTACGGTTACATTTTTTCAGAGAAGTTGACGGGGCATTTAATTACATTACTTGTCCTTCCCTTTTTTTTTTTTTTTTTTGAGAGGGAAAGGTGAGAGAATATGTAATGCCAGCGAAGAGAGTGGCATTGGGAGGTAAATAAGTGGAAAGAGGGGGGACCAAAGTGGTAAAAAGGGTGGGTAAAAAAGTCAAAGAAAGGGAAGGCACGTGCGGGTGTTTAATTAGAGCTTTCGGCTTCTGCCTTGCACCATATATTCCCACTTCCCACTTCCCGGTTTCCCACCACCAGCATGACATTCCCTCCCCTTCCCCACGAAATCCGATTCCCCTCCTCCAACTTTTTTCAAAAAAAAACTTTTTAAAAAAACGCAAAAACCAATCCAATCCAATCCTTTTTTTTTTCAATTTTAAAAAACGTAAAAACAAATCCAATCCAATCCCATTTTTTTCTAAAACGAAAACTAACTATCGTCGTCTGAGCTAGCTGTTGTTTCGTTTTCAAATTCACAAGATAAGAATCTTCAAAAGCCAAAACTCTCTCTCTCTCTCTCTCTCTCTCTCTCTCTCTCTCTCTCTCTCTCTCTCTCAAAATATTTGTGTTGTTGGATGCATTTGCCAGCCTAAAAACGAAGAAATTTTTCCAAGTGACCCGAATACGGATGGTATATTACGTACTACGTGTTTTTATATAAGTGGTGAGAAATTGTATTTTTTAAATTATTAACTTTTTAATATACATATCACATCATTTGTATAATGATACGTGGTATAATATCCCGTGTTTTGATCACATTGAAAAATCTCTCCTAAAAATGAGGGGTAGTGTGGCTTCAGGCTTTGAACTTTTTGATTTTTCTGTAGAAAATAGATAAGGGTCGAAATTTTTGGGTTTTTGAAATTGCTTTTTATTGGTACGAAAAGTTTGCATGATGTCATTTGAACTAGGGTTTATGATGGACAGATATACATACATATACTCTGTGATTGCTTCGTTGCTTGTGCTTACGACCAAAAACAAAACAAAAAAACACAGTTTCATCACAAGACAATTGACATGTCAATTATATCGGTACGTTATTTACTATTGACATATCTTTCGTGCGCATTGATTATAATACAGATACTTTGATTATGTAATTATCGGTACGCTTGTTAGGTGGGCAAATAAGACACATAATCAAGTTGTTTAACTTAAATATTTCTTGGTCAACCACGTAATTGTAATTCATAAAATTTAAAATCATAAGAAAGTGGCTACAACCATCCCAAATAATCACTTGCATTACCAGTTAGAATGTAAAATCACTACTTAAAATGCCCTGATAGTAATCTCAACATTTTTTTATATGAGAATTAGATGGACATGCAATTTTTGGATAGTATAATGTTTTAAAAGACGGAGGCGAAGCCAAGGCATTTTATCGATAATTCTGGCTAACCCAAAGGCTTGAGGTGTTAGGCGAAGCCCACGTGATGTAAATAATTGGGGACTGTTGTGGGTTATAAAAAAGATTACAAGACTTGCTCAAAACGACTTTGTTTCGGGCCAAAAATTTTCTTCTTCTTCGCGATCGTCTTTTTCATGAAGACACTGCCGCTGCAACAAAAAAAAAACAGGAGGGCAGAGCTTTAGAAGCCCAACCTTACTTCGAGGGGTGCTCAAAAAATTTCAAGCAAGGATTTCGACCGCCATAGCAGGCCCTAAGGAGCTCCTTGATCGCGTCTAGGCGAGTTTTCACCTACTCTCCCTAGGCAGAGATGTTTCCATCCCCGTCCCACCTCCGAAGCCACCTAAGTACTCATCGAGGTGCGTTTTTTAAAACACTGGTATAATGAAAAAATTATCTGGTAATTTGGAACAGTGAAGCATAAGATAAATTATAATGCCTGTTTATTATATGAACATATATATATATATATATATAATTTTATAAGTTGCATGCGTTAGTCAAAGCATGTGTGTCTCAGTGTCTGTGTCTCTAACAACAGATGTTGTTCCCCTCTTGTAAAGCAAATTAATTAAATAATCATCTTTGATCCCCTTTTTAATATTTTCCGAATTTGGAATAACTTGTTTACCTCCCAAACCCCACCATCAAATCAAATCTTGTAATTTGGCCTTGTTCTTTGCTGCACCCCACTCTAATTACTTGATCTTATTCTTTATCTTCTGTTTTTTTCCTCAAATTTTAGTGGCTCGATTAAGAAAAAAGCAACTTACACGATAATGGTGCACTATTATTGTGATATTTTGTGTCGCTCATACAATGTTATTATATAAAACAATTAACGCATGATAACAATGTATTACTAACACAAAACGTTATATATAGCAGCGATGTACATGTGCCATATCAAAAAGACTTTTTAGTGTATTTGGTACAAATAATGGATTAAGGACTCAAATCTTGGGTGGTCCCAGTGTTAAAGATCCAAGTATTTTAGATAAAAACAGAGCGTGAAGCACACAATTTTTTTTTCTTCAGTTTTTCACTGTGGCATTTCATTGAACATTTGATGAGTGATATCGAGATAATTTATCGAGTGTTATCTATGTAACATGTCAAGATATGCCTAACTTGTGTTATATCAAACACTTAGTAGTTACAAAGGTATCTGTACAAAACATTCGGCGGGTTCACATGTATATTTTCTGAACTTTGATGATCATGGAACCAGCTAGGTTCCAATATACATTTATTTTTGCTCGACACATAAGCCAGTATATTACGTATTATAATAAAATAAAGAGACATTAAAATATATATCAATCTCTTCACTTGTATAATAACATTTTGTATATCGGCTTATGTTCGTACATAAGAGTAATGACCTGCTCTTCCGTGCGTACTCATCTAATGCCAACAGCTATCATGAGTGATTTGCCCAAGAAAGAAAATATCACCAAATATTTAAGGGAATAAAGTGAGGTGAGCTCATGACTTGCTGAGGGTTTTGCAGATGACTCTGGCCGCACATATTTCTTTCGCTTTCTGCGACGGACTTGTCACTGTCTTGGTCTCCCTCTCAGTTAATCAACAAGGACACCACCATTCAGCAACAATAACTCTTTCACTCTCCCACTCATCATCATTCATTTTTGTTCTTGTACTCTTTCTTAATGTAAATAATATCGTTTGTTCAAAAAAATAAAATAAAAGTATGCAACTTCAAGTTTGGATATAGTATGAGGCGAGAGGTTAGAGAAGTATGCACGAGCAGCGTGTACTTTGTTATCCATAAAATTTTGATTGAAAATTAAACCTTGACATAAGAACCATTTGTTAAATGTTGGAGGATTATGCCACTAGTGTTACAGTCTAACAATATTCGTTTTTACTTGTAGATGGAAGATCTCAGGTTCAACTCAGTATGAATAATGAGTTCGATGTCTAATTATTAGGATTGATTAACCCATGTGTGACTTATTTCAAATTTCTACAATGTTTTTTTCCCTTCAAAAAATGAAAAATGGTGGCAAGTCACGGTTATTCACTCATTTGGAGGGTCGGAAGATCACAGAGGCATTTCAGCCTCTCCCTGGCCACAGTCAAGCAAATTCACCAGCTTGGAGCCTCGAACCCGAAACCTCCCGATTTTTTGTATTTTAGAAGTCAAAATCCGTGCACTTACAACTGGATCACTTGCTGTAGTTCAAATTTCTATAACATTGGATCAACAAGCAATCAAAATGACGGAGGACTATGGACTCGTACCAGGCTAAGTAGGCATGGGCCAGTTTAGCATGAGGTCCGTAGCCAAACTCAGAGAAAAGCCCAAATTTCTACATAAGACAGGTTGCTTACCAAATTTGGCTGCCATCACTTCAGGCTCCGCCAGAAAAAAAGCTCCTTTTAGAATTTCTGGCAGTCGTAGGATGTAGGCGATGTTATCGGATTAAAAGCCGATTCTCTTTGTTTTGCAGCTTTAACACGACGTTTGATAAAGTTTAAAAATTCAAGTCAGAAAATTTAAATCATACAAAAAAATAATTTTTCTCTTTTAACAGTTGGTTACCGCTTAAAAACTTTGTCAGAGATTATTAAAGAAATAATTTTTCTTCTTATGTAAACTATTCTAATTTATTTTTATAAAAAATTTAACATAAAAATATCCAAACTTCGATAAATAATGAAAAATCGCACAATGTAGGTTTTAGAGTTTTTTGGGTAAAATTTGAGTTAGATAAAAAAATTTAATTGTTTTAGCCGTTAAACTTTGGGTTGTTGAATGATTTTTTTTTACAATCAGATTTGATATCATGTAATCACAAGATTCACAACCATTAAATTATACGTAAAATAAATATTTGAAATATGACCCTTGGCCAACAGATCCAACGGTCATATTATTTGGACTGTTGATCAACCAAGAGCCATGTAGTGGCAAAATGGCTGTCTACATGGGCTCCTTTTTAGAGGTATCTAGCCCAAAAAATTGTTTTCCCTCGGCTTATTTTTGCCCAATGACCGAAAACGGTTTGGGAGGGGTTTAAAGCTTTAAACTTTGAGCTTCATCCCAACCATCATTACAAATGATCTAAGGAAAAGATAGTCATGTCAATCAGTGGCTAATGAAGGCTCTAACTTTTGCTTTTGCTATCTTGCATTGAACTAGTGAAGCGGAGAAATAATCAGGTGTCAGTGCATACAATTTAATGAACAAGAGGAGGTACATCAGAAGAATTTGTACCTTTCATTCTGTATCTTTATCGGGTCCAAAATACATGGTGCAACTAACAGAAACAAAAATAAGCACACAACCGATAATTCGACCAAAAGATAGAGCTATCCTCGACGATCCAATGCCCCATAATTGTGACAGTGCAGCCTGAAACAAAGAAAAACATGAACGCATTTTGTATGTTTAAAAATTTGTATGTTTGGATGAATCGTAGCAATTGATCTTGTTTGTTTATCCGATTAAATACAGTCATCGATGTCACTTTGCAGATTTCCTAATTGTTTACTGCATCTCATTACTATTCACACCGATTAATAATCAAATCAAGCGGAGCGGTAATGGCATCTGAACAGGAAACGTACCTCCATGTATATAACATTTGCAACTTTGCCAGTTTTCTCAAGCTGCAGTCCACGTGCTAAGAACACCTGAAATCGAGCACAATAGGTTGAGAAGTCCATAACTACTTGAGCATTATGGGAGAAATAGAAGTCTACAAATGAGAGCAGCACAATTGAAAAAAACAGAGAAAATAGTTCCGAACCACACCTCTGCGAAAAAGGCCAGGACACTGAGTACAAGCATAACTGAAAATGAATATAAATTTGGGAAAACAAACTCCTGAAAAAAAAATGGGTAAATATTTAGCACAACCTAAAAAGTGTATAACATGTAAAAATAATAACCTGAAAGCACTGAAGCTAAATGTGACTCTCAGCGACGACGAAATCCAAGCATTAGGTAGATGACTTTAAGTTGCTAGGCAATCAGCGATACATTAAAAATGGAATATGGTAAACTTGAAATAATAATAGAACAACGGACAGCATTGCAACCATGACGTCAACTGACCTCAACAGCAAACAAACAAAATCCTGAAGCAGGACTAGCCAGCAAACCAAATGAAAATACGGTCAACCTGAAAATTGGACAGAGTATTTACTTAGATAACTTTACCACATAAAACTATTTCCAAAATTTCAAAGATACCACTTGGATGCAATAAATATGTTTTGCTTACCCCTGTATTATGTACATATTTTTTTGGTAAACATATTATGTACATTTAAGAGAAGCAACACAATAACATATAATCTCTTAGATGTTTTTTTTTTTTTTCTAGCATGGATAATCATGGAACCTAAACAGTTATAGACTTCTTAAATAAAGGTTATCCTCTTTGTATAAAATGCAATTTTCCAGTGTCAAAAGTTTGGCAGACAAAAGAGAAAGAGCACATTATCATCCATTTCATAATTTCTTGAAGTTTGTAGAATTAATCGAGTCAAGGATAATTGAAGGCGGAGGGAATAATTTATATTCATTTTTATGCAGGTTATAGTTACAAATAAGCAATCAGTAATCTTACAGTGGCTGATCAGATGCCTTTGATCCAGCCCTTGTAAGGCAGTAGCTGATTCCACCAGTTATGGATGAGAGTAAACCGGCCAAGACTGCAAAGATATAGCTGCTTCCCCTTACACTTGTATTCTTTCCTCCATTTTTATCTAATCCTCATGCATAATTCAAAAGTTAGTATTCCACAATTCTTGGAAGAGAAATAGGAAACACGCAAAATGTACATTATTGCATGCAATAGGCCCCATTTGAGGATTAGATTTTGTAACATTAAAACTTCTTTTGTCAACAATATAGGAGTGAGACACAAAATGCAGATACACTTTCTTCCTCATTTGTAAGACAGTATACGTGCCCTTGGCGGACTGCTATCTCAGAGTAGTTTTCTTTCACTAAAGTGAAAAGACATGATAAGCCGTGCCACACCATATACACAATACATCCATGTGACGCTCAAATTTTTGTTCACTTTTAGACAGAGACCAGAAGAGTTTGTTTAAACTCTTACTACACATCAAAATCATCCACATCCAGTATGTAATATAAGATTATGTTAACTCACTTCTGTACCTTGTGTGGTAAGCATTTGTCGGTAAATGAAGAGCACACCAAAGAAACTGCACGCAAGACCTGGAAAATGAATGACAATCAACAAAGACTTCACTCCCTAACTATCAAAAGCTAGCCTAAGAAACATTTCCAGAAGCTAAAACCTTAAAAAAAAGACAGATATGCAACATTATGTTCAAAATAGAGTGAGAAGCAATGATTATAATCATTATATACTACATACCTCCAACATCTGCAATCTTATACTTCTCATGTAGAATGATTCTTGCCACAACTGAAGCCATAATTGGAGTTGTGAAGCTCAATACAATAGCCTGAGACAAAGGTAACCTTTGAATGCTGAAATAAAAAAATGAGCGAACTTCTGGTTATTTCTGTGGTACTTACCCATTACAGAATCAAGTTTAAAAGGGCACAGCCCACAAGCTGCCTGAAAAGCATTTCAAACATACTGTAAAGCACATGAAGAACACTCGACAGATAAACAAACTTAAAGACATAAGTTAGCCAAATACTTGGATGCTCTAAAACAAAAGCTTTTCCATTGGAGCCAACAGCTGAATTACTATTTGATCTGCTTGGGTCCTAGACTCCTACACTATCCTAACTCTATGCTCTTATAAGAGATCGTATATTTATTTCTAACTCTATGCTCTTATATGATAAATATTAATCATATATTTATTTCTAAATATAGCATCATATGGGTAAAAAGAACATAGCATTTGCATACAGGCAGAATACAGTATGGAAATTGTTTATGTCCACAAGGCAGGTATCATGCATGAACACATTGACACCAGAGAATGAGTAAATACTCCTAACAAAGAAACAAGAAAAATCATACAAGGTTACTTACCAATAAATGAAACACATCAATGAGATATACCCCGTAAGGGCTCTGGAAATCAAAAGATTTTTTACAGTTGCCAATCCAGATACTGGCTGTCCACACTTTCTCAACCACACAAATGACAATACCAAGATAATCGTACACCTTGTAAATGCTGCCTCAAGCAAGGGAATGGACTGAACTGCCATAATAAAACAAAAACATAATATATAATGGAAAAGGGCGAAAGAGAGAGAAAACATAGAGCGGAAAAAGGTTCTGTGCATAATATGCCATGTAACTTGCAATTCAGTGATGAATAGAATGCAGAACTTACTAACCAGAAAAAACATCAGCAAAAACTTCCATGACAAAGTAGATGGTGCATGAGATGGCCATACACAATAGACCGGAGTATCTCGATCCACTCCATACCCACGAAATAAATTGAGCTACTGAGGATGTCTCCATTTCAAGTGGTTTCCGTACCTGATCCTATACACGGATACACAATATTAACTATCAATCAAATCAACCAAAAACCACCATTGCAGAATTCATATACTTTACTTTCCCTTCTACATTTCCCTCCAAAATGACAACACAATCACTAGGCTATTAAGACGGAACCAAAACCGATGAATCACTCCCATCCACTGAGGCATTAAACTACATAACCACCATCACCAGCATTTTCAAAATTTCACTGCTTTGGTTCCTGAACTAAAGTTTAACTCCTTTTGGATTTGGAGTACTAGAAAACTGAACAAAATTTCAAAAAAAAAAAAAAAGAAAAGTCAATCATAGTTTCACTTCCCCCAATTTTCACAACCACCAAACCGGCAACATATCAAAACCCTAGAAATATTATCATCTTCATACATTTAAAATTCCTCTAACCAACAAAATTCGAGGAAAAGAATTGAAATTTTGGATCAAATTGAAGTGAGGGAATCGTATTAGTACCTTAGATGTTCCTCGAGGATAAGAGAGGGTGAAAATGTTGATTTTGGGCCTCTCCGGCTGCGTCAAGAGCGGGGCTATCTCGTCCGCGACCGCCACGCCACCGTCATCCCCCGATGCAGATGGGTCGTGCACGATAAGCTCCACCTCGTGCTCTCCGTCGCTGGTATCCGCCGACGACGACATTCGCGCGCATCCGAAATCTCCAGAAACCCTAGAAAAATTTGGCGCCTTCAATGCCGACGAAAATTCACTCTCTCCCGGACGGAGAAGAACTGCCGAATGCTAAAGTCTTATGCAGTGTGCGTTCGTTCGTTGGAAAGTGACGCGTAAACGGTCAAGTTGGTGGCAACGTACACGTGGCACGACCGGGGTGGGGCCCAGTGGGGGAGCTGACTCTCACGCTGACTTGGAAGTTATCGACAGCTGGAATTTTCCCGGGCAATTTGGAGTTCTCGTCCGCCATCAGCTTCTTTTTTCTTTAATTAATATTAGAGCATCCATTTTAGAAAGGTTCTTTTTAAAGTTAATATCGTGTTTATACTTTATAAACGCTAATCTCAAATTTAATATTCTTTTATGCGACGAATTGGTAGTGCCACTTTTTTAACTCAAGTTTTCGTGAAACTCTGTTTCAACGATCTAAACCGTTTATCTTTTAAAATATCATCATTCGTACATTATCTTTATATTTAAAAAAAAAAGAAAGACAAATCGAACCCCACTAAAATAATTATTTGTAATGAAAAAACTGAATAAATACGGTTCGACAAATAAACTCTAAGCACTTAATTCAATGTGGTTTTAAATTTGAGTGATTTTTGGTAGACATGATATTTGAGAAAAAACCTAAAAGATAGACGGATCAGATCGTTAAAATATATTACAGAATGAGTCCCACAAAAACTCATGTAGAAAAAATGGTGTTGTAGATCCGTTCCTTCTTTTATAAGGACTATATTCTACAACAGTTACTTCAAATTAGGAACTCAAACTCGAGTTCAAAGAGATAAACATATTGACCTAATAACAAGGCCAGCTCATATATGCATATACTCGATCGTGAACAAATTTAAAGAGGGGGCTTATCAAATCAAACTCATTTCGGTACCTTCATTCTTCAATCAACAAATGAATAAAAATTCGAAATTAGGATATTTTCCTACATCAATTCAACATTATAACTCACGAGATGTGATGCCTTCTTAGTTTGGACTAAGGGCTGGTTTGGTATTACTGTACTTTGAAAAAAATTTATTTCTGCTGTACTGTGAGAATAAGTAGTTGTAAAATAAAGCAGCAGAGTGTTTGGTAAACTTTTTTGTAAAAGTGTTTTTGAAAAAAAAAAAAAAAAAAAGTAGTATTATAGTGTTTGGTAAACTTTTATGTAAAACAGATGTGAAAAAAAATCGGTTTTTCAAAGTTGGGTTTTGCAGCTTCTTGTTTTTGGCTTTTTTTCACCCAAAACTGTGAAAAAAAGCTGAAGTTGAATGTTTACCAAACACAAAAACAGCTTCCAGCTTTTTTTAAAATTATCTCAGTACCAAATCAGGCCTAAATAATTAAAGGCGTAACAAGTATTCACCGTACATAACTTGGTAGGAATCGAACAAGAGTGAAATCAAGTAAAACGACCAGCTTTAACGGCATGTAAATCTTCATCGTGGAAACTTCAACGTAATCTATCATCTACCACGGCACTTCAATCCTCTGTACATAAATACACACACATTTGATTGATACTGTTCCGCACTTGTTATACAAACTCAAAAATGTACGGACAGGAGACATCCCGCTCTCAAATTCTCAAGCACTTTATGCATGGTAATATTCTAATTGTCTCTACAAGCATTAAATCAAGTACAAAGCACAAAGCTCCAACTCCGTGAGCTGCTTCTTCGCCGCCGAAACTTTATACTTGTTAAGGCGGAGCCGGACACCGAAGCATCCGAAATGGAACGATTTCGGTTTCGGAAAATTATGACACACGAGTTTCGGGTTCGGACCGGCGGTGAAGATGAACCGGACGGACGGGCTGGTAATGTACGGTGGTAGCCACCCACATCGGATCACAGTGAGCAGAGACTCAGAGGATCATCAAGATGATTTGAGAAGAAAGGAGATTCTTAGTGACACGTGTTCTGCACGTGATCTTCAGTCGGACAAAGTCGGGGGCGGGACCCACAACGGAATAAGATAATTGGGGACCGCCGTCGCAATTCAAGTGTTTTGTCACTTTTGTGTAGTCTTTCAATTGGGTCCCAAGCCCTAGTTGGGCCGGAGTCCTACCTTGGATCGATGTGATCATATGGACCAAAATTGCACTAACCCAACAGCAGCTAGATATCATATCAATTGATTGAATTACGTTACGTGTGATATTTTTCCTCATCATATCAGTAGATATCATATCAGTTAGGGAATATTTTTCCTCATCATCCTCAAATGATGTGATATTCATCACTATATCTGTAACCGTTTAATGAATTTAAATTTTAAGATATGTGTAGTAGATAGATACAAATCTCAACATTTAAATTTATCTAATGGTAATAAGTAGGGTGATAAACATTACTATCACTTGAGAATGGTGAACAAAAATGCACCCTAACTGAGTCTGGCAACGTGGAATTATAACTGGATATGACATATAAAGTGATTGGTTGTACGGAGCATAACCCAAGAGTGTAAGAAATTCATTACCACCTCATATCAAGATTAATTAAGCACTGGAAGTCAGCATATTGATGCTCAAGGCTTTACTATACTTGATATTGTAATGACATTAAGGTCTCGTTTGATAGAGAGAATTAGTTTAGATAAGATTATTCACTATATTAAAGGTATTTTGACGAAGAAATGAATGACAACTCTATTTTATCCAAGTTAAAAATTACTTATGAAAAATTTTCACTTGGTCATGATCATGCACATTTGAAACGAGAAAATGTATTTTTACCCATGAAAAACAAAAACGAGTGAAAAAATTCTTGACTTTCCGTTCAATACTTTTGGTGGGAAGCTTCATTTTTCTTGTGCCGAGGTCGAAATCAAATTTTGATCATTGTTTACGTAAATTCCCCTCGCTGTCGGCGAGGGAACATGCCCAGGTCCACAGCCAGTCGGTGCTTCCATTTGACCGGCTCCGCCGGTTTTGCCTTTTCACCAGTCCGGTCACACCGCAAGCAGAGGAGCCTAACCTGGGCAGGCTTGTATGGTCAACTCACGTGGAGGTTGGTGGCACCGACAACATATTTAGGCAGTGACAACATATTTAGGCAGTCAAAACGGGGTATCGTCACTGTCGGCAAATTAGGCATTAGCTGCAGCACTACCAGATTTCCCGAATTCCTCTTCTTTTAAGGAACACTAGCCTTCGTGCACGAATGCACGTGCTCACGCGAGTATGGAAGATATTTTTTGAATCATGGTGTGTTATTTGCGACTTATATGTTTTAAATGTATTTATATGCATAAATTGATAAAAGAAAAATCAAATATTTGAAATAAATGAATAATTTTAGATCATGCTAGAAGAAATCAATCATAAATCAATTAAAACAGCTAAATTCATATAATAAAATCGGTCTCTATAAAATTTATATTAAGAATAGAGAAAATAATATTTAATAAATAATTGATTGAATCATATTATTACTAACCTATTGTGAGGCTAAGCACATCATTTCTCCCTTAGTGTAGATAATACGTTTATTAAAATAAAAAAAATCATTTGACAAATAATTTAATTACAATATTATCCATGTGCAAAAGACCTTTTTTATAACGGTATTACAAGCCTCTTAAGATATTTTAAACGTGTTGATATTTAATAAATAACTGATTGAATCACATTATTGCTAATCCATTCTGAGGCTAAGCCCACCCCCTCCTGTAGATAATATTGTTTGTTAAAAAAAAAAAAACAATCTTTTGATAACTTATTTAATTACATTGTTATCCGGGTGCTAAAAACTTTTTTTTATAACCGGCATTACATGCCTCTTAAAATGTTTGGAACGTGTTTAGAAATAAAGAAATTGAATCACATTATTGATAGCTTATTGTGAGGTACTAATTAAAAAAAAAAAAAAAGCACCAAAAAGCAAATTATTAAAGAAATACTGTTAAAATGATGAAAATGCCCCTATCTTATTTGATGTATTATTTTGGAATGCCTTTGAAGTTTTTTGTTTTGGAGGCATTTTTGTTCAAATTTTTTTGTTGAAGCATGGTGACACAAAATCACTATTCACCTTTTTCATCCTCTTTATATATAATAGATGACCACTTATTTGTCGTTTTGATGAGATTTTTGTGTAATCACTTTCTTAATTTTGTTGTCATTTGTTAAGCTTTTTACTAACGCCATGATTATGATATGATGTGGGATTACTGTGCAAGGCCACCACACCATCATTCTTGATTGATTGTTGTAATCAAGAACAAAATCAAAGGTTTGTGGCCTTTGTTTTCTTATTGTTTGAATGTAGTTTCTCTATAGTTCGTGTCCCTTGATTAATTCAATTTGGTTTTGATGTGTTATCATACTGTTAATCTAAATTGTTAAGTATACAAGTCATTATTCGCTTGACAATAACTACCTCTTATAATTGAGAGAAACTTTCTTATTAGGATGACATTGTTCGGTCATTTGTTTTTATCTCTCTCTTTCCATGACCCTTGTTGTTTTTCGAATTTAGATAGAACGATGCTGAAATAGTAATTTACAAGACATGGTGACAACTTGGCACTCCTATCTCCAAGAGACTAAAAGGTCCAAATTATTGGTGTATTACCCATCTTCCAAAACCACACGAACCCTACCCATAATCAATGATTATATGATCGTTCTTTTTCTCGTTGCCATACAAAATTAACTACCCTATTATGTAGCGTAGATTCACAGTCTAAAAATATGAGTATCTTTCATGTAGGATCTTCAGAGAATCTTGTGTTGCCTACCAGTGTCATAAGAATATTACATTTTATCTTATGTTGCTAGATAGGGTTGGAAAAATATTGTTGTTTCTCCGTAAGAAATCTTAAGTAGGATGTTTGAACATGTCATCTACATATGATGCCTCTCACAAAAGCGTAGGATTTCCTATATTTTAGTCTCATTTGAATTTTAAACTTATAGTGATTACATCTAACATGAAAAGCGTCCTAATAAAAAAATCGTACCGAAAATTTCTCTATACGGGACAAAAAAGAGAGTAAAGCCTTTGCAAAGATCACTCTCATGTGAAAATCACATGCACAAAGACACCTATGACCTATCAAAGCCTAAACACCAATTTAGTACCAGATAGATAGTATTGACAAACAATGTTTTCAAAGTGAGAAAGCGAGCTGGCTGGCTTTTCCCATTCTTCCCTTCGCTTCTTGGAGAAAGAGAAAAAAAACTTCCATAGGAGGGAAGAAAGACTGAACAATGGAGGAGAAGAAGAAGAAGACACAATGGCATAATCTTCTTCTTCTTCTACTCACCCTCAACATTTTCACCACCGCCGGAGCTTTCGATTACAGTGATGCCCTCACAAAGAGTCTCCTATACTTCGAATCACAACGCTCCGGCCGCCTGCCGTACAACCAGAGAGTCACCTGGCGCGACCATTCCGGCCTCACCGATGGCCTAGAGCAAGGGGTTCGTTAATGTCCCAAAAATTTAATTTCATAATTAAGTCTACTAATAGAAAATTTTAAGTGTGTACATCTTTTGGTGTAGGTGGACTTGGTAGGAGGATATTATGATGCCGGCGATCACGTCAAGTTCGGATTGCCGATGGCATTTACGGTGACGATGCTGTCCTGGAGTGTTATAGAATACCGGCAGCAGATTGCGGCCGCCGGAGAATTAGAACATGCAATGGAGGCGATCAAATGGGGGACTGATTATTTCATCAAAGCTCACACTAGTCCCAATTTGTTATGGGCAGAGGTACATACAATTTTGATACGTTTAATTGCTTTAACTAGCAGTTACACACATAGTGATTAAATCAATTATTTAGTTAGCACCAAACTGTTTGAGCACATTTAATATACAGTTCAATTTGGTGTGTCCTAGGTGGGTGACGGGGGCACTGATCATTACTGCTGGCAACGGCCGGAGGACATGACGACATCAAGGCAAGCTTACAAGATAGACGAGAAAAATCCCGGGTCGGATCTTGCCGGAGAGAGCGCCGCTGCAATGGCGGCCGCGGCCTTGGTGTTCAAGGAAAGTAATCCACATTACTCCCACCTCCTCCTACACCACGCCCAGCAGGTACAAATTTAACTTAATCTTGACAAAACCTATAGTCGGTTGTTACTGTGGCAATACTCTAAGTTAATAACACATTGTTATGTGAGAAAGTTATGCACGTGACAGTATGTAGTTGACTTTACTGAGCAGTATTGCTGGTGTAAGTAAATTTTTGTAATTAAGTTAAAATAAAAATTGTTTTTTGTTGGGTGGATATATGTGTAGTTGTTTGAGTTTGGGGACAAGTACAGGGAGAAGTATGATTGGAGCTTGGGAGTGGTGAAGAGCTACTATGCGTCGGTGAGTGGGTTCAAGGACGAGTTGCTGTGGGCAGCTTTGTGGCTGTACAAAGCCACCGACAATGAGGAATATTTGAAGTATGTAATTAACAAGGCTAATAGCTTTGGTGGCATTGGTTGGGCAATGACAGAGTTCAGTTGGGACGTTAAGTTCGCTGGCTGTCAACTCCTTGCTTCCAAGGTAACTTCTCAACTTTTCACTTCTTGTCTCAAACTCAAAAGCAGCATATCATATTTACTGTTCACGTTACATAAATTACAACGTAGTCGTATTTAAAGAAATAAAAAGCGTCTAAATACATCTGACACAGTAATTTGGCTCCTTACGAGTGTTGATAAGGAGTCTGCTACTAAAGATGGGCCCCGTACCTTTTTCTTGAGAACTCATGCGTTGAATTTACATTTTTTTTTCATGAAAGAAATGGTGAATAATGTGATTAATTTAGGTTATACGTAATTACTCGAGTTAAACTTTATATAACTTGATTTTTTTTCCATGATTTTTCTTTTTGATTGTGGTCTAGCTAGTTCATTGGTACCACAAATTCTACTCTCTCGAATCTTTTTGCGATTTAGCTTTTCTAGCATTCGAACATGAAATGATAAAAGAAACTTTTACATCATGCTTTTACTTTATAAAGTTCGTTATTACACGGAGTGAGCCCCAATTAAGGCACATCACTAGGGTTTTCAATTAAGCACCAAAATAAAGGGGAAAAAATTACCTTCTGCACAAAACCATGTACAAAATGATGCTTTGCATGGTCGTGGTGAGGAAAGTTGCGCCACTTTTCGCACCCTGAGTGGTTGAAAGAACGTACAAACGTCATCCTTGCCAGAAATTTTTTATTGTAACCAGAACACGAGTGATATACCACGTATTTTTATATAAGTGGTAAAAATTTTCATTTTTTAAATTACCAACTTTTTAACACAAATATCTTACTATTTGTATAATAACATATAATGTACTATTCTTTATTCCGATTATACTGAAAAATTTCTCCTTCACGATGCCTGAGTAGAGTCTGTCCCCTCGGAGTAAAAGTAAAAGATGGGGAGATGATACGGTGCTGCATTTAGATCAGTAGATGTCATCGTGGAATGAAGTAAACTAAAGATCGCTGATCTAATCAGTTTTGTATTGAATCTTAAAGCGGGGCCTGATGTTTACATGGCGATGGCCCACTTCTAAAACTGAATGGATGCAGTTCTTTCATTTTAGTCTCTTCCTTTGTTTGATGAAGCACAAGCACAACCTCCCTAAGCTTGGTTAATCAAGAGACCAACCCACGTGTTGAAGAAGGTGCCATAGGTGTCCTCATATGATGTATACACCTCCCTTGTACGAGAAAATTAATTGATAGTATCATCAATTGTATATTCAAATAAATAATTATATGATAAAAGAGAATGACACATAATTGTATACAATCAATGACACATTATAAGTAAATTTAGCTAATAAAAGGTTTTTACAACTATGATTGTTCTCTCGTACAAAGTGTTTGAATAATAGAAAGCGATTAAGTGGTTAAAAGTATTCATATATGCAATTGCGGTGTTTAGTTTAAGTCATATTTTCGTACTTACATGGCAATAAAATGAGTTAAATCTTTAATAACATTCAATTTCTGCATGTACGATGCTGTTTCTAAGTCATATTTGAATCAAGTTTTGATATTGTTGCATTTACCACCCTTAACCTCAAAATTTAAGAAAGTTAAACACTCCATAAAAGAGAAAGGGAGTTTGTTTTGTCAATGAGTAAAAACAGATTAAGCAGTTAAAAGAATTCATTTTTTCATTTGCAGTTTTGGTTTTCGAATAAGATTTTCCTCACTTCTAGAGTGCTTTTGCCTATGCATCCGCGATTTTGTGTTCGAGTTGTGTTATCATCACATCATGGAAGAGTACATTCTATCTTATTCTCCTTATTTTTTGTTCTTCTGCAGTTGCTTTTAGAAGAAAAACACAAGAAACACTCTCACATACTAAAGCTATATAAATCAAAAGCAGACTACTACATGTGCTCATGCCTAAACAAAAATACCGCGGCCAAAAATGTGGAACTCACACCGGCAGGCCTACTGTACGTAAGGCGATGGAACAACATGCAGTACGTTTCAGCAGCTTCATTCCTCCTAACAGTCTACTCGGACTTCCTCAAAACCTCGAACGGAAAGCTCAGTTGCCATGGCGGAACGGTGGGCTATGAAGAAGTCCTCAGCTTTGCTAAATCACAGGTGGATTATATTTTGGGCTCCAATCCTTTGAACATGAGCTATTTGGTGGGATATGGGCCAAAATACCCTCAGAGGGTACACCATAGAGGAGCATCCGTGGAGTCGTATAGAGAGAACAAGGGTTTCATTGGGTGCACCCAGGGGTATGACAGTTGGTACGCCAGGGAGGAGCCAAACCCTAATGTTTTGGTCGGGGCTTTGGTTGGAGGGCCTGATTGCAAAGATAATTTTGTGGACAGGAGGGATAATTACATGCAGACGGAGGCTTGCACTTATAATACAGCACCTTTGGTGGGGGTTTTTGCAAAGTTTTCAGAATTGGAGGTCCAAGAGAATGTGGATCAGGGGCAAAATTTGGATTTGGTTGCTTCATATTAGGTATATGATATTGTACTGGGAAAAGGAGTGCTGGGGTTATAACTCGTAAGCCCTTTTTTGGCATTGTAATGGTGGCTGAACGAAAGGTGTTCTGGCCCATTTTGTGCCATTCGTCGTTGTACTATCTGTGTTTATAAGTATAAAGGGAAAATTTTAGTAACACTCACCAAACTCTGTGACCTCCTTCTGATTGCGCTGCTCGAGTCTTGCATGGTTTTGAGCCCCTCTAATCTCTCAAAACATGCCAACTTACTTTTGACAGTCAAATTCAACTTACTTTTGACTGTAAAATTCACATGGTAATTAAAATCATCGGCAAAGTAGGATAAAGTTACTGCGCATGCATGCATGCATTCAAGCAAGACAGTCAAAAGGATAAAGTTACTGCTCCGCATGTAGCAAGACTGGGTAAATTAGTGAATGTGTATAAACATAGAACGAAAATCTGGGATGAAGAGTAATCAATCAAATTACATTCCTTTATTTTGTAGGTAAATTTTTTTAAAGCATTATTACATATACCAGGCACATTTTACTTCTATATATATGTGCAATTATATATTAGTTTTAATTGGAATTATATATTGTAGGTACATTATGTTTGTACAAAAAAAAAAAAAAAAAAAAAAGGTAAATTAAAATTCATAAACAAAAAGTAGTAGATATATTATTTTTTAATCAACCTACATACCTTTATTTTGTAGGTAAATAATTTTACATGCATTATTACATATATTGGGCACACTCAATAATATATAGTGCAATTATATTTTATTATATCAAATGCAGATAAATTAATATTGAATCAAATAACATTTTTTATTTTGTAGGTAAATTATTTTGCATGCATTATTACAAATATTGGGAATATTTTATTACTAACACATATGTCCAAATAATTTACCTATATTTTTGTGTAAATTACTCCATAGTTCCCTTTCAGTTTCCCATTTGGTAAGAAACTGACGAGATTAAATTAAAATTGTCTAATTTTATGCAAATTTGAAAAATAATTACGAAATTTGAAGGAGAGTATAACATTAATGTTTTTTTTTTTTTTGCCAGAAGCATTAACATACAATTTGTTATGATATATTAATATGCAATGAATTTAAACATTAATACATTTTTTTTCATTAATCCCTCCCTTCAAATCTGCATAGAATTAAATGTATACATTAAAATTGTAATTAGGGGTATTTTAGGTATCTGGAAAATGCAAAATGTGTAAAGTTAAACATAATTAATGAATTTGCTTATGTGGAGCCTAGTCATTGGATTTTATTGAACTAAAAAGACTATGTCGAATTTTATGTAAAGAAACTTGAGTTTCAAGAGCTAAAATCATATTTTCAGTTAATTAATCTAATGAGTTTACAAAAGCAACAGATCCTTGGATGAACATGTTCTGTAGCTTCTGCTATACATGCTGAAATGTCGAGTTAACAGTAAACAAAACGAAAGAGCAAAATAGACTTCAAAATATTGGGAAAATTCGAGAAAAAAAAGTTGGAGTTAGTAAAGTATATGGTTTTCTTATACGGCCTGCAGTTCCAACACCCAACCCAAGTGAGGAAGAAGTGATCTAAACCCACCCTATTAATTAAAAGTGAGGGAAGTAAAGTCATTACAAACAAAATGCAGATTAGAGGCAATATAATCTGCATTGTTGCTAAAATCCCTCCACAGAAAGATTTTCAATCGTTCTTTTTTCTTTCTTCATAATTTAGAACTATAACCACTCGAGACCCCATCAAGCATTTCGAGTAGTTAAAATGCTAAAAATATTAAAATTTTGGCTAAAAGCCTTCCGCATAACACAATTTGGCTACTTTCCAAAATTTGCTGAAGAAAACGAGAGCTAAATAAAGCTTAAGTTGCTTGCTATGATTCCTTTGAAATAATTCTTCCATCTGTTTCTTTGACTTCTTCATTGATTATGAAATTGTAATGGACAAAAGTTTCTATATATCAAGCTGATTGTACGAACATTAATACTATTGCTTATTTACACTTTGATCAAATTATGCTCAATTTTCTTATAACATGGTCAGATATTATGTTGCGCGCATTGATATTATCTTTCAACTAACTAAGAGTCGTGATATAATGAGTCATAAAAATGTGTTTAGATTAAGTTTCTAACAGTGTAAATCAACTCATGCACACATAAACGGTTGATTGCATCATTAATGTATAAACTTGATGGTACCTCGAAAGAGGTCTCTACACCATAGAAAGAGAACCCGAGAATGGACACCTAGGGTCTCTTCAATGACAATTAAACAGTATCACACTGCACTGAGAGCAACATTGCCCTGATCAATACTCAAAAGGATATTCCACCTGTACACGATTGTGGTCGGTCCAGCAAAAGTAGTTCATTATTTTTTGGCTAATTATGATTATTGAAAAGTTAAACTTATCACATAGGTGCTTTTGTTTTATTGAATCCAACATTATGACTCGTGAATCTTGAGGATTATAACAGTTGCAAAGGATTCAAATCAAGCACGCAATAATGGGCACCAAATAGTGAAAAGAACTATTTAATTAGGGTTTGTTAATACTAACAATACTCATTTACAAATAAGTAATGGTCCTCGCCCTTTCAGAGAAGGTAGATGCCTTGCACGCAACTATTGCTGAAAAGCTAATCTTACCTAATCTTTCTCCATTTAAGGGGAAAAAAAAAATTGTAAAAAGACAATCTAGTAGTAAAAGAAATACAAATTGTAATCTCATACGTATGTTCCAACGTAAAATTTTTTTGTTGACGTAAAGTCATATAAATGTACTTGATACGTGTAATTTATAAGAGATTTACATGTATTCAAAAGATAGAAATTTGTGAAAGGGCGGTGGACCAGTTGATTTAATTCTGCATAAGATCTTATCCATGGCATCTAAGTGATATAGAGCGGCAGCCTTTTTCCTTTCTCAAGTCTCAAAAAAATGTGAATTGTCACTTTCCATTGTTGGTTGCAACCACAAAAAACATATTTACGTAATCGAAAGTGGTCACATGCCTTTAACTATGTGGAGCTCCTTACCTGCTCTTCACCATGCACCAGAAATTGTGAGACCGTGACAAAGCTAGTATTCCCCATCCCTCCCACTTCTCTTTATAACCTCCAATCATTCAGGGAATCTCATGCGACCACTGCAAATTCTAAACAAGAAAAAGCACTATCTCTCTCTCTCTCTCTCTAAAAAATGGTGGCCACTTACTCATACAACTTCAATATTATGCTAAAAACTTGAAATTTTTCAATGAGTTTTTTTCTTTCTTTTTACATTTTTTCCCTTTACTTCAACAGGTTTTGATCTCAAGTAGAGGTGAGGAAGATGGAGATTTGGTGGATTTTAGAGGAAATCCGGCGGACAAATCTAAAACTGGCGGATGGCTTGCTGCAGGGCTTATTTTGGGTGCTTTATTCTAACTTCTTGACTTAAATTCTCTCTTTATAATATCTACGTTTGAGTTATGGACGGATCGCGTCTAGCCATTATATGCATTATCTTAAGGTGCCTTTTTTTCTTCATGATGAGTGTTGCAGGAATTGAACTAGCTGAGAGGATATGTGTGATGGGAATTTCTATGAATTTGGTAACATACTTGGTTGGAAATTTGCATATATCTTCTGCAAAATCTGCAAACATAGTGACCAATTTCATGGGCACTTTGAACCTCCTTGGCCTCCTTGGTGGGTTCCTAGCAGATGCTAAGCTTGGAAGGTACCTCACAGTTGCACTTTCTGCAACCATAACGGCTGTGGTAAGTTTTGAGCCAAGGACAATTTGCGATATTAACCTTTTTACATACACATTAAAGACTTCTAGCTGACTTTTCGTTTGGCACTCCTCAAAAGTTATTCTGCCAAGAAATATTCACCTTTTAGGAAGCGCATAATGATTTTTAAGATCTATATAAATAAGAATCAATCGAAACCCCCTCAAGCAGTTCTTGAGCTCTCTCAAGACCCCTCCAGCAGTGCTCGAACCCCCTTCGATATGCTCGAGCCCTCGATCGCTTATAGATTCGAGAACTTTAAAACGCTAGGCTAAAAGCCTTTTACATATCCAAAATTTGCTACTTTTGAAAAAATTTCAAGTCCAAATCTGTAGTTTAAAAGCTGAATTGTTCTTGTTCTTGCATCTTAGGGGATAATATTGTTGACATTGGCGACATCGATTCATAGCATGAGACCACCTCCATGTGATGACTACAGACAGCAACACCATCAATGCATTGAGGCCAACGGAACCCAGTTAGCCCTACTCTATGCTGCTTTGTACACAACAGCACTGGGTGGTGGTGGCATAAAATCCAACGTCTCTGGTTTTGGGTCCGATCAATTCGACGCTGCAGACCCCAAGGAAGAGAAGGCCATGAACTTTTTCTTCAACAGGTTCTACTTCGGCATCAGCATTGGGTCTCTGTTTGCTGTCATTGTGCTGGTGTATGTGCAAGTCAATGTTAGCAGAGGGTTAGGTTATGGAATAGCGGCTGGGGCGATGATCATAGCGATCATCGTATTGCTTGCGGGAACGACGTTTTATCGGTTCAGCAAGCCTCGAGGCAGCCCCTTAACTGTCATATGGAGAGTGATATTTTTGGCTTGGAAGAAGAGAGCTTATCCTCTTCCTTCTCATCCAAGCCTTTTGAATGGATGCCAAGAAGCCAAGATCCCCCACACAGAGAGGCTCAAGTAAGTTTACATATAAGCCATTATTCCATATATATCAGGAAGTGATTTTCGTACGTCATTTTCTCCCCTTCACACATTGCTTATTTTTGGCCTTTGGATTGAATAAATAGAAAATCACATTTTTAAATATGCGCGTGCAAAATGAGAAAATGGGCGTGAGGAACCTAAAATATCCGAATCCGAATATCTACATAAGTGCAAAATCAGAACTTGGCCATCTAACTTTAAAACATCAAGTTTCTTCACTGGCATTGACTAGGTTTTGTTTATCTACGCATGTGAATGGTTAGGTGTCTGGACAAAGCTGCAATCCTAGATGAATATGCTGCTCATGAAGGAAACAGAAGCAACTCATGGATAGTATCCACGGTGACCCAAGTTGAAGAGGTGAAACTGGTTTTCAAGCTCATGCCGATCTGGTCGACATGTATCCTCTTCTGGACGGTCTACTCTCAGATGACTACGTTCACCATTGAACAAGCCACTTTCATGAACCGAAAAGTAGGCTCCTTTGAAATCCCAGCGGGTTCTTTCTCGGTGTTTCTATTCATCACCATCCTCATCTTTACTTCCTTAAACGAGAAACTATTTGTCCCCCTTGCTCGGAAACTCACCAACAATGCCCAAGGAATAACAAGCCTTCAGAGGATTGGAGTTGGACTCATTTTATCAATGGCGGCTATGGTAGCTTCCGCAATAGTAGAGAAAGAAAGAAGGAACATTGCAGTTCACCAAAATACCAAACTAAGAGCTTTTTGGCTTATCCCACAATATTTCCTCGTGGGTGCAGGGGAAGCCTTTGTCTACGTCGGACAACTTGAGTTTTTCATCAGAGAGGCTCCGGACAGGATGAAGTCCATGAGCACGGGGCTTTTCTTAAGCACCATCTCAATGGGATTCTACGTTAGCAGTCTTTTGGTGACGGTAGTGGACAAAGTGACTAGGAAGAGCTGGCTGAGGAGTAACTTGAATAAGGGAAGGGTAGATAACTTCTACTGGGTCCTCGCGGTGCTAGGAGCTACAAATTTTTTAGTTTTTCTTGCCTTTGCAATGAGACACCAATACAAAGGCCATCAACACAACAGCCCTGATGATAGCGGCGAAAAGGAGTTCAAGAGCTCGAGCATCAAAACAGTTGAAGAGATGGCAGAGATAATCAGAATTGAGGCAAAGGAAGGACCTTAGAACCCTAGCATATATGCTTCCAAAAGGATCTTGTGTAATATGATATGCTTATCAATCATTTCTTGGATATTTAAATCCTTTTTTTGTCTGCTGTCTCTCTCAGACTCAATGTAAATGCAGTGTGATCTGGAATGTAATGCAATGATAGATTTTTATTCATCCGAAAAACAAAATTTACAGCATAACAACATATCCATGACACGTCAAGAGATCAGGCATTCGTCAAATCAAACCATCCAACATACTGCATATCCAAATAGAAGCCATCTAGTTGCAAGATTATTTGTTTCAGCATTAATGAACTAGTTCAGAACCACTGCAGATTTTGAGACACAAAACCAAACATGGAATTGATAAACAACTGGATCCAGAATTGGCTGCTTATAAAAAAAATACAGGAATATTAGTCTCCTCGATCAAGAGGCACGTATCTAAGAAGCTGAGAGCTGACCTCTAAACAATTACATAGGCCATTAAGAAGAACCACTAGCAGAAGCAGGTTGGTGATTTATGACCAAAGGGGGGCGTAGAGCTCGGTGGCTTTCCAAGTTTTGTTTGCGGGCTTTATACATCTCTTCTGTCTCAATTACGACCAATCTCTTAACCTGCGTCGAAATAACATGCAACATTATCAATTACGGAAGGAAAGATGCCTTAATCTATGAATGCATCCACCGAGAGCTTATATCAAACCTGTTGGAGCATTCCCCTGACTGTAGGAGTATTCCATCTCATGACAGTTCGGTTGCACTTTCCGAGACGTAATGCCTCTAAAGTACGCCTGTGAAGTCTCCTGGTTCCCGGGATTCCCCTCACCAAAGTTATATACAGATTAGGGCTCCATGCAATTGGGACACTGGCTTTATAAGCCTTGAAAGCATTCATTTTCTTCTCCAACCTGCACAATCCCAAAGTGGTGCCAAAGCCATAACTTCAATATATATGAAAACTCGTAATACATCGCTGCATCAGAATGAAGAAAAACTCCAAAAAGAAGATAAGCAAAACAACTCGGGAATACAGAAGAAAGCCTATGAAAAAGCAGCGCGAATGTTCTATTTATATCTCGAAGATTTCAGGGTTTAGTTTTGCTTAAAGGATCTTAATCACTACCAAAACAGAATTGCAAAGATGAATACCGAAACATTATAAAGGGGCTAGCGCCAATCATTCGCCTTGTTTACATTACAATCGTTTTCACTCTTAACCAATAAATCATGGTAAAAAAATCAGAAGAATTACGCACCCGTAAACCAAGCTCAGTGGCCTTGAACACTAATATCTCTTCATTTCACCACTACCAACTACACGGTTCAACCAAAACCACCACGGGCACAACATGTAACGATCAATCACAAAGAAAAAATGAAAAATTGTTCACTAAGCCGAAATTACATGAACTTGGATTGTTACCCAAAAGTTATTAAATTTAATCCCAAATCTCCATTCACTTACTCCTAAAATTAAACAAATTCAACAAAATTAAGATGTTGTATTATCTCTAAAGCTGGAAGGAAACTAAGCCCCTTTGGTAATTAAGCTCAATCTTCTCAAGACTAAAACTTTTACCTTCATTTCACCCAAAAATCAGGGTTTTTTCACTGTTAGATTCAACATTTACCGGGCAATTCATGAACTACAGAAAGTAAAAAACGAGAACGCAGAAAAAGAAAAAGTAGCAGATTAACAAACTGAAAAATGAGGAAGAAAGACAGATTATATAGGAGAGAGAGGGAGAGATAGTGAGAGAGATGATGTACGTTTGTCGTCGGAGTTGCAACCAGTGACGACGGCGGCGGCGAAAAGGGACTGCCTTGTTCGTGTAGGGGTGAGCGGGTGAAGTAGATTTTAGCTCCTTTTGCTATATAGGCCTGGCTGGAACTTTGGGCCTTTTGGTTTGGGTCTATCTTCTACGTACCAAGCCCAACATACTGACCGTTTCCTCTTTCCTTGTTTTCTTATAGCCCAACTTACTTCGTGATTTGTTTGGAATTACTTTTATAAGAATCACTCGTAAACGCTTTTGTTAGAAGTGTTTATTATGAATACATTGAAGTTTTAATTAAAGATCTAAGTGCATTATAAAAAATCACTTGCCATTTTGGCAGTGCTTATTGAAGCAGTATCTGGCAGGTGCTTCTCTATAAAACCGTTTCTATGGAGTAATTTTTTTCCTTTTTTTTTTTCTTTTTTTTTAACCAAACCAATCAAAAGTGCTTCTGTGGTCTGGAAAACATTGTTGCATCCCTTCCAAAAGCATCCCAAAAAAGGGTGGCACAATAAGTCACTGCAATTTGGCTAGCTAAGTGTCAAGCTCATCACAAATATATTATTATCGTTGTTCATATGAATTGAACATGAAACTCTTAGTGCAAAGACAAATACCGTTAAACAAAAACAAACAAACAATGGTAATTGAAATGTGCAATATCTTAGGACTCACATATATGTCTAAGTAATTTGCAACTCTATGTAGATTTGGGTTATACGCTAACTATTTATCGTACTAATAGTATTTTAGTTCGAGAGTGTTAGGAGAGATCTCAAGTTCGAATATCCTCGGATAAAGTACAAAAAGTTACCAACATCACGGTCTCTAATATTGACTGCCTACTACCAACGCAAGGTACGTGATACCATTATCCATAACAAACTCACCGCTTCTCTCTCTCTCTCTCTCTCTGCACTGTCACATTCGCAGTGTAGTTTGAAGGCAACGATGTACTCCATGAATGGCAAGGCAGTGCCTGGTCGCTTCGTCTCTTCATACAGCGAGGTCCAGGCCAGTCGTCTCGACGTTCCGCTTCCTCTCCCTTCTGTTCTGAAGAGCTCCTTCAGCGTCGTCGATGGCCCCAAAAGCTCCGCCGCCGGAAACCCAGGTCTCTCTTTCTTCTTTAATCAATTACACACAATTTACTGTAGTTATGAAAGTGTCCTCGTTGATTACTGCAGTCTTTCTACCAAAACCAAACGAATGTAAAGTTTTGAACTTTTTCAATAAATGGATATTTATATTAGGATAATACTTTCAAATAAAATCAACTATCGGACTCGTTTAATTTCTTAATCTTGATATGAAGATCACCTTTCCGAAAAATCATTTCAATCAGAGATCATTTAGTCATTCAAATTCATATAACAAATTGATGGTGTACTATCAAGTAATATATTCATGATCATTTGGTCATTCAAATTTATAGAAAAATCGATGGTGTATTACCAAGTAATATATTTATGATAATTGTCCATATATTTAATAAATTTGAATGATAAAATAATTTCTAATTCGAATGATTTTTGGTACGAGAGATCTTCAAATGAAGATTAATATATCAAAGAGAATAAATAAAGAGAGGTGCGTTTCGATTTCGTTTGTGATGTAATTTGTTCAATGTATTTGTGCAGAGGAAATAGCCAAGTTGTTTCCTAACCTATTTGGGCAGCCTTCAGCAATGCTACGGCCAGGCGGTTCTTCGGTGCTTTCGAAGGATACGAGTTTGAAGATTGGAGTGGTTCTCTCAGGAGGACAGGCTCCCGGTGGACACAATGTTATTTGTGGGATATTTGGTGAGGCTCTTGCCTTGAGTCGGATCACAACAGATATTTTCAGATGAAACTTTAGCACTTGAGAGTTTTTTTAATTTTTCGTTATTTCTTTTTTCTTGGTAGACTACTTGCAGAAGCACACTAGTGGAAGCATAATGTATGGATTTAAGGGTGGTCCGGCAGGGATCATGAAGTGTAAATATGTTCAATTGTCCGCGGAATTCATCTATCCTTACAGAAATCAGGTTATCTTTCGTTTCAAAATATTATCATCTATCAACCAATGTTCAGCACTTTCTTCTTTCTTGTGTTGCAAGAATTTTTTTTCCATGTAAATTGCTCTTACACAATTTGTTCATTACAAGAGACTATGATCTAGTTTGCTTTTTAATCAAATTTGCAGCGTGCTTTCTCACATACTCTTTTGACAGGGTGGCTTTGACATGATTGCAAGCGGCAGAGACAAGATTGAAACTCCCCAACAGGTTACTTATTGCTCCTGTAAAATTGTTGACATGTTTATCAAATTCATCTCTGTACAAATTTTCGTCTCTCAGATCAAATTTTAGATATATGGTAACTGAAGTGTGTATGCTTTTCAGTTTAAGCTAGCAGAAGAAACAGTAAAGAAGTTTGATTTAGATGGGCTTGTAGTCATTGGCGGGGATGACTCAAATACCAATGCTTGCCTTCTAGCTGAACACTTCAGGTACAACATATGTCTCTCCAAGTTAATGTTCTGCTATATCTGCGACTTTGTACAGCAAGCTTTAGTATTTATGCTTCTGTAATCTTCGAGATCTCTCAAGACTCTTATGCTTTTTAGGGGTAAAAATATGAAGACACAGGTAATTGGATGTCCCAAAACCATTGATGGTGATCTGAAAAGCAAAGAGGTGCCCATAAGTTTTGGATTCGACACTGCATGCAAGGTAATTCTTAAGCCATTGTTATACATTGTGACACAAGCAATCAAATTTTTGCCTTATCATACAAACAGAACTGTACATTCTTTAATCTACGTTTGGTGTACTTGTTATGATCTTCACTGTGATAAACGTGCAACTATATTCAGAAATGATTGGTAACGTGATGATGGATGCCCGTTCAACTGGGAAGTACTACCACTGTAAGTGCTCTGGTTGTATAAGAATGAATCAGTTATCAGATTGTGTCGTGCTTTATATGTTGTTCGATGGCATCAAGCAAGTTTTAAAAACTTGCCACGGTTTTGCAAGATACACATTTAATTAAGGATGACTTTCAGGAACATGTATAAGAACTGTGACCGTAAATGTTTATTCTTGATTGTCCTCCCTAATTTTCTATTTATGCAGTTATAAGGCTTATGGGGCGTGCAGCTTCTCATATAACCTTGGAGTGTGCACTTCAGACTCGTCCAAACATCACGATTATTGGGGAAGAGGTATTTTTCATATATCCTTCTATCTCCAAGTTTGAGCCCCAATGTTAATTGGAAATGATACCTTCAGTTTTTATGTAAACTTTTTTGACTTGACAATGTTTCGTTTTGCTGTAGGTTGCTGCCAAGAAGCAGACACTCAAGAGTGTAACAGACTATATAACAGATATAATCTGCAAACGTTCGGAAATTGGGTTTAATTATGGTGTCATTCTTATACCAGAAGGCCTGATTGATTTCATTCCAGAGGTATCATTTTGAAAGATTGAAGAGGATATAATTCGCTCGATTCCATGTTTTGACAGCTGAAAATTCTCGAAGTTTTGTTTTGGCTTTACCATAAAACTTGCAGGTGCAGCAACTAATTTCGGAGCTTAACGAAATCTTAGCTCATGATATTGTTGATGAAGCAGGGGTGTGGAAACAGAAACTCCAGAGCCAATCCCTTGAGCTTTTTGAGATTTTGCCGCAAACAATTCAGGAGCAACTACTGCTCGAAAGAGATCCACACGGGAATGTGCAGGTAAATTCTTTTGATTGTCGTATCTTTCTCCTTTATCCTTTGGACTATGTCCGAATATTGCATTTGTTGAATCTTAACATGATGTTAAGCATTTAGGTAGCAAAAATAGAGACCGAAAAGATGCTTCTTCAAATGGTAGAAACTGAACTGCACAAACGGAAGCAGGAGGGGACATATATGCGTGACTTTGCTGGAAAGACACACTTCTTCGGGTACCAACATATTTGTTCATCTGGTTCATTCAATCATATGATTCATATTGCTGTATGTTTTGTTCATCATATCAGATACTTGATTTTTACCGTGCAGTTATGAGGGCAGATGTGGTCTTCCTACAAACTTTGATGCAAACTACTGCTATGCATTAGGTTCTGGCGCCGGTGCCCTCCTTCATTCAGGAAAGACAGGATTGATATCCTCTGTAAGCCATAGTTCGCTCATTTTTCTTAGTTCATCAAGTTTGTTTATTTTGTTACGCAAAATGCTTAAACTTGTAAGGGTTTTGCTAATTTAAACTATGTATGCAGGTGGGAAATCTGGCTGCACCAGTTGAGCAATGGACGGTAGGTGGCACGGCATTGACTTCTTTAATGGATGTGGAGCGGAGACATGGTACAGAAAACACTTGGCTAAATCGCTCGTAATCCCACATTACGTGATTGCTCTTATAACGAATCCAATCATGCATATATTAATTCTGAGAGCATGACTTTTGCAGGAAAGTTCAAGCCTGTGATTAAGAAAGCAATGGTGGAACTTGAAGGTAAAACACTTGTCTGAGCCTTTAATTATCCACCTGTGCACTTCTTGACACTTTCTATGTTTCTTTGCTGGTGGAATATCAGGTGCACCATTCAAAAAATTTGCATCATTCCGGGACGAGTGGGCTCTTAAGAATCGCTACATTAATCCGGGTTAGTTATAACACTTAGATCGTCGTAAAATTTTTGTTACGGAATATGGAAGTCAGGTTTTTGAGTTGCTGAAGTTTTTGCTTTCGATCAGGTCCGATTCAATTTGTTGGGTCTGCAGCAAATACGATCAACAACACTCTTCTGCTGGAACTTGGAGCACAAGCATAGGGAAGAGATGAAGTAGGAAACAACGTATCAATTTCAATGTTCAGTTTCACATCTAAATAAAAACTTAGGTCATGAGGTACATTTGGAAATGCTGAATAGGTTTGCATTTTTGTAGTCCAAGAGCTTGTAGCCGAAGTGGTCAAACGACATTTATCTTCTAATTGATACGTTTGAAACGGGTCGATAATCTATTCATAACAAGTCACAGTGAGCCATAGCTAATAATGAAATTAAATATATCTGTCTTTCATTTTGTGGGAGTTGACTCGAGACCTACCCAGCCAGGCAGAGATCGCGATGGTGTAGGCACAAACATGCACAATGTGAGTTTCAAGAAGTAAAGCTTTTTGAGTTTCGAAGGACAAAATGAAGTGAAATACTTTTTATTTGAGTGTTGGCTGACAAAATGAAATTCGATATTAGCTTTAGAGGGCATTTCAATAAATAAGCCCTAAACCTTTAGAAATTCTATGCCACGTGGCATGGACCTCAAAATTCAGCCAGCCCACAAACCCAAACCCAAACCCAAATGCGTGGGTTCAAATCCTGCCAAACCACCAGAAGCTCAAAACTCAAAGGCGCGCAAAAAGAAGGGGAACAAGTCATCGGCTAATCACGTAATCAATGAGGAACAACACTTTGTGGACGCTCCTTGCTCGGAGAGCATCGACAACCACCACACTCCGAAACCCAACTTTAAGTCGGCGGTTCTTTTGCTCGCCACCGTCTTCCCCCTCCTCTCCTCCCCAAAACAACAAGCTTTTCGTTGGAGGTTTCTCTCTCTACTCCTTCCCATACATACAATACACCTTCAAAGTTATGTAGTTTTCGTGTTTTGATCGTTTATACGGTGATTTGGCTTCTGGGTTTTGCAGGATTGTCATGGTCGGTGGATGAGAAGTCCTTAAAAGACGCTTTCTCATCCTTCGGGGAGGTCACCGAAGGTAAACTCTTGGTTTCTCAGTTCGAAATTTTGCGTACTATTCCTTAGTCGTCTACATGTTCGATGAAATGCCCCAATGATCGCTAGCAGTTTATTTCACAATGATTTGGATGTTAGGTATGGTTTTCCTGAAAAAAGAATTAATCTTTGTTCATATTCTGTAATGTAGTGAAGATAGTGTATGACAGAGATTCCGGCAGGTCGAGAGGGTTCGGATTTGTTAATTTCTCCAAGGAAGATGAAGCCCAGGTTGCAAAAGATGCCATGGATGGAAAGGTGATGCAAAAACTATAGTTGACACGGATCAAAGTTTGTTTTTTAGGAAAAGATTTTCTGATTGATGTAGTTCTGCTTGCAGGCATTGTTGGGTCGGCCATTGAGGGTAACTTCTGCTGTTGAAAAAGTTCGGGGCGGACCTGTTGTGGTTCCTCGCCTTCCTACATGAACTCCTGTGGTACAGTGGTAAGTTATGATCCATGTTAATGGTGAATCGACGATGACTAAAGACGTTTAGTTGTGAAAGCTGTAAATAGTGGTTTGTAATAGGATGACCGTTATTCCTTGTCATTTGAAGAGAATGATTGCTTTTGATTGGTCAATCACGTACATCTAATTAGTGACAAAACTTGTTTACTAATTCATTTCACTAATTACTTCACATATGGTTAAGAAGCTTTATGTTTTATGTTTGTGATGATAGTGTCTTGTTAGGAGGAAGGAACTTGGGAATCTTAAAAATTTAACAGCACTTCCAGTCACGCACTTGCCGTTGCAAGTTTTGTTCAAGCATGTAGCTCAGATCACTGTTTCTTCAGATTCTTGTACATAACTGTTTTAGAAATTAAAACAATCAGAGACTGGCGGCCGCAGAGAAGTCAATTAGAAATGTAATTAAGTTTTTTCGTTTGATCATCCATCTCTTAGACTCTTACTGCTTGCAGTTGAGCAGTTTGCAGCTTTGCTCAACTGCACATTCATTTCCTAACCTTAACTCTACAGACTACTAGTTTCTTCTTCGTTGTAGTAACAACAATGTACGCCTAACCCCACGATGCTTAAAAACCGTAACTTAAATGCTCATCAACATTATTTTCTTTCTTCGTCATGATTTGTGTATTCTTCGTTATAAAATTGCGTCTAAAAGTTCCTTAATTTTGGAGTTTGATGTTTGCAGGTGAATGGCCGAGTGACGTGCAAAATGCAAGTTGAATGAAATTTTTACAAAGTGCTCGAAGCTTGTCAAAGCTCAGTTCTTACGTAGTTGTGTTAATCCATGCGAAAAATATATTCCAATAAGAATATAGATATATCTCCGTGTTGAGAGTTGTCCCACATTGGTGAGGGACAAGGTTTGCTATGTGCTTATATGGTCTTGGGCTACTCCCCATATAGCCAATTGGTTTTATGGTGGAACCTCAATTTCATCATGGTATCAGAGCGGGTTGTCCTCGTGTGAAGCCAAACGGCCACACGCGCTCCACGTCACCCAGTTGTTGTCCACGTGTAGGCTTGAAAATCCGCCACACGTGCGGGGGCGTGTTGAGAGTTGTCCCACATTGGTGAGGGACAAGGTTTGCTATGTGCTTATATGGTCTTGGGCTACTCCCCATATAGCCAATTGGTTTTATGGTGGAACCTCAATTTCATCACTCCGTTCATGTGTTCTTTCTGGCAAGTGTATGAAGCCAGACCCCATTTAATTATATGATTTTTTTTCTTTTCCTAATGAAATATAAGATTATTTTTGCGTATATTATTTGATAACTTTATTAAAAAGATACATAAATGTTAGAAATATGTAATTTTTTTGTAAATTGTTACAAAATATGTCTAAATAATGTGCGTTAAATGTGAAAATTACGTAAGTGTATAATACGTGTATCATGTATTAAAGTTTAAAATATGCAATTTAACGAATCATAAAAAATTGTACGGAAACAGAATATTTAAAAGACATGAAATATTTAAATTTGTTTTTTATTTTCTCGAGTGAATTATGAAATTTGATTAAGTTGAGTTAGAATAATGCCCAGAAACGACATGCTGTCTAATCACAATTGAGATCACAAACCGACTTGGTTTGTGTGCGTCATACGGCACCGTATTGTTAAATATAAGAGTAAATTATAGCAATAATCTTTTAACTTTAACTCAATTGAAATAATAGTCCTTCAATTAAAAATTTATTACCATCGGTCTCTTAACTTATCAAAACGTGTAACTATGACTCCTCAACTAAAAATTCATATCATTGACCGCTCAACTTTAATCCAACTAGAGAAATAGTACCTCAACTTTAACCCAATTAGAGTAATGGTCTCTCAACTCTAACCTAATTGTAGCAATACTCCTTTCAACATAACTCATTTTGACAAAATTCTGACAAAATTGATAAAAAAGACCATAGCTACACGTGTTGATAAGTTAAGGGATCCCAATTGTAATAATAGTCATTCTAACATAACTTATTTTGACAAAATTTTGATGAAGTTGAAGAAACTGATTATAGCTACACATTTTGATAAGTTGAGAGACCAATAATAATGAATTTTTAGTTAAAAAATCATTGCTTCAATTTGATTAACGTTAAATGGTCATTAATACAATTTACTTTATATTAAATATAAAGTATAGAAGTATAGAGCACAAACGAAAAGCTTGGAGTTTTCTCTAATCTCACTCAGTCACGAAAGCCTTGGAAAACAATCTAAGAATCCGATTTGGAGCGAAACACTGAACAATCCAACCACCATGGAAGCCGAAGCTCAAGAATCCAATCCCCAAAACGACGCCGTCATCAACTCCTTCTGCGAGATCACCTCCGCCTCCAAGCAAGAAGCCCTCTTCTTCCTTGAATCCCACAACTGGGACCTCGACGCCGCCGTTTCCACGTTCTTGGACAACAGCGCCACCGTCCCCGCCGCCGAAGAGGCCACCCACGCCGCCCCGCGCTCAATCCCCGCCTCCCACTCTCTCTCTCCCTCACCCTCGCACTCGCCCAGTTACTCTCCTTCGCAGTCCCCGCCGCGCTCTCGCTCACCGTCGCCCGTGTCTCGTGCGCCCTACCAGCTCCGATCGAAGCGCGCCGCCTCTAGTGGAGCCGACAGCAAGGGCGATGTCAAGCCGCCGTCTGCGAGTCGTCCGCGTGGCATACGCACGCTTTCCGATCTGAATCGGCCGGCGAACGGCGGGTCCGATAGTGACTCCGATGAACCCCAGGAGTACTACACTGGTGGCGAGAAGAGGTACTTTCTTTCTTAGTTCTTGTTTGTTTCCCGAGAATGTGGAGGACAATCATCGGTTTTTTTTCCTAATTTGGATAATTTGTTACTCTTTAACCCTTTTGCAACCCAGAAAGCTAATCAATAATGCTGAATGCTTACTTTTAGATATCAACTCACCTGGTAGAAAGCGCAATTTAGCTTCTTTTTTTCGTTTTGTGACATTCATTCTTCTGTTGTGTTTGGTTGCTGAGAAAAACCAAAGTTAGTAAAAGAAAGAAAATTTGAATTCGTTGTTAATAAAATCGTAATGGGTTGCAAGTAAATTATGTTTACACTGAAGAAAGTTGTGGATTAGTATCGTAATGGAGTTCCGTTTGTAACATTCTTGCTTTTGCATATGAGCCATCTGAATTCGATTTTGTGCAGATATAAAACATTTTCGGTATGTATAAATTAGCAATTGTTTTCATGTTTTGATTATGCAATTAGTTGGTATCTTAATTTGTACGGTTGTTGGTTCCAGTGGAATGCTTGTCCAAGACCCTACCAAAGGTAGCGATGTGGATTCAATATTCAGTCAAGCTAGGCAGCTGGCAGCCCCACAAGGACCTTTAGATGTCCATCAGCCTTCTTCAAGCTCAAAAAGTTTCAGTGGAACAGCTAGACTGCTTTCAGGGGAGACCGTTCCGACTGCTGCTCCTCAGCCACCTGAAACTATCGTTCACACTATCACTTTTTGGAGGAATGGGTTTTCTGTAGATGATGGTCCTTTGCGGAGACTGGATGACCCCGAAAATGCACCCTTCCTGGAAGTAAGTTCTAATGATGCTTGTCCTATATAGGGTTTAGTGGATTCTTTTCTACTGCATTGATATCAAAACTGAAGTATTATATCAAGGGATTGGATCCTTGGCTTAGTCAAGTAATGCTTGACCTTTTGATCTCTATTTTTCATGTTGTCTCAAAACATCTAATGGCTCTTAAAATATCACATAGTAAACTACAATGTACAAAACAATTGGTGATCTTACTTTCTTTATGTATAAAACAACGTATTGACAGTCATTAACTATTTGGCTAAGCTAAGAATTTGAAGCATAGAAGAGTAGTTTGGCTTAATGATGATAAGGCTAGAATTTGCATATCTGTGAAACAGACCATAACTCTTATGATGAACAAAACATCTTTACTTCCACGTATATTGATCTCGTTATTTTGATTAGTAGCTCTCCCTTCGCCTTTTGTTGCAATTATAGATTTTCATTTTTCTTTTTCTTTGTATTTTCCTTTGGTTTGATCTCTTTTCTTAGTTGTGATAGGAGATGTTATGTTTTTATGAATGCAGAGCATCAAGAAGTCTGAGTGCCCAAAAGAGCTTGAACCAGGCAATAAGAGGACTTCTGTTCATGTTAATCTTATGAGGCGGGATGAAGAATATCCTGTTTGTGCTTCAATCTCTCCTACTATGGTATATGTTATTAATATGCAAGTGGTGCAATCTTTCTGATCCCTTTGAGCTTATTATTTGCAGGAACCAGTGAAGAGGCATGCTGCTTTTCAGGGTGTTGGAAGAACTTTAGGTGGCAGCAGCTCTGCCGCAGCTACCACTGAGTCAACTGCTGCCGCTCCTCCCCTTAGAGGTGCTCCACTGCCTTCAGTGGGCTTAGTTGTGGATCAGTCATTGCCGTCAACCTCTGTTCAGCTAAGGTTAGCAGATGGTACGCGTATGGTATCTCGCTTCAACTACCACCATACAATCAGAGACATCCATGCTTTTATCGATGCCTCAAGGCCAGATGGGGCAAGAAGTTACCGACTGCAGACGATGGGGTTCCCTCCCAAACAGCTCACGGATCTGGACCAGACAATAGAGCAGGCCGGAATATCCAATTCCGTTATCATCCAAAAACTCTAGGAGGTTGCAAACACATGCTCATCAATCCGCAAGCTAGATTCGGAGTACATCTGTCCTAAGCACATATTTATTTTTCTTCGATGAATTTCTGTTATACCAACGAAATTTGAGAATTAGCTATGAAATCATTGGACGACAACTTTTATGCTTTGTGATGCAGTAGACTATCTGTTTCGCAAAGCATACGAAGTTCAGTATGGTAAGTGGATTGTTGAAATCATCAGATCATTTGGTGGAGTATATGAGTTTTCATTTTGAGTCCAAACGAGATGCTTTTCGTTTTAGCGCTCTTTTGTTATCACGTTGCCCAACAAATTATTTACATCCGCAAACGAGGTGCTAAGTTTTGGGAGAGATTTTTTCAAGTATCGGATATTCAAGCGGTACTGTCATGTTATAGTACGGTTTGCCAAAATCAAATGCCATTGTATTGGCCAACAAAACTAAAGGCAATACAATCATCATATCTTGACATTTCATGAGTTGTGTTATGGGCTTGGAGCTGGCAAACCCATATTTTAATAAATGTACCCCTCAAAAATGGAAAGACATAACTGAGTAGAATATTTCTGGCATGCGAAGAGCGGGACAAACGCTAAAGTAGGTGCTAGGTAAAGTTTTAGAATACTTTGTCTTGTGAAGAGAGAGAGAGAGAGAGAGGGGGGGGGGGGGGGGGCATGAAAAGGATATACAGGTGGAGGGTAAGTTTAGGGTTCGTTTGAAAACGTTTTTAAAGTAAATATTTTTGTGTTCCAAAAGTATTTGAAGTGCTTTCGAGATTCTTTCATGATTGTTTTTTTAGGAAGCACGTCAAATATCTTTTCATGATTCACTTGTGTTTTTACTAAAAATTAGTTCCAAAAATTTTTTCACAAAAAATGTTGTACTTCTAAACGAGCCTTAGTTTCTAAAACTTAAAAAGAGGGCTTAAACTAGCCCTAAAGTAAGAAGAGAAATTCTAAGGATACTCTTTTAAAGTGGTACTCTTTTAAAGTGGTACTCTTTATAGACTCTTCGTCACTTCATATTTTTTGCATAATGTTTTATAATGTGTGTATAAAAATTATGCAAAAAACATGAGATAGTCGAGAATTCGTGAAAAATCCCACTTTAAAAAAGTCTGCTTAGTATTTCCCAATTACAAATCTCTCGATAACACTGGAAAGATCGGTATATTTATATTTATAAGATTTAAAGCAACAAAGGGGTTTTAGCTTGACCTCATTTGCAAAATTGCAAGATTGTCATCTCAATGTTTGCCATATCGTAACTTTCAACTTTATAGTGGCCATGAAATGCAAGAATCAAAAAGGTCCCAAAGAGAAGATTGCAGGATAGGAGTGGGAGAGACGGAAGGGACGTTTGGACTGTCCCATTAACTTTCTCATCAACCCAAATCCTATCAAAATTTTAAATTAAAATTGTAAATTATGAATAATTTAATTATCAATATTTACATTATTTGATTTACAGAATTAATTTAAAATTTTAATGTCACCTACATTACTCTAATACTATTTCATCCCTAATCAGTTTAACATAGCATTTTCGACAACACTGAAGAAAAAAGTTTTAGGTTTAAATAGAGAGATGTGAGATATAGGGCAATGGAGGAGAGTGTTGGAATCACCACAGAATATTTGTTGGATGGATGGATTGAAGGAATGTGACTGACGACTATCAATCACCCAGATGGACGGTAGACATTTGATCATTTTCCATCAATCATCAAAACCAATATCATTATCAAATATTCACTTAAGGTTATGATTTAATGATATTCTTTTTCACTTGCAAGTAAGAAGTTTTGGGTTCGATTCTTGTTAAATATGAATTTGAACAACATTATTATGGCTAACCTATTACCAGACTTAATCCACTCCTTATCTATTAATGTAAATAATGTCATTTGTTAAAAAAATAGCAGAAATATGGTACACTAGAAATTAAATAAGAAAAAACTTTGAATTCAGTCCCTAATTCACTAACACTCTTTAACTAAACTATTAATAATATTCAAATTTTGATCAAAATCCCGTCAATTTCTACACTTATATTACTATTAATATATATATTTCTTTATATTTGTCATTAATTGTTTGACATTTATGAGATTTATACTCCCATATTTTGTGAGTACAAATAAAAGATTAAAAAATTATTGAGTACTAATGAAATTTCAAACAGTGCAAAAAGAAATTAATATATGGCTAAAAATTAAAACTAAAAAGAAAATTAGTACAAATTTTTAGAAAGAGTTGCCAATTAAATTTGGGTACAAACTAAAAATAGAAATATATGGTCTAAAGTTTAGCAATTAATATAAATATACTAAATGTAACGTTTGTAATATTAAATGAATATTAAAAAAAAAGTTTAATAAAATTTAATTATGCTGGTATGTAAATAGCATAATTGAAAATAATGACATTCATTAAAACATACAGACCTTGATAAAAAATTACAAAGAAATACAATTTTTAATCAATGAAATAAAAGAAGAGAGATGAAAACTTAATTTCTCTATAAATAAGTAACAATGTTGCACAGAGATTATTTCATTTTGTAAATATGTTCAACTTAAAATTTTTGTGAATATGTTCAACTTAAAATTAAGATTCATTGTTCAACGTTGTTACATAAGCATCCAACCATGTGTAAAATTAACTTGAATGATGATGAATCAAAGTTCATATGTTGAATGATCAAAATCAAACACCAATAACATATAAATTAATTTATCAGCGATATAATATTCAAATGTAAATAACATAAATGACTCAGTGATAAGAATGTGGATTTTGACTCCCTAATAAACAAAAATAATATGAGAGGTTTCAAGTTTGATGTTCTAAGCTGATGAGTCTGTTTGCTTATGGTCACGAGCATGGTGAAATTGCTTATAACCTTACCAAACTCGAAAGAAATGAATGGATAATCGTAACTTGTCACTAATTGTCACTTTTTTTGTGAGAAAAAAAGATAGAATCAAATATCTTTGAAATGGTAAAAATTTAGTATTTCAACTATTAAGATTTAGAATCCATGAAAAAAAAAAACAAAAAAAATTACTAAGATTTAGAATAATCATTAACACCAATTTCTCTGTAGACTTTGACAGAAAGAACCATTTTCTCTCTCTTTGCACTGAGGAGTGACTCAACTCCGAGCGAGGACAGAAGAGAAGGCCAACGTGCACAAGCGGGAGCAGAAGCGGCAGTGCGAGTTGTACAATAAACGAGGAGATGAAATGGATAGATGAAATAATTTGCACACACACAAATTGCTTTTTAATTTCATCGGGAAGGAAAAGGTTCTGAGCTTCTCATCAGAGGCACACGTTAACTCAGCGTGCACCCTTCTGAATCTTTTTTTTTTTCCAACCTAGAGTAGAGAGAGAGAGAGAGAGAGAGAGAGAGAGAGAGAGAGAGGAGACATAAGAGGTTACTGTTTATGTAGGAAAGGCATCCTCTCCGGATTTTTTCCACCTAAGCCAACTTAGTGAAAAATCTGGACCTTTAAAATTTAATTTAACGATTAAAAATAAGAATTTTATTAAAATTATAATAATTTTAATTATTAGATCAAATTTCAAAAGTCAAGATTTTTTTGTTCAATTTGGAGAGGAGCACTTTCCGTTTATGTACAGAAAGAAGAAAAAGAAAAGTAGCCATTTCCGAGGGAGGTCTGAATTAATCTGTCAAGTATCACCTTTAATTTTACAGATAGCTAGATACCTATCTGTCGTATTGTAATTTTTTGACTGACTAGCAAAGCACTGTACACAAAGACTGTCGACGTCATCTATGGAGTTTTAGCTTAAAAACCGGGAGGCCATTCCTCTTCTGAAAAAGAAAGAGCTAGCAGTTCCACTTCCAGACCCAGAAGTGCTTAGACAGAGAGAATATGTAAATTAGGGTTTCTAGAGCGAGAGATATGGAAGGAGGAAGCAGTCGCAATAGTAGTAATTTAGGGTTTCTGGAGTCTTCTGTAGCTGCTGCCCTAATGAATTCAGAAACCAGAACTACAAGTAGTAACAGTTATAGTAAGCAGTTTCTTTCTCTACCTTTGATCAACAATAACTTACAAGGCCATCCTCATGAGACTACTGATCAGGAGATGGGCGTGAAAGCTAAGATTATCGCTCACCCCCTCTTCCCTCGCCTCTTGTCTGCCTATGTCAATTGCCAAAAGGTGTCTCTCTCTCTCTCTTTCCGAGACACCCAATTTTCAAAAGAGAATTTTCTAATCACTCCTTAAATTCAGATCTCTTTCTCCGTAATTCAGAATAAGTTAGAATATCATTGTGTTAAAAAACAATAAATAAATAAAAATTTGTGGTCCATGAAAGGATATATTTAATCTGCAGATACCTGTATTAAACATTTGCATTGCCACTTACAACTTTTGAATATTGTTATCAATGATTATTTGTCATAAGTTGGTAGCTAGCTAGCTAGCGAGGTTTTAGATTTACGAGTTCTCTCTGCATGCCCTTGTTATCTGTGATCCATGTTTTTGGAGAAATTGATTAATTAAAAACGGTTAATGAGATTTATTAATTGTTTAGGTTGGGGCACCTCCTGAAGTGGTGGCTAGGTTAGAGCAGGTCTGCAGTGCTTATAATTCTGAGGCAGCAAAGAGGAGTAGCATAAGAGGAGGAGGAGGAGATGATCATCCAGACCCTGCGCTGGACCAGTTCATGGAGGCATATTGTGAGATGCTGACCAAGTACGAGGAAGAGCTCACAAAACCCTTCAAAGAAGCCATGCTTTTCCTCTCCAATATTGACTCCCAGCTCAAAGCTCTTACTTTTAACTCTAATTCCTCTTCGGAGTCTGGTAATGATCTCATGCATCTTCCTAATTTCTCTAATCACTCCTTAAATCTTCAGCTGCATCCTGATGAACTGTTTTAATCCCGTCAGATACATAACAAAGTAAAGGGTCCTAATGATTTTTCAACAGTACAATAAAAAAGTAGATGTCCTAGCTAGCTAGCTTCCTGCTGTGCTTAACTTCTTTTGAAAAAATTTTGAAAGAAAATCCATACGATTAGTTTGTAGTTAGGCAAACTTTTCTCTTGAAGCTAGAGAACTTACTCGTATATATGTGTATCTAAGACTCCGTAGATATGTCTGTGACCTTTGATTCTCTTCTCGCTGTAGTTGTCTAGACTTTGGGACATCTAAATATATAGATCTTGAGACTTGTAACTAATGACAGATATTATAAAAGGTGCGATTTTTTCCTAGTTAATACAAGCACTCTGTGAGGACACATGTGACCGTTGGATTTCATCAGTCACTTAGTTTAAGCCATAGGATCAAATCGAACGGTTAATTAAATAGGTGTAGGCACTGAGTACCTATAAGTACTAATTGCACAAGGTGAAGATATTACATGTGTTTCAAATCCCATATATGAAGAAGGAGATAGAGAAAGATTAAGTGTCATCGTCAAGTGATTATTTGTCAGGTAAACTGCAAACATTTGTCAAAAATCCAACTAAATAAAGAATATAATGTTCTCTTCTAAATGGAAGAAAATAACTGTGTATTCTTTGACTGCGTTCACCATTTCCATATATGTAATCTGTATGATAGACTGTCATCCAAACTTCGTCTCTGTTGGTCATTTTCACTTGTTTGGAAAGTTTTATGTATGAAGTTTCTTCTCGATCCACCAGACATACTTGTAAGCTTTAATGGTTCATGGAGTTCGACTACTATTCCTGTCTAGGCTATATATTATCTTCCTTATAACATTCCTCTTCTCTGATCCTGTGGCATGCTTGATCAGCTAGTACTAGTGGTGGCGATTTTGTTGGACTAGGTACATCTCCAGAAGAGGCTAATGCGATCAATGACATAGATCCTCAAGCTGAAGATAGAGAACTCAAAGTTCAGCTTTTGCACAAATACAGTGGATATTTGGGCACTCTGAAGCAGGAGTTTATGAAGAAGAAAAAGAATGGAAAATTGCCAAAGGAAGCACGGCACCAGTTGTTTGACTGGTGGTGCAGACATTACAAGTGGCCCTATCCATCGGTATTATTTTCATACTCATCTATATCCTTGTTCATTTAGATCCTTACATTTTAAATGTACAGCAAATCCGGAACATTAATCGTGTGGATTTTTGTTGTAGTTCCTATCCAGTCTAACAACATAATCAAACGTAGACATACATCATGTTGATTGTTGTCTTAGTTCATATTGATTCTAACAACATAAGCAAACATTATACCACGAATACTTGGTTTCTTGTTGTGGTAGCGCGATATATTATAAAGGGACCTTGTTTATTAAATGCAGGAGGCTCAGAAGCTAGCACTGGCAGAATCAACTGGTTTGGAACTTAAACAGATAAATAATTGGTTCATCAACCAAAGGAAACGCCATTGGAAACCTTCAGAAGACATGCAATTTGTTTTGATGGATCCAACTCTTCATCAACACCATCACTATCCCAACTTCTGTATGGACAATGCAATCCGCAATCCCTTTTCCATGGATTGCACATCTACTCTCCTTTGATCATCACATTTGCATGCTAATTATTACTATCGATCATATAAGATAAAGGGCTCTCTGTATGCAAATGTATTATGTACGTATTTTAAGACTTCGGTGTTAATTTACATATCTAACTAGTTAACTTTTTAATTCGCCAACTAAATTATGTTGCAGCACCAACTTCTACTTTAGTCCTGCCTCTAGCTCGCTTCTCACAATTTCAAAAAGAGAAATGATTTACACACTTCTTTTAACCTGTTTTTTTTTCTTTCAACGCTTCTTTTAACCTGTTTCAATCTTCTACTTAATTTTGTTTTTTAATTCTCTTTTAATTTATTCAATTCAATGACTAAAAATACCTTAAAAAAAAATGAAAGATTGCATAAATCACTTTTATTCAGAAATTGTCTTTTTTCCATTCTTTTTGTACATATTACACGTGATGATTGATACCAGCTTGTCCAATTTAATTTCCATTTTACTTTGTTATTTCCCCTGAAATCCAGTTTGATTATTGCCAATATTTTGGAAAAGAAGCTCAACTCTTGTTTGTATTAGGACGTAATTTATGATAATTTGGAAGAGTAGATGCTTAAACTTAGACATTAATTGTTGAGTGTGTATGGTGTTCTACGAAAGAAAAAGAAAAGGTTGATTAATACTCAAAACGAATGACCTGAACTCGGAGTGAATATATCCGAAATGATATTCAATTCACAACCACATAAAAGAACTCACTTTAATTAAGCACCAAAAAGTAGGTAACCCTAAGATAGCTAATTCATAATAGATAAAACATGAATTGTAGTCTCATAGCTTCATTACCTTAATAAGAAAAAGAGTGTAAAACCAAACTTTCATGTTTCTTGTTTCTTGTCCGTCATTTAAGTAATGAGTTGTGTTAATATCAACCGTCTAAATACTAGCCAGTGCATATTTTTTTAAATAATAACTTGTGTTAGTATCAGTCGTCTGAATGTGTTAGCCAACATATCTTTCTTTAAAGTATGCTTAGCGAATAATATACAACACTTATGCCTCAACTGGTCCATGTTAAAGAATTTAAAATAATAAAAAATACTAAACTGGAAAATAAAAATCGGACCAATATCTATTAATCTAATTTTCTAGTGCCTATGGCTATGAGTGTTTGGTGTTACATATTTGGCACTGCAGGCTGCATCCAGCGATCAAAAAACAGGTGTGAAAGCGTCTGAGTTTGAGTTTGTTCACCTTTTCTTCGTGTTAAGATGTTTGCTTGTTATTGCCCAATCACGAAAACGATCACATGTAAAGGTGTTTAAATTATTAAACTAAAACCAGTTAGACATACTTTCTCGATTCACCACTCTCTTATTCTTTTGTGCATGAGAAATCTACTTCTTTTTTCTAAAGCATGTGAAAATTCATGTGCACATTAAGAATTAGAAAAGAAAAGACACCCAAAAGAGCATAAGATAGCAATATGAATCATATAGTCCATGTCTAAAGAAGGTATGAACGCAAAATCTAAAGTATCTAACTATCTATGCTGCTTAATTTAGGTGTATTCTACCATTTGAACTCATATTTCTTCTAACAAAATGTGTTCTCATTAGTCTCTTGATATGTCTTTTATGCGCAAGTGATTGATGATTCAAAATCACTATTGTCACATGCTCACAAGTAATGATATGATTTTGTGTATATTTGTCTTCGTATGCCAATAAAGTCACATATCATATAGTTTGTTTCACATTACACATAGGAGATATACTTACGTGGTAACCACCCAATTAATGAAGAAATAAGTTGTTTATGCCAATAAAGTCGCATTGAAGCTATATCATATGGATACTTGTCATGCGTTGTTTATGCGTATATGGATACTTGTCATGTATTGTTATAATTGCATTTAAGCTATATCATATACTTGTCATGTATTGTTATAATTGCATTTAAGCTATATCATATGTATTTATTTTTTATTTACTCTTTTTAAACAAACGATAGTATTTACACTAAGGGAACAGACAAGTGAGATAAGCCTTACAATGCGTTTACCATAATAATGTGGTTCAACTTCACATTTGGCGAGTACCGAATATAAGACTCATTCCTCTCTTCCTTACAAGTGAAGAAGAATACACTAAAAGTGAGAAATTCAATCATATCGTTTCTACATCTTATAACATCTTATAACGTGAAAGCGTGCAACACATGGTAAGTGTTTCAGGAACACAGAAATTATTAAGCGATGTTACAGTTCCACTTATAAATCTCTCTACTACTTAATGGTCTGTTTGATAGCTATTGGGTTTTTGGTTTTTACTTTTTGTTTTATGTGATTACCATATCGGTAAAATATAGGGTGAAAATGAGAGATGAAAAAGAGTGATGAAAGTTGATGAGAGACGGAAGAAATGTATAAGAAAACGTATACAGAAAGAAAACAAAACAAAAAAAATTTAATTTGTTTTCACTTTCAAAATTTTGTTTCACTCATTTTTCTTGATTTCTTTTACCTTCTCTCAGTACCCATTTTCATTCTTCATCTTTTCTTCGTATCATAAAAAGTGAAAACAAAACACCAAATTTTTTTTAAAAATATTTTCTTTGTATCACAAAAGTGAAAAACCACACATCAAATTATTTTTGATAGATAAGGGCCAAATTATTTTTGATAGATAAGGGCTCGTTTGAGATTATATATGTCTGAAGCACTTTATCTAGAAGTGATATAATTAAAAATACGTTAAAATTTGTATTATATAATTAAAAGTATGTTAAAAAATTTATTATATAATTAAAAATACGTTAAAATTTTTATTAAAATTCAAGTGCTTTTATAAAACACTTGAGAATGCTTCTTGAATAAGAACATAATCTAAAAAAATGATTCCATAACCTACAAGCAATTTTAAATTTTTCTACCAAACATAATAACAAGAACTTTTAGTTAGCAAAAAACACTTTTAGTTATTTCAAAATGTATTCTTGAACATGCCCTTTTATAATTTAAACTAATCTCATCTTGAGGAAACACCCCGTCCATATAATTATAATTGTCAATGAATATAAAAATACGTAAGAAATAAAATACTTCGCGCACAAAGAATCTTGTTTAGAAAATACAATATTTATTAAGCCAATAAATGATATTTCAATTATGTATTATAATAAGTTTCATATTATAATATGTTATAGTTTTTCTTGGCTCCATGTTAAGGAAACACTTCTTCACATAATTATAATAGTTTACGACTACAAAAATATGTAAAAAATAAAATACTTGGCACCTAAGAAATCCTATTTGGGAAATAACATAACTTAAAATTTTTTTTACTACCTTCTATTAAGTAATAACCTCTCTAAAGTTATAAAATTTGTTTGATCCCAACGGATAACCTTAGAGAGGTTTTACCACAGTACTACAATTTAAGAGTATTTCTTTTCATTTGTAGTGAAAGGTCACAAATTCAACTCACATGGATGGCGATGACGGATTAAATTTGTATTGCGTTCGATACATAATCAGTGGTTGCCCCATTGTAAATGAGTAGTCATAGATTCAACTCAGATCAATATCGTTGTGTCAAAAAAGGTAGTGTTAGAGTGACTCGTCCATACGTGCCTTGAGGAACTCGTTTAGTGTGTGCATGTTTGACGCGTTGAAGACATAGATTTATGCGTTTGGACTTTGAAGGAACCATTTATGCATACATGAGTGACGCGTTGAGAACATGCACCATACGTTCAATGACCGGCTTACATTAACAGTTGACAGTCATCAGACGATTGTCGATGACATCACTATTAGTAAAAAGAAAAAGAAAAGCAAGACATAATTTTGTTCTAGTATATAAAATGCGCATGAATGTATGGAAGAATGGATGATGATGGTGGTGGTGATGAATGCATGATACATGATGCTATTGCCATCCATTCTGTTCATCCTCGCAAGTCGCATCCATCCAAGCAAAAGCGCTCTCTCTTTCCGACCAAATCTTCTCCTCCCCTCTTTCCCCGTTTGTCCAAACCTTCTAATTTCTAGGGTTTCCGTTTGCCATTAAACCCTTACCTTCTAAAGCCCTCCATCTAATCCACAAAACCCTAATATAAATTCATCACTTTCATACAACAATTTCGCCTCATTTTTCTCACATTTTCCCTAAATCCGGCTTCCGTGTCTCCGCCGCCATCCGCCTGTCTGAAATCGCAGAAGTTGAGCTGCTCAACATTCATGGCCAAGACCAAGCCTGGAAAAAAGGACCTTGACTCTTACACCATCAAGGGGACCAACAAAATCGTTCGACGTAACTATCCTCTCTCTTTCTCTCTCTGACAGAAACCCAAAATTTATTTTTTCAAGTTTAGCTTCTAAAAACTCGAAATCGTCTCACTTGTTATTAAATCTAGATTTCAGAGAGCGAAAATTTCGATCTTTATATATATATATATATATATATATATATGAAGTTATCTGTAAAACCCAGATTCAAAATTTGAATTTCGAGCTCTGGAAATCCAAAACTTGTCATAGTATTTCAAATTATTGGTGCTAAAGACTCGGTTTTTTGTCAACTGTTATGAAGTTAAGTTAATGTTTCTTTGCTTTGTGTGGCATTGATATTTCAATTGATGTTGTAATGGTCAGCTGGTGATTGTGTGCTAATGCGGCCGTCAGACACTGATAAGCCTCCATATGTGGCACGCGTGGAGAAGCTCGAAGCTGACCACAGAAACAATGTGAAGGTTCGGGTTCGATGGTATTATCGGCCTGAGGAATCAATTGGAGGAAGAAGACAGTTCCATGGGGCCAAGGAGCTATTTTTATCAGACCACTATGATGTCCAGAGTGCACACACAATCGAAGGGAAGTGTACAGTGCACTCCTTCAAGAACTACACTAAGCTTGAGAATGTGGGAGCTGAGGATTACTTTTGTAGATTTGAGTACAAGGCTTCCACAGGAGGATTCACACCAGACCGCGTGGCTGTGTAAGCAATGTGTTCTTTTTATTTTGTACTATATCTGTTACACACACAAACGCTGACCGATAAATATATGATTGGTATTGAATCTAATGATTGATATTTGAAATTATTCGGTTTTGGTTATTGTGTTGGAAGGTATTGTAAATGTGAGATGCCATACAATCCAGATGACCTTATGGTGCAATGTGAGGGATGCAAGGACTGGTAACTCTCTTGTTTTGTGCTTGGTATTTGTCATCCATTTCAAAGTTTGTATGCATTTTGTTTCAATAATCATCAAGTGTATGCAATTTTCTTTTAGAAGCTTTATTGATGAGTAGTTGTGTAGAATAGAAAATGGAAATCGTGACTGCTAGTGCCATATGACTCCATTTGTAGAATATGAAGGTGATGATTGTTAAATTCAATTACTACTTAGGTATTGCAGATGATGAGATGAGATGTTTGTCAAACTTTCAGATTGCTCGATGGCAAACACATTGAGCTTCATTTATTGTATAGGAGTTAGTGAAGCATGTGGAATGTTCCATGAAGAGTTTTAATTCATAGCAAATATCAGGTATTATTGACCATATTTGGGTTTCAAAACATATGCACTGTGGCTCAATCTCAGTAGCCCTCAATACATGGAATGCGTTTGTCTTTTTAAAACCATGTATAATGTGAGTTGGGGCGGGGGACTCATTTGATTTCCCTTTTTACCTTCATTTCCAGTAATCTCGAACCTTCTAATTTGCCGAATTTAAGGCAATAAATGTCTGCTTATGCTTAACATGGTATGTGTCTATTGTACAAGGTCTTCTTTTGGTTTATTAAGTTTGATAGTTGTTTGGTGGATGCTTGAGAACTTGATCTTAGGAAGGGTATTAAATTTCAATGGATATTTATTAATGGTTTTAGCGGAACTCTTAATGGAAATAATGATGACAATATCTATATCAATAGGAGTTGGATTGAAAATTTAAGCTGGCTCTTGTGATTTTCTTTTTCTGTTTTAACCTTTACTTATGATACTTTTGCATGAGCCTGTCATATTACTCGAGCAATATAAGATCAGATGAAGTGCACTGTCAACAGAAAATTGGTTGGTTGCTGTTAAGAAACACTTCAAAGATAGTGGAATATTTTACTTTTGACAGGTGCATTTTAGGTCCACAATCTATCTGATGGAATTTTTTACCATCACAATGCCTTTGCCTCAGCAACGTAATTAAATGTTGGTGTTCTCAATTAAATTAAGGTGGCATTGTAAATGGTAATAACAGACATGCTTCGTGTTTTGCATTCATCTTTTGCAGGTTTCATCCCTCTTGTATGGGTATGACAATTGAAGATGCAAAAAAGTTGGAGCACTTTTTGTGTGCTGAATGTTCATCTGATGATGATGCCAAAAGATCCTTGAACACATTCCCGGTATCACCATCTGTTGAGGCTAAGGTAAAAATTCTGTGTGTTTTGTTCATCCAATTCCAAAATGTTCTTGAATGCATCCCAGTTAAGGCAGTTGTCCAGACTAAGAGAATTTGTGTTTCTTTGTTTCTTTTGTCACTATTTACTCAATTTTTCCTTAGTTAATGCAGATTGAAAATTGGAATGCTGGAGACGTTGTCTTTGCCTAAAACAATTGGTTTTCCTTAGCCAAAAATGTTAGATGATTCAGTGACAACCTATGAAATAAATAGTGGATAAAGAAAACTTAAAGTTTAGAGAGAGAGAGAGAGAGAGAGAGAGAGAGAGAGAGAGGTCTTATGGATAGTGCTTATGATACTCTGTTAACTATTGGAATTAATTTTAGGTAATGCTGTTAAAATGGCACATTTAGTTCTCTGAAGCCTAAACCAGAGCATTAAGTAAATTGTTTTGACTGTTTCTGATGTAATTTTGTTGAGCTCATATCAACATCATCCTTTTGCTTTCCTTACGTCAGTGAAGGATCATATCTTATTAACAATGATGGTGTTTTCTGTTTTGAATTTTGTTCTAGGTGGAGCCAAAGCGCCGGAAGAGGTGACTTTTTGATTTGGATGCTTAGTGAGGAGGTATCCGACTTCTTTGGCATTAGCTCTGGTGTTGTGTGTTGTGGAAATGTACAGTGCAGAGAAGATACTGCGCTTGCACAATCCAAAGGCCTTTTTTTTATAGCTTTTGAATGTTTGTATGCGTGCTAGACATAGGCAATGACTTTGTGTTCTATGTTGTCCTTGCAAGACATCAAAATCATATTTGAGCACAGAACAAATGAGAACACATCAAACCAAACATTTAGGAGGAACCTTGGATTTGTGGCGATGTGTTTATTGCTGGCATTACTCAGTATTGCATGCAATGGCAACTGTTTTAGTTTTAGTTTTTTGAATCACCCCCCTCCTCTCCCCTTTTTCTTTTGCTTCACTGTCTGTCTTTGGGTAAGAGAAAAAGTGAGCTGCATATGTTGATCAAAGGCATGGCGGGTGCAGTTTCAGGAGTAACTGGAACAACCCCATTTGGCTGACTTAACTGGTATGTTTGCCCTTTGTCCTTGTAAACACATCAGTTCCCACTGGGTTGATCTTACTGGCTAGTGGAGCTGAGCTCTATTCTATCAGCCTGCTTTCTCCCTGCTCATGCTATTTTCCCCCTCAAGATCGACTGTGTACGCAGGCGTGTGAATGTGCTACTTAACCACCGGTTTGAGGATCATCATGTATTGCCATTATCATAACCGCATGCTTTTGTCAACCTGCATAATTAACTGTTGCTGTATGTTATTTGTGCATGTCTCAGATTTTGAAGAATCAAATTCTGGATTCACGTCGAGTCGCATCTTTGGTACATTTCTCTGGTCTTTGTTATTACCATGCTACTATGGTACACATTATCTAAAATCTCTCTCTCTCTCTCTCTCTCTCTCTCTCTATCTAGAGACCAAATGGAAGACAGAGTCATGAGATGTCTAAAGAGGCATCTTGACCTAACTTGGCCAGCAAAGCTGATGATTAAGTCTCTTATCTTGGCCAACCAAGCTATTTAATATAAATATATATATATATATATATATATATATTTATAATTATAGATATTATATTAATTTTTTTTTCTATTTATACTATATATTTGTTCATTGTACTAAAAAATAACAGGTTATGTTGGATTTAATGTTTGTATTATTGATAAAGTGATCCACTTTTACTGAGAAAAGATAATTTCAACAATGGCCTAATAGGATAAACTGTGCTCATTTCGACTAAAAACAAAAAATGGATAAACAGTGCTTGTGGTCATAAAGGCAATCGAAAATAGCTTTGTGGTGGAAAATTAGGATTTGAATCTTCATGTAGTGTTTTGGCAAATGTAGGTTAAAAGTAATTTTTCCGATAAATATCTGTTAAATACAGGGTAAAAATATACTTGACTGTGAACCTTCTCGTCGAGGAGTTGACCTTGAGATCTTACATGGAGGAGCTCGGTTGCAACGGGTGGTGCTTGGTTTTAAGAATTTGTCGAAAAACTTACCTAGACCGCGAGGAACTCTTCAAAAGCTGGCTCACAACTGCAGTTTATATAAGAAGTTAGAGGGTCAGCAGATACACGAGGAAGAAGAATGTGCACACGTCAAAGTATATTTTTATCTTTGTATTTGACGAACATTTAATAAAAAAATCATTTTTGGACTAAATTCGTTAATGGACTTCCACGCGTTTAAATCCTAATTTATTCATTTTTTGTTCCACTCATTTGCATGTGGTTCTATTAAAGAGGTGAGAATTGTCATGTTCAGACCAGTCGTACTAAAATTAGTCTTGCCAATTTATTCTTCTATATTTTATGCAAGTTTATGTTCACTTTATAAACAAAAGACATTTTTCTTTCAATTTTTAGAAATAAAATAAAATAAAATACAGGTTAAACGGTTAAAGGACGTTTGTGTAAATAGCAACTCTCCCAATTTCCTTGTTTTTCTTCCACTTTCGTTTTCTCCATCGTAAGTTCGAAACAACGATAAAAGCAAAGTTGGAGTTTTTTTTACGGAGAGGAGCTTACATTTTGCAGAGAAATGTTGAGGCTCCGCTGTATTTATATCTAACCAGACAATTTTCTTTCCGTTTTTTTTTTTTTTTTTTTTTTTTTTAAACTATGATTCTTTTGGCTTTACCCTTTTGCCTCTCTCTCTTCAAATTGTGGGGTTTTATCAGCTGAAGACCCGACTTCCAGACTTGCGGCTCGGATTTTTCCAGGTCTTCCTTCACATTTTCACACGTTTTTTCGCACTTTCTCGGATCCCTTTGCTTACGCAGTCAATGTAAGTCGATTTTTCTTGCGTATCTCTTCAATCTGTTCAAAACCCACAATTTTTTCCCTTCAATTTGAATTCTTTGTCCGGAATTAAGAGGATTTCGTGCCCGGATGAATCGTCTAGGGCAAGGGCATGTTCCTCTGACAGCGTTTTTGTTTCTGTTCATAAATTGTGACCTTTCGTGTGGATTGGATTGTTGGATTTTGGGAATGCCAATGATTTGAATTCGGTTCTGAGCTAGAAAGCTCGATTAGTCTTTACAGAAGTTTAGGGTCAAGGTTTTGTAGATATGATAAAAAATATATGGGGTAAAATACCTCGGAAACCCTCGAAATCATCGCAAAGCGATGCGTATAGTGACGGAGGGGCAAATGGGAATGGCCCAAATTCATCCCAAAGCTCAAAATCGAGCTCTTCTTCGTCAAAATTTTCGAATTTGGTTTCGGGCAATTCTCGTTCGAGCAATGGGGTTCTTACCGCGCACTCCTCGGGCGGGGTTAAATCGAATCACTCAAAGAAATCAGCTCCCCTTGCAACTCAAGCAGGTCCTTTGTTGTCAGCGGGTGCATACGAGGCTCTGCCGAGCTTCAAGGATGTTCCAAGTTCAGAAAGGCAGAATTATTTTATTAAGAAGTTGAATATGTGTTGTGTGGTTTTTGATTTTAATGATCCCTCGAAGAATCTCAAGGAGAAGGACGTCAAGAGGCAAACTTTGCTTGAACTTGTAGATTACATTTCATCAGTAACATCGAAGTTCAATGAGGTGGCAATGCAAGAGATTACAAAGATGGTGGCGACCAATCTGTTTCGTACATTTTCGTCTTCCAATCTTGATAACAAGGGTCCTGAAATTTATGACCAAGACGAGGAGGACCAAATGTTGGAACCAGCTTGGCCTCATCTGCAGATTGTGTATGAATGTCTATTAAGATTTGTGGCTTCTCCAGAGATCGATGCCAAGCTAGCTAAAAGATATATTGATCATTCGTTTGTGTTGAAGTTGCTTGATTTGTTTAACTCTGAGGACCAAAGAGAGAGGGAATACTTAAAGACGATTCTCCATCGCATTTATGGGAAGTTCATGGTGCATCGACCGTTCATTAGGAAATCCATTAACAACATCTTCTTCTGGTTCATTTTTGAGACTGAGAAGCACAATGGGATTGCAGAATTGCTTGAAATCTTAGGCAGCATAATTAATGGTTTTGCTTTGCCTTTGAAGGAAGAGCACAAGCTGTTCCTTGTTCGTGCCTTGATTCCTCTTCACAAGCCCAAGTGTGTATCTATGTACCATCAGCAACTCTCATATTGCATTAGTCAGTTTGTGGAGAAAGATGCCAAGCTGGCAGATACAGTGATTCGAGGACTGCTGAAGTATTGGCCCATAACGAATAGTTCAAAGGAAGTTATGTTCCTTGGTGAATTGGAAGAGGTTCTGGAAGCTACACAGCCATCAGAATTTCAGCGCTGCATGGTCCCCTTATTCCGTCAAATTGGTAACTGCCTAAACAGCTCACATTTTCAGGTACTTTTCAAATAATACTTCTGATGGCTGTCCATTTTCAATGTCTTTCTTCCAGCGTAATGTTTGTCAACATGATGAATTTTATAGATTCTCATACGGTTGCCCCTTGAACTGGTCACCCAGTTGGTTTTGTGAGACGTATTAGATATGTTAAAGCTTGAGTCTTTTGATTTTTTTTGGGAGATTTTTGTCTTCAACAAATCTGTAAATTTCCGTGTCTTTCATTTCAAATCAAGTTTTTGCATACTTGTTCACGAAATTGCTCATTTTTTTATCTGCACCACTTGGTTGGGTGACAATTATAGAATTCCCGTTGTCAGAACTGTTGGGTTACTTCAGATTGTGGTTCAGGTTAATTGGAACCGGGGTGATGTGCTAGTTGTCAAAATTGGTTTAGACGGGTTGTCCAAGTTACACCTAAGTATAATGGTGCATTAATGAACAACTTCATATTTGCTTTACAAAGTAGTGTAAGTTGAGATTTCCCTTGAGTTGGAGAGCAATATGGGTTCTGAATGGCGGTGGAAGTTTAGAAATCATTTGAGTTGAGAACTTTAGGTGTCATTTGTTGGTAAGTTTTGCTGGCGCACAGTAGGTTGATGGTGATAAGAATTTCTGCTGTTCATGGAAGTCCGTGTGAATTTCTGATTTAAGTACCTTTTCTTACGTAGATACAATTTGGTATTTACCATTTAGGAAACTGGACAGCAAATGGTTTTGGTGTGCAAGATTTGGTATATATGTATGGTTCATTACAATGATCTGAAATTTGGATTGTCACTTTAGTTTTACTTGATGTGAAGTTGTCTTAACTTGCTTTCCACTGGCAGGTAGCTGAACGTGCATTGTTTTTGTGGAATAACGATCACATAAGAAATTTGATCACACAGAATCGCCAAGTGATTCTGCCAATAATCTTCCCAGCCCTGGAGAAAAACACACGGAGTCATTGGAATCAAGCTGTTCAGAGTTTGACACTGAATGTGAAAACGATATTCTCAGATGTTGATCAAGAACTCTTTGATGAGTGCTTGGTTGGCTTCCAAGAAGATGAATCCAAAGAGAAAGAAACACAGGAGAAACGTGAATCAACGTGGAAACGGTTAGAAGATGTGGCTGCCTCCAAGGCTTTGGGCAATGAGGCTGGGCTTGTCTCAAGATTTACTTCCTCCGTTGCCATTGCTACTAACCCAAAACCACGGGCTTCTTCAGGTAGTTGAGTTGAGACCCTCGCGACTCCCAAATTCTGTTTTCCCTAATCAGTCATAATCGGAGGAAAGTGAGTTGTACCCTCTACAGCCATGGAGGTGTGTGTAATATAAAGAATTTGTTATAGGGATGAGTGATTATTACTTGTTAGATTGATCAAATTTGTTGTATAATGGTGAGAAAAGTTTACATTCGTCTGTTTCTGTTTCAACTTTCAACCGAAGCAATGTATTCCGTCTCTCGGAAATGTTTCCGTCGTCCAGTGCTTGATCAACTGTCCCGGCTTACGGATTGCATTCTTAGAGCCGTAGGCTTGATACTTGTTTTGGAAATTTGTACTTCATCATGCCAGAAATGGTAGATTTTGTTGTTCAGTAAGAAATTGTTGATATTCGTTGCTCCGGTTTCTGCTTTCTGTTCTCTTTTGCTACGCCTCGGACCAAAGGTGTGGCGGAGATTTGCGACCCAAATGTTGTCCTCGGCGAAGCTTAGCTTTGTGCTTCAGGGATTACCAGAAGATAGGTCTATCAAAATCTTGTTTAAGCAGTCGTGAACTTTATGCAGAAAAAATGTTTGCAGTTCATGTGAAAATAGTATCAAATACGAACTTGAAGTCTACTAATCAAGTCCAAAGAGCGTACATATCATGTTGAAATACAAAATTCAACTCTACTAATCATCGCCATAGGCCCGGAAACTATAACGCTCTTGGTAAGGACCATTGAACCAGAGGTCAGCCTCCAGCCACTTGGGATAACGAACAAGATCTCCGGCCACAAATTGCATGTACTGCTGGCTGCCTTCAGGCACGACTCTCACCTCTCCTTCCTCAATGTAAACCAGCTGGTCCACCTGCCAGTCCCACGGCAGCTTGCACTTGCCCGTCTTCCACATTGACCATCTCGAGACTCCAAGCTCTGCTAGTCTCTCTTGTGACACCTTTCTTTCCACTCTTACTTGGTACAGTTCCTCCAGAGGTTTCTCTATTCGCATTGCCTTCACTTTCATACCGCGAGGTTGTGCATTATGACTACTCCGCTCGCTCCAATCTCTGCCACTTCTGCTGACTGAGAGTGAGCTGAAAGTTGGGGCCATGATCACACTTGCCATGTCTTATCTGCCTTGATTGCCGGCTAACAATGCGGCATTGCACAATTAATCAACAAAGGCAAACCAACAAGATGATATCTCGATCTAACGTAATCGCTCTGGATAGCCAAATCCCAAATGCAAAGAGAGTACAAGTAAGCAATATGCTGCTTCTTGGTGGTCTCAAAATCTCACATTTTCCCTAGAAATTCTATGTCGTCGACTAATTGTAGCAATCATTAACAGCTCCAAAACATTCTATTAGAAAGTGAGCATCCAACACAAAATCAATTGGCAACGTGAGGAGACGCTCAAATTTAAACTATTATGTAATGCTTTAAGGGCTGGTTTGGTATTGCTGTACTTAAAAAAAAAGCTGATTCTGCTGAGAATAAGCAGCTATGAAATAAAGCAGCAGAGTGTTTGATAAACTTTTTTGTAAAAGTGCTTTTGAAAAAAAAAAAAGCAGTATTATAGTGTTTGATAAACTTTTATATAAAACAGATGTGAAAAAAAAACTGGTTTTTCAAAGCTGGGTTTTGTAGCTTCTTGTTTTTGGTTTTTTTTTTCACTCAAAATTGTAAAAAAAAACTGAAGCTAAATGTTTACCAAATACAAAAATAGCACACAGCTTTTTTTTATACTAGTTTTTTTTCACAATCATCTTAGTACCAAACCAGGTCAAACTCTCCGATGATGATGATTCACGCTCTCAACACGCACCACACAGAATGACAGAAATCAGATATTTGGACTAAAATCCCTAATCCCTAATCCATATTTCAAACAAATTATACAACTTTGATTCTCAAGATTTGTTTTTTCTTCTTTTTTCTTCCAAATTAAGTGAAACCCAGTAAGCAAAAAACTCCATCCAATAGAACAAAACCCAGAAACAGCATAATTTGGAAATTAAATTCAGATGAGAAAGTTATGGGATTTTACCTGTTGAGATGCAACCTTCAAATTCGGAGGAGAAGAGTGAGAGACTAAGCAGGAAGAGCTTTGAAACTAAAACCCCAACCCCTCCTCCAAGGTTTATCCAATACCCCAATTATTTTGCAAGGACTTTGATTCGGTCACACACCCGTGACCAACTTTTCCTCACCCGCACCAACCTACACATTTGACCGGGAACTGGCTAGTTCAGTTTCCTTTCCTTTTTCTTTTTCGAGAAATGAAAAGTGAAAGAAGTTAGTTTGGTCGTTACTTGTGAACGTGTCGAGTCCTGGGACGGATACATTTCTGGGGCTTCAGACGACTTTAGATATGACATGCTTTTAGCGTCAGATGCGGAAGTGAGAGGAGTTGGTTCTGTACGTAGTTTTCAGGAGTGATGGTGGTGCTTCAGCTTCAATCCGTCAATGGGTTGTTTCAGAGCACAAAGGAGGGCCCGCTACTTGCTCGGAGAAGAAGTGCAAGAGCTCGAAGATGCCTCTGCTTGCAGACTCAGGCCCCTCCCTCCAGAACTCAGGTACCCTTGTATTTAAGTTCCAAATTTCGTTTCTTTGTTTTGCGTATGTTAGTTCGGGTACGGAACTGACGTCTGTTCTTTATTAAACGATAGACTGTGAATATGTCATCGCTAATCTGTCGATATTATTGTCACGAACAAAATATATTGACATGTTTTTGGTAAGGACACTGCTTGAATGAGTCATGCCTCGTTCCTGCAAATCACAGTTTGAAACATTGACTAGTAATTCATCAAAAACACGTAAAGAGAATTTTTTGCACGCGTATCAAATTGGAATTGGCATAAATGTACAAATTCCTATTTCATTGGGAAGGAGCCAAAAAAATCTCCTTCGATAATATCTACGCGCGTTTTGTTCTTTAATAAAGGGCGGACGTCCTGCACAGAGAATTTATGCACAGATTTTTCTCTTCTTGTTGTTTTGGAAGCTTGAATTGCATCATTGGATGGAAACTGAGTAAATGATTGTTTGAAGTTAATAATTTTGGGTGTAGAGGATAATGGAGAGTATATCAGTGAGTGGGGAAGTTGGTGGTGCTGGTGGATCATATTCATACAGTGCCTTGAAGAGGCTGGACCAAGTTTGGTCTACTATTTGCTCTGCTCAAACAGGTGGAGTGCGTGCTATTTCATCAGTTTTCTCGTATTTGATTGTGATAAATGTATGCGAAATTGGTGAAATGTTGGTGATTTTGACATGTATCCTGTAGTTGTGGAAGAACCACAGAAAGTGGTTTCGAGCATTCCTGGACTCTTTAGCAATTCTGATCTGGCTAACAAAGCGGTTGATACATTTGATGTGTTAATCTGTGGTGGAACTTTGGGAATCTTCATTGCTACAGCCTTGTGCGCCAAAGGTCTTCGAGTAGGGATTGTCGAAAGAAATGTGCTAAAGGGGGTAAGAAATTGTACTGTGAAGTTTATTTTGGAATATAATGTACTGTATTATGAATTGCTTATGGATATTTTGGTGATCAATGATCAGAGGGAACAGGAATGGAATATCTCAAGGAAAGAGCTCATGGAACTTGTAGAAATCGGAGTTCTGTTAGAAGGTGACATTGAACAAGTTACTGCGGCTAAATTCAACCCTGTAAGTTCTTTGACTACAATACATTTTTAACGGTTTGTAAGATCAACTAAATTTAAGAGGGGTTCATCCCTACCTAAACAGTGCTTATTTTATGAGTAGTATGCCGGAGGTTGTGTTACACAATCAACTTTCATACTATGTGGTTTATTTATGTCAACTATTTCTTCGCATTTGATGTACTGATCAGAACAGATGCGGCTTTGAGGGGAAGGGTGATATCTGGGTTGAAGATATTCTCAATCTTGGTGTTTCGTGAGTTCTCTTCTTCCTGTAAATTGCATTAGTTTTTTTATAGCGATAGAATTATGAGCAATGACAGGAAAAGAATGATGGTTCTGCAACTCAAAACTTTACTCTGAATCGCCCTTTCTATAATCACAGGCCAGCGAAGCTTATAGAGGTTGTGAAGAATCGTTTTACTTCTCTAGGTGGAGTCATGTTTGAAGGCTACAGTGTGTCCGGCATCAGCATTTATGAAGATGCAGCTGTGAGTTTCTAACAAATTCCATATAGTTCGTTCTAGTACGTTAAATTTTACGAGTTGTATCTTACAAGAAAGGCCAGCTATGGCTCTTACAAACTATCTAAATTATGCTAGTAACCTGTTAAAACACAAAGGATTAAAATTGTCACGAAATATTGTACTATTATTTGAGAGGTTGCATGTATTTTGACAATTGCATAAGCACATAAGATATTTGAAGATTAACGAGCTAATGACTAGCATGAATTCCTCTTGCAATTTTCTCAACAGGTCTTACAACTCAATGAGGAAAAGATTTTGTCGTCTCGCCTCATAATTGATGCAATGGGGAATTTCTCTCCAATTGTAAAACAGGTCGGTTTTCTATGTTTCTGCATAATTGGAGTATGAGTGCATTTTTTAAATAAGCAACTAATCCTTAGAGTTTGAAGATTGTAAAAGTATAAACACATAACTGCTTCACTGTTAGTTATATTTATAGAAAGAATGATGACCTAATCACAATTTCTTGATCCTCATGTATCAATGTACCAACAGTTTTTATTCTTGTGTCTATTTGATGTCAAACTTAGGTAGCAGATTTTAATGCATACGGACAATCCGGGCTAAAATTGAGTCTCATTGATGGCTTAATTGGCAGATAAGATCCGGAAGGAAGCCAGATGGAGTTTGCGTTGTTGTTGGATCCTGTGCTCGTGGATTTACGAATAACTCTACCAGTGATGTTATATATAGCAGTTCATTGGCAAGGAAGGTCGGGAGCTCAGAAGCCCAACTCTTTTGGGAGGTAACTTGATTTTGTGGTTGGTAGCTTCTAATGTCAAGAGGAGATGTTTTGCTTATCAGATTCAAGTCTATCTAAACATTTCACAGGCATTTCCAGCTGGTTCTGGTCCTACAGATCGCACAACTTATATGTTCACTTATCTTGCTCCTCAACCCCAATCGCCAAAGATAGAGGAACTGTTAGAAGAATATTGGAAATTGATGCCAGAGTATCAGGTTAGTTCGTCCTCTTGTCTCTTATCCAAGATCTTGAGCATTGCACTTCCGATAATTGTCTCGCATCTCTAAACATTCATAGGGCATCACATGGAACTTATGTGTTCAAAGAACTAAATATCCCTAGTGTTATTCGGTTCTAATCCAGCCTCTCGAGCTTAGAGAACCCTCCAGATGAGGCCTGATGCAATTCCATTCTAGACATTAAAATAGCGTTCCAGTTCAGATGCTATTTCATTTCACCTTATAGCTCAAGTTTTAACCACGCACAAATAATTTGTAGGAAGTCTCTCTTGATGACTTGGAGATACAGAGGGTGCTATATGGTATTTTTCCTACATATCGTGACAGGTAAATTGTAATAATGCAAACTATTGCTTGAACTGCAACGAGATTTTGTTCACATTCCAAAGAAGCGAAATATTCTCGTACTTCTCTCAAGTTAGAATACACTCGATTAATTTTTGTATCTGACACCTTTCAATTCTTAACTGGGGACGACGAACTTGACAGCCCGCTGCCAGCAGCTTTTAATCGGGTTTTACAGGTGGTAACTTATATCCTTACAAAACCACCTATAGATTATGGTAGAATACCAAAAGGGGAAAGTGTGATAAAATGATTCTCATGCAGTTTGGTGATGCTAGCGGAATACAATCACCCGTTTCATTTGGTGGTTTCGGAAGCTTGACTAGGCACCTCAACAGGTTGTCAAACGGTATGCACTTACATGGGAGCTTTGTTTATTTTGTGTCCAAAAAATGATAACCTGTGCAAATTTTAGTACGAGATTAAACTTAATAGGATCCATCTTTTTTCATTGGTGAAAAGGAATATATGAAGCAATGAGCGACAATCTTCTTGACTCATACAACTTGTCGCTTCTGAACCCTTACATGGTTGGTGTCTTTGATGATCACTGGCAAAGCAGTAACCCTGGATTTTTCCTTCTTCTCATGATTATCTGATTTTGATTCAATATCTGTTTAGTGCAGCCCAACTTAAGTTCTTCATGGTTGTTTCAAAGAGCAATGTCTGCAAAGAAAGAGTCTAATGTTCCGCCAGATTTCATCAATGAGCTCCTTTACACCAATTTTCAAAGCATGCAGGTAGGACTGTCCATATGGAACACAGTTGAGTAAGTTTTTTTTCTGTTATTAAATTTTCTTTGCTTGCTTTCTTCAGAGGCTCGGGGATCCAGTCCTAAGACCATTTCTTCAAGTAATTTTCTTTCCTTCTGATTTATTCATTTGATTTGAAATGGGAATCAAGTTGGCTGAACTTGATGTAGTGTGAGAGATTATAACTATATAAGCGTGTATTGCGACAGGATGTTGTACAATTTGGACCTCTTGCCAAGACATTAGGCCTAGTCATGTTAACTAAACCTCAAATCATTCCATCAATCTTCAAGCAGGTAATCAATGAGTTAAGAACTCCTGTTTTTCGTTTTTGATGTGATAATGCGTAAACCAAATTCCTCTATACAACTCGGTAAGCAGTCTCAGTTATCAGGTAGAATTCCTCGTGTTTCAGGTTGGAATTCCTGTGCTTCTTGACTGGTCTGGACATTTTTCCATGCTGGGGTACTACACGTTTCTCTCAACTTTTGCTGACCCTGTAGTAAGGTAAATAATTATCGATGGTCATGGTAAATATGTTAGCAGAATGTATATCTCACTGTCACTTGTTGCATATTTCACAAGGTCTTTTTTGAGTACACTTCCCACCCAGGCGAAGTACGAGTGGAAGCGACGTCTTGAGGCTTGGAAATATGGCGCAGGTTTAGATTACAAGTCATGAGGAACGGGAAACAGTGAGCAGCTGCATTTGGACGAGTACCTGGTTTCTTCAGTTCGGAGGGCCGGCCACGAAAAGGGGGGGGACAGATTCCTGCCAAAAATCTGCTAATATATTCGGCCGGAAACAACAACCGGGCGTGGAAAAAAGAAGACTGAAAATTAAAAGCAAAAACCTTAAGGGTAATAGACACATTATTCACACTGACTGTAATGTACTCAATCACGTGTTGAATAATTCCCGTATTCATATCAAATAAGAGTATTTAACCGGCATGACTGTGAGTTTTGAGAGACTCGTATGATCGGAGGGAGAGAGAGGAAGTAGGAGAGAGCTGGTTTTTATTTTTATTTTTAATTAATTTCTTTATTTTATTGCTTGAAGTCTTTTAATACTATTGCTTTTTTCTCCTCCTCCTCCTTTTCTTCTTCCGCTTAAAAAGACTTTTATTTTAAATCTAAATCATAATACTAAGCATGGGGGTTGAGTGACATTGAGAAAGAGGATGACAAAAACGATGTCATACTAGACTCAAATGATTGTGGTCGGTAGCTTAGGACACGATATATTTTTATTTTTCTTAGATCAAAAGAGTGTTATAACATGAGAATTTTGGGATCTTTTGATCTATAATTCTTGCTCCGTCACTCGTTTATTGGTGTGGGTTACTAGCTACCTCACTTATAATTAGAGTACAGAAAATTTGCAATAAGTTCTTTAGGCTTACTAAAATTATGGACCTTAATTATGGATAAGTTGAATTATATAGGTATTTATATAAGATCAATTTCATATTGTTAAAACTTGAACGTCGAAACAAGAAGATGGTCAAGTGTAGCGGCTACTTTTGAATAAACTATAAGGGAATGTTTTTTTTCCATCCCCATCCCCATCCCCATCCCCATCCACATCCATTGACAAGACCATTATAGCATTCTTCTTCTCGCACAGCAAGCACATAAACAAATATCTCCTCTTTCAGTCTTTCTTGCTTGAGGAAAGAAGATTCTGTCTTTTGCATTATTACCGTAAGTAATTAAAAAAGTAGAAAAATATTCCACACACAATCGTCATTGTTTCAAGAAAATGAATGATTGTTATCTACTTAGAATCTTAAATATTATCGAGAAATCAAGTCGCCGAAACGTATATTAGATAGATAGCTCAAGTGGTTAAGAGTGTATTCACATACACACTTAACAAGGTCTTGTGTTCGAGTTTTCCCTCCCTCGTATCTCTAGGGTTTTGTTTACTCACATGTTCTAAGTCGCTCAACAAGGTCTGGGAAGGCATGCCTTCTTTCACATGCACACAGATATACATACATACATGCAAGTATATATAAATCCAGTAATAGGGTTACTGAGGTTTTACATATCAATTCCCAAATCCACAAGCCTAATAGTTGGTGGTGGGACGACAAGCATTTGCTAGATTACTCTTTTGACTTGAAATCCATCATGTTAGGCTATTTTCAACTACGTAATAATTTGCTCAACTAAAAAATTAGTGCAAATTTTACACGCGCACATACAACAGATTCAAATTAGACATTCATAAAGGCTCTGGTAGGGATGCCTTATGCGTAGCCAGTTGGCGGTGCACTTACACACCGTGGACCACACCCACCTCCCACAGGCTGCCTCACCTTAGCTATTCTTCCATCTGCATTTAATCAAGTCCAAAGAGTCCAGCAAATTTCTATATTCATGGTTTAGAAGATAATTAAATTCCGGAAATTTTGAAAACTAGCCCAAATTTGAACATGTTTAAGACTAAAAGTTATAACCTAGTTTTCGGCTAGAGGCTCGAGCATTGATCAAGGGGTCTCGAGAGCTCGAGCATCGGTGTCAATTATATGTTAAATATAAATTAAGAAAATATACTTCTACATTCATGGTTAGGACATAGTTAAGTTTGGAAAAATTTGAACATGTTGAACACTTTTAACCTAGTTCATCGGTTTTCAGGGAGGTTCGAGCACTGACCGAGGGGTCTCAAGAGGGCTCGAGCATTGGTGTCAAATATATTTTGAAGATCGAAAACATTAGACATTCATATCGGATTCCAAATTTGAGATTTCAAAAGTACTACTATGACAAGTTGGCAAGGCTATAAATAGATAACCCTCAACTGCATTTGGTGCACCTGAGTTCTGTAGGGTTTGTAGACCCTGAACAGTCAACATATATTCCATGAGATCTGCACAAGGAGGGGGTAAGTAAGGGATATCCTCTTCTTAATTGTATGGTAGTTGCATGGAGTAATGGGTATTTACACTCTGCATTCAAATTTGGGTTCTAAAGCTCAGAAACAGCCAGCAGTACAGCATGCACACTCAATTAGATACCATTCCCAGTTTATTATGTGTACCTTATTACTCGTCACTATCTGATCATCACTTAATACTGTGAGAGTGATGAGCAACTAAACCTCATTCAGAAAACTCAACCAACTAGTTCTCATGGACTCGGAGATACTAGCAAATGAGCATACATTTTGTGTGTGTGAACAATTTTATTTTATTTTTTGTTTTTTTATTAAGGAGTGTGATTAGCTTTTAAAATTTTAAAAAGAGTATGAAATAATGATGATGAGACAGTTTCTCTTAATATTACATAATTAATGTATTGTCTTCCTTATGTAAATATTATGTATCAAAAGTGAGAGTAAAATAGGAAAAATAGGAATATGATTGTCATTTTCTAAAAAAAATAAGGGTAAAATAGGAAAAATAGAGATATGATTGTCATTTTCTGAAAAGATACAAAATTATTGTTTTGCCCTCCTCATGTCAATATTGTGTATCAAAAGTGAGGGCAAAATAGGAAAAAATGGGGGTAAAAATTTGACAATGAGGGTTCTCTTAATAGAATAGATATGATGATAAAGCTCTATTATGTCATATCATCTTGTGTTAGATTCCACATTACCTAGGGGAGTGTATCTTCTATGCCTTATATGTACATGTCCACCTCTATATAGCACGAGGCATTTTTGGAGCTCACTGACTTCGGATTTCATTGAAACTCCGAAGTTAAGCGAGTTTGCGCAAGAGCAATTCTAGGATGGGTGACCCACTGGGAAGTTCTCGTGTGAGTTCCCAGAAACAAAACCGTGAGAGTGTGGTCAGGGCCAAAAGCAGACAATATCGTGCTATGGCGGAGTTGAGCCCGGGATGTGGTGGAGCCCAGGTCGGGATGTGACAATTTGGTATCAAAGCCAATCCCTGACCGGAAGTGTGCCGACGAGGACGTTAGGCCCTTAAGGGGGTGGATTGTTAGATCCCACATCGTCCAGGGGAGTGGATCCTCTATGCTTTATATGTACATGCTCACCTCCATATAACACGAGGCCTTTTGAGAGCTCATTGGTTTCGGATTCCATCGAAACTCCGAAGTTAAGCGAGTTCGCACGAGAGCATTCCCAGGATGGGTGACCCATTGGGAAGTTCTCATGTGAGTTCCTAGAAACAAAACAGTGAGGGCGTGGTCGGGGCCCAAAGCGGACAATATCGTGCTATGGCGGAGCCAAGCCCGGTTGTGGTGGAGGCGGGGTCGGGATGTGACATCTTGTATTTTGTGCATATGCTCAATTTCCAACCGTGATCATGGCATATATACATACATATATATATATATATATATACATACATACGTATATATTGATTTTCACACTCTAATTTTCTCTTATTGTATTCGTATCATTATTTTGTCTTAAAATTCTTTGATTTATTAAGCACAAACACTAGAAAATAAGTAGTAGAATGACAGAAGAGTGTGCAAATCACAATATATCACTACAATAATACGCTTGCTTTATGTATGAAGCCTTATTTCTGTTGTGGTGCAATTACCAAGAAAAATCCAGAAGATTAAATAAGATGGAAATTTGAATAGTTTATATTTAGATAGGTGTGGGAGTCACTGCAGTAGTCTGGAGTCTCAAAGATGAAAGAAACTGTGAAACCAAATACTTCTCATGCATCAGATTTTGGCAGGCCAAAGCACATGCATGCATCCAATTTAAGTTCCCAAAATGCAAATAAGAAATTATATATGCATGCAGTAGTTATCTCAGGTAAAGATTAAACAAGCCAAAAGAAAATTAATTAATTAATTGAAGAAAATACAATCCGAAAGAAAAGAAAAGAAAAGAAAAAATAACAGTCAAACAAGACTATATGAATCACTCTTACATGGGTTTTCTTAAAGCTCTACACAATCACCTTCTGTACAATATCTCTACAAATGGGGCATCGAAATTCAAGGCCTACTGATATGATTATCATTTGGCATATAGAAATATCCAGCTATATATATGTTAAAGCTAACTACTAATTAACTACAGCATACAAAATAATTTATCATGAAGCATATCTTTAGTAAATATAATTTAAGTAAACAAGCTAGCTAGATAAATATGTGTGTTTATCTGGAAATGGGAGTTCTTCAAAAACTTGAAAGATCATCGCTTGTTGTGTAAGGGGTTTGATCCTGTCGGAACCCTTCGCTCCTCGGAAACGAAATCTCTGGCTTGATCTTTGGTAGAGGGAGCACTAGTCATTGATGGCCTGAAAACTTGTTGGCTTCTTGCCGAAGATGGGCTCGGAAAGCTTCTCCGAATTGCATGAGTTCTTGGAGCAAAGAGGGGGATCAGCAAAGCAAAAAGGAGGAAGATTTGAAAGCGATTCATGGTGTGAAATTTGAAGAAGAATGTCTGTGAGTGATGATCAAAGGCATGGTGAAATGGCTAGGTGGTCAATTTATATATATATGGACTTCGTTGGCCCATTTTTTCTTGTTTGTGCTTGATGTGTTTTTATGCAAAAATTTACAACATGAAATATTAGGTGGATTTTTTTCTCCACGAAAATTGTATAACAAATAAGATAAATAAACGGCTAGATGTGAACTAGAGTGTCAAGCATGCATAGACAGACTCATACATGTTACTACAACCGTCCATTTGGTGATGATCATCTAGTGATTATTGACAATTATGGGATCAAGTGAGGGCTACAATGACGGTTGGGGAGCGGTGGTGGGGTCACACTTTAATTAGATAGTGACACATAGCAAAAGAGACCTACCTAGCTACACAAACTTGTATGTGAAAATCTTGGAGGGAAAGGGAGGCTCGCTGCTGCGACTCTGAAGTTTCAGCTCTTGGAAGGACTAAATTGCCTACAGCTGCTATCACATTGAAATGTAGATGGGCACTAACCAAGTTAGGGGCTTTAAGGTCACTAAAATGTCAAAGGTCTAATGCCGACACTTTTGATTAGTCTACATAAAAGATAAGTCGCGCATGTCTTAATACCGCATCTCTCTATGCATTATTTATTTATTTTATTTTATTTCAAAAAATTTCGATAATACAAAGAAAATGTATTAATATAAAGAAAAAATTACAGCTGGTGAGGGGAACAAAACATTAATCCTTGTAAAGCAAAAAAAATAATAATAAATAAATAAATAAATACAAGAAAATAGGAAGACATACACCTTACCTCTCTTGAAAAAGAAAATACAATAAAAAGAGGGGGGGACTAGACCTTACCCCTCTAGAAAAAAGAAAATACAAAAAAAAAAAAAAAGAGGGTGGACGTAGGACCAAACCTCTTTGAAATAAAACTTAAAAATGTAAGAACCTGTAAGACAAGCTGCAAAACAAAAAAAGGAAAATCCAAAAAATTGGGTAAAAAGAAAACCACACATCAAGAATGGGAGACAAACATGTAAGTCGGCATGCCTAAGAAATTTGATTGCATAAAATGATGAATCTTTCTAGGAGGAGTATCATGTCAAACAAATAAAGACGACAGAAACCCTAAATTGGCTAATTTATCAACAACCGCATTCATTTTTCGAAATGTATGAGAGCAACGGAATACCATGTGCTACAATCAAATTCTTCCAATAAGTATGGAGCGACTAAGGGGGAGAAAAAGAACCATAAGTAAAGCAAGATATCACACTAGACGACTCGTGTTAATTTAGTTTAGTTTAGTTTAGTTTAGTTTCTTCAACTTATTTTAGCTCAACCTGAACTAAGCTACATAATTTAACAATAAGTAATATGGTTGTGGTTTCGGAATAAAACGATTTCAAAAGGAATCGTGCGCGCTCCTACATAGATTTTATCTCGATAAAAAATATGATTAACCATAAATGTACGAATGTAAATGGCTTGAAATGATAATAATAATGGAATACAAGATGATTGTACTGAAATATAAGGTATATAGCTCTTGAAAGTCGAATTTTTAGTGGTGCTTCAACAGAAAGACAAATTAGCCCTAAAAAGAACAGGGAGACCGCGTGGGTTTCCAACATTATATTAGACAAATTTTCAGTACGCAGTACCCTTATAGAATGCTTCTAACTCTAACAAAGACTTTCTGCTGCAAGGCTTTCACAAGCCAAGAAAGTTTACATTTTTGTATATTTGCTTGTTAAAATTACAAAATCCGAACAACCAATTATACGTCAATTTTCACGATAAGTGGGTTCCTCTTTCCCTCTTTTTCAAGTTTGTGGAATATTCATGTCCCAAATGATGTAACTTTGAATGCTACTTTCCGTACGTAATATAAAAATTAAAGAATTTTCGTAGTTAATTAACCAAATATATATGAACTTTTAGGTGAACCGTCAAAATATGAACTTTTATAGGCAGCAAAAGGAATTCCTGCTTTTCTCCATCAAATTCCTTTATCCCATAAGCATGATATTCTGGCCCTTTGCTAGACCTAGACCCACATATTCTACTAATTTCGTCTCATTCTTTTTGTAGGTGAGATCAACCCTTATAATTAAGCAACTAATAATAGTTACTGTTTAAACTAGATAACAATGCGGTTTAATTTGAAGCATATTCAAGGAGTTCCTCTACTGTATTAATTCTGCCCATCAATGTATAATATATGTTACATTTTAATTGGAATATTATATCCACGCATTAAAATTCTTGAATTAAGCTCGCATATAAACTACATTCCGTAGTGAATGTCATCGACGTACTACTTTAGAATTTTCGATATTCAAGACCTATAAAAATATTGCTCGCTAAAAAGAGCCCTACAAGAATGAGTCAACAACAAAGAAAAACTTGACCTAGACAACATGCATGAATATTTAAGAATTTTAAGTTCAATAAACCTATGAATTATATATAAATGATCGATATCAACACCTAACAAAATAAAGAGGCAAATCTAGCAATTCATCGTGATAACTACTAAAACTATATTATAAGTTAATTATCATGATCAGAGTTTAATAACAGAATAATAGAGAGGTCAAGGAGTTCACTTTCCACGTTGTACGGCATTTGAAATTGGAGTTTATCAAGTGATTACATTCTTATTCAATTTTTTTTAACCTAACCATATTATATATTTATATAAATACTATGGTTGGTAGGACAGATTTTCCGCGTTTCACCCACATAGATATATATACTTTCAAAGTTGTGTTCATTATATAGACAATTAGGAATTTAAGTTAATAGCACCGACTCTCTTTTTTTTTTTCTCGTTGAGGAACAGCCATACATATACAATCTAACAGAAATTGATGCTGCCTGCATCTTCCATTGATGTATTGATTTGATGATTGATCATGGGCGTTGATGATGGCTAGCTTTTATTACAGCTCAATCTTGGCCGTTCAAATTTGCATGGTGCTACCTGTTCTTTCGATAAATTATTCAATACTACTCTCTCCCTCTGTCATGCATTGATGAGTTCGAAATAACTAGGGTTTCGACATGTATAGCATCACCAAACCTTCAAATTCATATTTTTTGTCACTTGTCCTCTTCAATGTCCGCTTAGAATTTGAATTATTAATTACAACCAAATGGATCATTGAAATTTTATTTGTAATTAAGGCAAAACCCTAATAACCTCTCTAGGTTTTGCCGTCAGATAATTATTCTCCAAGTGTATTATGTCTAGAATGTTTGTTTTCTACTTAATCCCTTTCATCTCTATTATATGCAAAAGTTTTTTTTATGCTTGCCTGGATGCAACATAGTACATTTTCGTCTTCTTCACCCTCCAAAAGTTGCCAAATTTTATTTGATCGATCAAATTAATTATGAAAAAAAAAATTATAGTCATGTTATTGACATTCTAAAAAAGTAAGCATGCGCTTCAAACTTATAAAAACATAAAAGAGAATGAGGATACAAAGAAGTGCATGATGACAACACCGTAATCTTAACACACAAATATTATAGCAAATAATATATGTAGTACAGGTTGCATTATTATACTATATATGAATCATAGCCATTGATTAGATAAAATCATTTTCGAATGCAACAATAAATCAATTATAATTTTCATGAACCTTCTAGTAAAACAGCCACTAATATAATTGTAATCACTAATCAGTTTCCAAGTCCACCATCGCCACCACTAGTGCTCAGCCAGGCTCTCACCAACCACAAAACCTCACCACAGTTTTCACATCCACCATCTTCAAAACTTCGCTCCAAGTTCGTATTAAACCAAGAATTAATGAAAGTTGATGGGATTCAATGGGTAGTGGGAGATTTGATATGACATGAAGGACGAAAATAAGTGATTAATTAATTGGTCTTGAATTTTAATGCCATATGAGCTCCTTGACTTCCCAATGTGGCATAAAAACTTTGACATTCCAGCCATTTATGTAACCCACCAAACTAACAAAGTATCCTTGCATTTCTACTCATATCGTGCATGTATATCTGACATCGATCTAAATTTGATTTGAAGAAAGTTGATGAGTTGTATAACCAATATTGATTAATCTAGCTAATTGGTATTCACGGATACCAAAATTCTCACACAAAACTCAAGTGAGGAATGCAAGTTGTCCACTCGTGTTGTTCAAAGGTCAAGGATCCTCAAAAAGCAGGCAGCAGTATGGGTGAAATAGATAACTTGCATGGCACTAGCTATTCACGGATACCAAAATTCTCAAACAAAACTCAAGTGAGGAATGCACGTTGTCCACTCGTGTTGTTCAAATGTCAAGGGTCCTCCAAAAGCAGGCAGCAGTATGGGTGAAATAGATAACTCGCATGGCACTCACAAATAGCGTTCAAGCACTGATCAGTTAGTAATTTGATATAGCGCTAACTACTTATTTGGGCCCGTTTCATAAAATAATGTCATGATTCAAACTGTTCATCATTGTAAAGTTCAGAAATCAGAAAGTGTTTAGCCCTTTTATAGACAATGTTGTGTTCGTTAATTTAATTATATGGTCATAGTAACTTTCGATTTCAATGAACATTTGCATAGTCAATCAATGATCTTTCAATGATAACTTAAAAAATTATCGGTTCAATGTGAGAAGTATTGTGGAGTGAGCGGAATGAGTGGGTAACACCATTTTGAGTACTAATTGATTAGCGCTTGAGCGCTCATGTATATAATAAGGTTAGTATATGATGCAGGGAGCAGCGTAGTGGGGAAATAAATAAAAATAAAATAAATAAGATAGAATAGATCGGAAGGGTCCACTTTCTCCAGTGCGAAGAGAGACCCCAAAACCCTAAGAACTTCACTTCTAGTACCAACCTACGACATAGATAAGTAAAAGAACAAAGTAATAAACTCTTAAACATAATCCTGCTCTCCTAAGGTCCTCATTTTGAGGACTTATGAGGACCAAAGTTTCATTAGGCATAATATTATATTACTTTGTATCTAAAGGCTTAAAATATTTGACAACTTAATGAAGCAAAACAATAATCTTGTGGCTAATATGCATTTGGTTCTCACAAGTCCTCAAAATGAGAACCTTAGGAGAGCAAGACGGCTCTTAAATGAAAGCAAGGTACTTAAAATCAAGTTTACAACTCAAATTTCAATATTATAACTCCTTTTATGCCTTACAAATACATGAATTTATAGATGCTTAAACCACTTGCACTTATGACTAATACATGAAACATATGAGATACTATAAATAACCAAAATAATTCCTTTTAATTCAGCCCACTAAATATAATTATTGTGTAAAATTCCATGCTTCTGAAACCTTGTATTCCATGTATGTCCACTGGATTTCAAAAGCCAAATGCATTGAATCTTCCGACAGTCTTATTTCATGTCCTACATCATTCTTCCATTCTCGAAGAAAACTCTTTCTCAAGTTTTGTTTGGTCTTCCTCGATCTTTCGGATGTCCAACCAATAATTTCATAATAGTCATAATAGCAAATATTTCATAATTTTTCAAGTGTTCTACCCACAAATTCATGCGAGTTACAACGCAACCTTCCAAACCATGTGTAGTTTAATCCATTCATAATGCAACTTGACTTCAAAGCATACAAAGATGTCCAAATCATTTCTAATGATGAGTAGGCTTGGAAAAGTATAAACTCAGATCAATCAAACGCATCAACTATTTTATCCAAAGGTTTTCTCATGATGCCACGAGCAACAAAATCATCCCAAACATAATCAACTTTGTCAATGCATTTCATATTTTCAACCTTTGCTTCAAATCTAATGTCGAGAAGTTTTTCAACCTCGAAACATAAACCACAACAAATATAAAAAGAACCATTTGGACAACGACCAAACTTTGGAGAAAGATCAACATTCAGAAATTCAGCACTTGAAAAATCTGAAGTAGCCCCATGTCTTCTACTTCTGTTTGCAAAACATATTGACAATAGTGAAATGCTTTAGTAAAATGCAAATATCGTTTTGTAGAAATAAGGGATTAATTGGAGAACAACTAGAATTTGAAAAAGGCCGGAAGGACTTTCAAGTGATATATGGCATGAAGGTCACTTCATTCTTGATGAACTTGAAACCTGGCCCGCAACAGGACTAATTCGCTTTTCGCAACAGCGTTGACGTTTTGTGAGCTTTCTGGTGACATATCACTCTCCAAATGAAAGTTAGGGAAACGAAGTGAATTTTGACAACCAACCGAGATGATGTCCGCAGCCTCCACCATGATTTCATATAAAAATCCAAAAACCGTCTCTGCTACCAACTAATGCAAGGCGCAATGCGGTGGGAGAATAAAAAGGAAATGATAGGTATAAAAAGGATAAATAGGCAGGGTTCTTCTAGTGCGAGAAGAGATCTGAAAACCTCAAATACTTCGCTTCTAGCACCACCTTACAACGTAGAGAATTAGAAGAAGAAAGCGGCAGACTCTTAAATAAGAGCAAGACACTTAAAAACGAGTTTATATTCTATTCCAAAACAACTTCTACTCCTTTTCTGCCTTACAAATACATGAATTTATAGATGCTTAAACCCCTTGCAATTATGACTAAACCAAATGCATTTAATCTTCTGATCATCTTATTTCATGTTCTACATCAGTATAGCTTAAACCCCTTGCAATTATGACTAAACCAAATGCATTTAATCTTCTGATCATCTTATTTCATGTCCTACATCAGTATAACCCACTAATGCATATAGAATAAAAAAAAATGTTTGTACCATCTAAAACTTAAGAAATTATTCGTGATACAAGCGCTCGCTTACGTATGTGCTATATTATCACATAGTTGGAAAGCAGACACTCTTATTTTATTGAAGTTGAGAGGTTGGTTATGTGTATGGTGGCATACAGGATTTTGGAAATTAAGATTTGTGGGAGGAAAAAGTACGAGGTGTGTATAAGGTTTCGTTTGTGGATCAAATCAAATCCGTGAGACCCAAGAGGCATCTTTCACTTTTCTAATTGAGTTTTTGCCAATATGAATGCTAGACAACAATTGGTCAACCCACATCCACCACCATTTTTTATTTTCTCAAGTTTTTCTGTTAGCTCAGGTTGAGGACCTGCCACATACTAGTCAACCATATTGCAAAGTTGTGCCGTAGGTTTAAGACACTCAGAGCTGGTGGAAAGTTTGTACCATTTTATCATCATTCGTTTTGTCAAAGTGTTTGAAAATAAATTATTGGTTTGATAACCGTTTGCTAAGTGGTGAATTGGTGACAAAAAATAATTCTTCAGTGGCGTTTATAAATTGTAAAAATGCATGAAACATTTATTTTATATAGAGAAGTTTGTGGTATATACAAACTTTATTCTCCATGAATTCTAATTTATACGATCTTGGGGGTGAGATTTTGCTACAATTGATGAGACACAATAAAGTTTTCAAAAGAGTAATGATAGGTAAACTAAATTTCTATATTTGCAAACTAAATGATGTATCACTAATAAGAAATAAGCATGCTAATCAATACTTAAGTAATAATCCAATCATCAACTTTCATATTATTTAATTTACAAAATTTAGTCTACATATTTAATTTTCCTAGCATTAATCTTTTCAAAAAGTCAGAGAATCTATTATGCCACTTCACGCATGCCGACAAAAAATCAAAGTTTGATATACAAATCTTTTGGCCTAAAGAAAGTTCTATGTAAGGCAATATTTTCCATTTGGTTGTAATAATG